>NC_135662.1:79484114-79785723 GCF_964188315.1 Podarcis muralis
CCCCCGACAACTTCACCGGCAGAAAAAGATTTTTTTGAAAAAATCCTAAGCCCCGGGGTCACAATTTCATAAAAAATCTGACTTTCGGCAATTCACTCAAAAATGGTGTCAAACGGTTGCAAATCCTCCCCTGAAAGGTTTGGGGTTCGAAACAGAAGGCATTTAATCACGGGAAAAGAAATCAGCCCCCGATAACTGAACCAGCAGAAAAAGATTTTTTTGAAAAAATCCTAAGCCCCGGGGTCACAATTTCATAAAAAATCTGACTTTCGGCAATTCACTCAAAAATGGTTCCAGATGGTTGCAAATGCTCCCCTGAAAGGTTTGGCGGTCGAAACAGAAGGCTTTTTATCACAGGAAAAGAAATCAGCCCTCGACAACTTCACCGGCAGAGAAAGATTTTTTTGAAAAAATCCTAAGCCCCGGGGTCACAATTTCATAAAAAATCTGACTTTCGGCAATTCACTCAAAAATGGTGCCAAACTTTTGCAAATGCTCCCCTGAAAGGTTTCGCGGTCGAAACAGAACGCTTTTTATCACAGGAAAAGAAATCAGCCCCCGAGAACTTCACCGGCAGAAAAAGATTTTTTTGAAAAAATCCTAAGCCCCGGGGTCACAATTTCATAAAAAATCTGACTTTCGGCAATTCACTCAAAAATGGTGCCAAACGGTTGCAAATGCTCCCCTGAAAGGTTTGGCGGTCGAAACAGAAGGCTTTTTATCACAGGAAAAGAAATCAGCCCTCGACAACTTCACCAGCAGAAAAAGATTTTTTTGAAAAAATCCTAAGCCCCGAGGTCACAATTTCATAAAAAATCTGACTTTCGGCAATTCACTCAAAATTGCTGCCAAACATTTGCAAATGCTCCCCTGAAAAGTTTGGCGGTCGAAATAGAAGGATTTTAATCACAGAAAAAGAAATCAGCCCTCGACAACTGAACCGGCAGAAAAAGATTTTTTGGAAAAAATCCTAAGCCCCGGGGTCACAATTTCATAAAAAATCTGACTTTCGGCAATTCACTCAAAATGGTGCCAAACTTTTGCAAATGCTCCCCTGAAAGGTTTGGCGGTCGAAACAGAAGGCTTTTTATCACAGGAAAAGAAATCAGCCCTCGACAACTTCACCGGCAGAAAAAGATTTTTTTGAAAAAATCCTAAGCCCCGGGGTCACAATTTCATAAAAAATCTGACTTTCGGCAATTCACTCAAAAATGGTGCCAAACTTTTGCAAATGCTCCCCTGAAAGGTTTGGCGATCGAAACAGAAGGCATTTAATCACAGGAAAAGAAATCAGCCCTTGACAACTTCACCGGCAGAAAAAGATTTTTTTGAAAAAATCCTAAGCCCCGGGGTCACAATTTCATAAAAAATCTGACTTTCGGAAATTCACTCAAAAATGGTGCCAACCTGTTGCAAATGCTCCCCTGAAAGGTTTCGCGGTCGAAACAGAACGCTTTTTATCACAGGAAAAGAAATCAGCCCCCGAGAACTTCACCGGCAGAAAAAGATTTTTTTGAAAAAATCCTAAGCCCCGGGGTCACAAATTCATAAAAAATCTGACTTTCGGCAATTCACTCAAAAATGGTGCCAAACGGTTGCAAATGCTCCCCTGAAAGGTTTGGCGGTCGAAACAGAAGGCTTTTTATCACAGGAAAAGAAATCAGCCCTCGACAACTTCACCGGCAGAAAAAGATTTTTTTGAAAAAATCCTAAGCCCCGGGGTCACAATTTCATAAAAAATCTGACTTTCGGCAATTCACTCAAAAATGGTGTCAAACGGTTGCAAATGCTCCCCTGAAAGGTTTGGCGATCGAAACAGAAGGCATTTAATCACGGGAAAAGAAATCAGCCCCCGACAACTGAACCGGCAGAAAAAGATTTTTTTGAAAAAATCCTAAGCCCCGGGGTCACAATTTCATAAAAAATCTGACTTTCGGCAATTCACTCAAAAATGGTGCCAAACGGTTGCAAATGCTCCCCTGAGAGGTTTGGCGGTCGAAACAGAAGGATTTTAATCACAGGAAAAGAAATCAGCCCTCGACAACTTCACCGGCAGAAAAAGATTTTTTTGAAAAAATCCTAAGCCCCGGGGTCACAATTTCATAAAAAATCTGACTTTCGGCAATTCACTCAAAAATGGTGCCAAACGGTTGCAAATGCTCCCCTGAGAGGTTTGGCGGTCGAAACAGAAGGCTTTTTATCACAGGAAAAGAAATCAGCCCTCGACAACTTCACCGGCAGAAAAAGATTTTTTTGAAAAAATCCTAAGCCCCGGGGTCACAATTTCATTAAAAATCTGACTTTCGGCAATTCACTCAAAAATGGTGCCAAACGGTTGCAAATGCTCCCCTGAGAGGTTTGGCGGTCGAAACAGAAGGATTTTAATCACAGGAAAAGAAATCAGCCCTCGACAACTTCACCGGCAGAAAAAGATTTTTTTGAAAAAATCCTAAGCCCCGGGGTCACAATTTCATAAAAAATCTGACTTTCGGCAATTCACTCAAAAATGGTGCCAAACGGTTGCAAATGCTCCCCTGAGAGGTTTGGCGGTCGAAACAGAAGGCTTTTTATCACAGGAAAAGAAATCAGCCCTCGACAACTTCACCGGCAGAAAAAGATTTTTTTGAAAAAATCCTAAGCCCCGGGGTCACAATTTCATTAAAAATCTGACTTTCGGCAATTCACTCAAAAATGGTGCCAAATGGTTGCAAATGCTCCCCTGAGACGTTTGTCGGTCAAAACAGAAGGCTTTTTATCACAGGGAAAGAAATCAGCCCTCGACAAGTGAACCGGTAGAAAATTTTTTTTGAAAAAAAATCCTAAGCCCCGGGGTCACAATTTCATAAAAAATCTGACTTTCGGCAATTCACTCAAAAATGGTGCCAAACTTTTGCAAATGCTCCCCTGAAAGGTTTGGCGATCGAAACAGAAGGCATTTAATCACAGGAAAAGAAATCAGCCCCCGACAACTTCACCGGCAGAAAAAGATTTTTTTGAAAAAATCCTAAGCCCCGGGGTCACAATTTCATAAAAAATCTGACTTTCGGCAATTCACTCAAAAATGGTGTCAAACGGTTGCAAATCCTCCCCTGAAAGGTTTGGGGTTCGAAACAGAAGGCATTTAATCACGGGAAAAGAAATCAGCCCCCGATAACTGAACCAGCAGAAAAAGATTTTTTTGAAAAAATCCTAAACCCCGGGGTCACAATTTCATAAAAAATCTGACTTTCGGCAATTCACTCAAAAATGGTTCCAGATGGTTGCAAATGCTCCCCTGAGAGGTTTGGCGGTCGAAACAGACGGATTTTAATCACAGGAAAAGAAATCAGCCCTCGACAACTTCACCAGCAGAAAAAGATTTTTTTGAAAAAATCCTAAGCCCCGGGGTCACAATTTCATAAAAAATCTGACTTTCGGCAATTCACTCAAAAATGGTGCCAAACAGTTGCAAATGCTCCCCTGAAAGGTTTCGCGGTCAAAACAGAAGGATTTTAATCACAGGAAAAGAAATCAGCCCTCGACAACTTCACCGGCAGAAAAAGATTTTTTTGAAAAAATCCTAAGCCCCGAGGTCACAATTTCATAAAAAATCTGACTTTCGGCAATTCACTCAAAATTGCTGCCAAACATTCGCAAATGCTCCCCTGAAAAGTTTGGCGGTCGAAATAGAAGGATTTTAATCACAGAAAAAGAAATCAGCCCTCGACAACTTCACCGGCAGAAAAAGATTTTTTTGAAAAAATCCTAAGCCCCGGGGTCACAATTTCATAAAAAATCTGACTTTCGGAAATTCACTCAAAAATGGTGCCAACCTGTTGCAAATGCTCCCCTGAGAGGTTTGGCGGTCGAAACAGAAGGATTTTAATCACAGGAAAAGAAATCAGCCCTCGACAACTTCACCGGCAGAAAAAGATTTTTTTGAAAAAATCCTAAGCCCCGGGGTCACAATTTCATAAAAAATCCGACTTTCGGCAATTCACTCAAAAATGGTGCCAAACGGTTGCAAATGCTCCCCTGAGAAGTTTGGCGGTCGAAACAGAAGGCTTTTTATCACAGGAAAAGAAATCAGCCCTCGACAACTTCACCGGCAGAAAAAGATTTTTTTGAAAAAATCCTAAGCCCCGGGGTCACAATTTCATTAAAAATCTGACTTTCGGCAATTCACTCAAAAATGGTGCCAAATGGTTGCAAATGCTCCCCTGAGACGTTTGTCGGTCAAAACAGAAGGCTTTTTATCACAGGGAAAGAAATCAGCCCTCGACAACTGAACCGGTAGAAATTTTTTTTTGAAAAAAAATCCTAAGCCCCGGGGTCACAATTTCATAAAAAATCTGACTTTCGGCAATTCACTCAAAAATGGTGCCAAACTTTTGCAAATGCTCCCCTGAAAGGTTTGGCGATCGAAACAGAAGGCATTTAATCACAGGAAAAGAAATCAGCCCCCGACAACTTCACCGGCAGAAAAAGATTTTTTTGAAAAAATCCTAAGCCCCGGGGTCACAATTTCATAAAAAATCTGACTTTCGGCAATTCACTCAAAAATGGTGTCAAACGGTTGCAAATCCTCCCCTGAAAGGTTTGGGGTTCGAAACAGAAGGCATTTAATCACGGGAAAAGAAATCAGCCCCCGATAACTGAACCAGCAGAAAAAGATTTTTTTGAAAAAATCCTAAGCCCCGGGGTCACAATTTCATAAAAAATCTGACTTTCGGCAATTCACTCAAAAATGGTTCCAGATGGTTGCAAATGCTCCCCTGAAAGGTTTGGCGGTCGAAACAGAAGGCTTTTTATCACAGGAAAAGAAATCAGCCCTCGACAACTTCACCGGCAGAGAAAGATTTTTTTGAAAAAATCCTAAGCCCCGGGGTCACAATTTCATAAAAAATCTGACTTTCGGCAATTCACTCAAAAATGGTGCCAAACTTTTGCAAATGCTCCCCTGAAAGGTTTCGCGGTCGAAACAGAACGCTTTTTATCACAGGAAAAGAAGTCAGCCCCCGAGAACTTCACCGGCAGAAAAAGATTTTTTTGAAAAAATCCTAAGCCCCGGGGTCACAATTTCATAAAAAATCTGACTTTCGGCAATTCACTCAAAAATGGTGCCAAACGGTTGCAAATGCTCCCCTGAAAGGTTTGGCGGTCGAAACAGAAGGCTTTTTATCACAGGAAAAGAAATCAGCCCTCGACAACTTCACCAGCAGAAAAAGATTTTTTTGAAAAAATCCTAAGCCCCGAGGTCACAATTTCATAAAAAATCTGACTTTCGGCAATTCACTCAAAATTGCTGCCAAACATTTGCAAATGCTCCCCTGAAAAGTTTGGCGGTCGAAATAGAAGGATTTTAATCACAGAAAAAGAAATCAGCCCTCGACAACTGAACCGGCAGAAAAAGATTTTTTGGAAAAAATCCTAAGCCCCGGGGTCACAATTTCATAAAAAATCTGACTTTCGGCAATTCACTCAAAAATGGTGTCAAACGGTTGCAAATGCTCCCCTGAAAGGTTTGGCGATCGAAACAGAAGGCATTTAATCACGGGAAAAGAAATCAGCCCCCGACAACTGAACCGGCAGAAAAAGATTTTTTTGAAAAAATCCTAAGCCCCGGGGTCACAATTTCATAAAAAATCTGACTTTCGGCAATTCACTCAAAAATGGTGCCAAACGGTTGCAAATGCTCCCCTGAGAGGTTTGGCGGTCGAAACAGAAGGATTTTAATCACAGGAAAAGAAATCAGCCCTCGACAACTTCACCGGCAGAAAAAGATTTTTTTGAAAAAACCCTAAGCCCCGGGGTCACAATTTCATAAAAAATCTGACTTTCGGCAATTCACTCAAAAATGGTGCCAAACGGTTGCAAATGCTCCCCTGAGAGGTTTGGCGGTCGAAACAGAAGGCTTTTTATCACAGGAAAAGAAATCAGCCCTCGACAACTTCACCGGCAGAAAAAGATTTTTTTGAAAAAAATCCTAAGCCCCGGGGTCACAATTTCATTAAAAATCTGACTTTCGGCAATTCACTCAAAAATGGTGCCAAATGGTTGCAAATGCTCCCCTGAGACGTTTGTCGGTCAAAACAGAAGGCTTTTTATCACAGGGAAAGAAATCAGCCCTCGACAAGTGAACCGGTAGAAATTTTTTTTTGAAAAAAAATCCTAAGCCCCGGGGTCACAATTTCATAAAAAATCTGACTTTCGGCAATTCACTCAAAAATGGTGCCAAACTTTTGCAAATGCTCCCCTGAAAGGTTTGGCGATCGAAACAGAAGGCATTTAATCACAGGAAAAGAAATCAGCCCCCGACAACTTCACCGGCAGAAAAAGATTTTTTTGAAAAAATCCTAAGCCCCGGGGTCACAATTTCATAAAAAATCTGACTTTCGGCAATTCACTCAAAAATGGTGTCAAACGGTTGCAAATCCTCCCCTGAAAGGTTTGGGGTTCGAAACAGAAGGCATTTAATCACGGGAAAAGAAATCAGCCCCCGATAACTGAACCAGCAGAAAAAGATTTTTTTGAAAAAATCCTAAACCCCGGGGTCACAATTTCATAAAAAATCTGACTTTCGGCAATTCACTCAAAAATGGTTCCAGATGGTTGCAAATGCTCCCCTGAGAGGTTTGGCGGTCGAAACAGACGGATTTTAATCACAGGAAAAGAAATCAGCCCTCGACAACTTCACCAGCAGAAAAAGATTTTTTTGAAAAAATCCTAAGCCCCGGGGTCACAATTTCATAAAAAATCTGACTTTCGGCAATTCACTCAAAAATGGTGCCAAACAGTTGCAAATGCTCCCCTGAAAGGTTTCGCGGTCAAAACAGAAGGATTTTAATCACAGGAAAAGAAATCAGCCCTCGACAACTTCACCGGCAGAAAAAGATTTTTTTGAAAAAATCCTAAGCCCCGAGGTCACAATTTCATAAAAAATCTGACTTTCGGCAATTCACTCAAAATTGCTGCCAAACATTCGCAAATGCTCCCCTGAAAAGTTTGGCGGTCGAAATAGAAGGATTTTAATCACAGAAAAAGAAATCAGCCCTCGACAACTGAACTGGCAGAAAAAGATTTTTTGGAAAAAATCCTAAGCCCCGGGGTCACAATTTCATAAAAAATCTGACTTTCGGCAATTGACTCAAAATGGTGCCAAACTTTTGCAAATGCTCCCCTGAAAGGTTTGGCGGTCGAAACAGAAGGCTTTTTATCACAGGAAAAGAAATCAGCCCTCGACAACTTCACCGGCAGAGAAAGATTTTTTTGAAAAAATCCTAAGCCCCGGGGTCACAATTTCATAAAAAATCTGACTTTCGGCAATTCACTCAAAAATGGTGCCAAACTTTTGCAAATGCTCCCCTGAAAGGTTTGGCGATCGAAACAGAAGGCATTTAATCACAGGAAAAGAAATCAGCCCTTGACAACTTCACCGGCAGAAAAAGATTTTTTTGAAAAAATCCTAAGCCCCGGGGTCACAATTTCATAAAAAATCTGACTTTCGGAAATTCACTCAAAAATGGTGCCAACCTGTTGCAAATGCTCCCCTGAAAGGTTTCGCGGTCAAAACAGAAGGATTTTAATCACAGGAAAAGAAATCAGCCCTCGACAACTTCACCGGCAGAAAAAGATTTTTTTGAAAAAATCCTAAGCCCCGAGGTCACAATTTCATAAAAAATCTGACTTTCGGCAATTCACTCAAAATTGCTGCCAAACATTCGCAAATGCTCCCCTGAAAAGTTTGGCGGTCGAAATAGAAGGATTTTAATCACAGAAAAAGAAATCAGCCCTCGACAACTGAACTGGCAGAAAAAGATTTTTTGGAAAAAATCCTAAGCCCCGGGGTCACAATTTCATAAAAAATCTGACTTTCGGCAATTGACTCAAAATGGTGCCAAACTTTTGCAAATGCTCCCCTGAAAGGTTTGGCGGTCGAAACAGAAGGCTTTTTATCACAGGAAAAGAAATCAGCCCTCGACAACTTCACCGGCAGAGAAAGATTTTTTTGAAAAAATCCTAAGCCCCGGGGTCACAATTTCATAAAAAATCTGACTTTCGGCAATTCACTCAAAAATGGTGCCAAACTTTTGCAAATGCTCCCCTGAAAGGTTTGGCGATCGAAACAGAAGGCATTTAATCACAGGAAAAGAAATCAGCCCTTGACAACTTCACCGGCAGAAAAAGATTTTTTTGAAAAAATCCTAAGCCCCGGGGTCACAATTTCATAAAAAATCTGACTTTCGGAAATTCACTCAAAAATGGTGCCAACCTGTTGCAAATGCTCCCCTGAAAGGTTTCGCGGTCGAAACAGAACGCTTTTTATCACAGGAAAAGAAATCAGCCCCCGAGAACTTCACCGGCAGAAAAAGATTTTTTTGAAAAAATCCTAAGCCCCGGGGTCACAATTTCATAAAAAATCTGACTTTCGGCAATTCACTCAAAAATGGTGCCAAACGGTTGCAAATGCTCCCCTGAAAGGTTTGGCGGTCGAAACAGAAGGCTTTTTATCACAGGAAAAGAAATCAGCCCTCGACAACTTCACCGGCAGAAAAAGATTTTTTTGAAAAAATCCTAAGCCCCGAGGTCACAATTTCATAAAAAATCTGACTTTCGGCAATTCACTCAAAATTGCTGCCAAACATTTGCAAATGCTCCCCTGAAAAGTTTGGCGGTCGAAATAGAAGGATTTTAATCACAGAAAAAGAAATCAGCCCTCGACAACTTCACCGGCAGAAAAAGATTTTTTTGAAAAAATCCTAAGCCCCGGGGTCACAATTTCATTAAAAATCTGACTTTCGGCAATTCACTCAAAAATGGTGCCAAATGGTTGCAAATGCTCCCCTGAGACGTTTGTCGGTCAAAACAGAAGGCTTTTTATCACAGGGAAAGAAATCAGCCCTCGACAACTGAACCGGTAGAAATTTTTTTTTGAAAAAAAATCCTAAGCCCCGGGGTCACAATTTCATAAAAAATCTGACTTTCGGCAATTCACTCAAAAATGGTGCCAAACTTTTGCAAATGCTCCCCTGAAAGGTTTGGCGATCGAAACAGAAGGCATTTAATCACAGGAAAAGAAATCAGCCCCCGACAACTTCACCGGCAGAAAAAGATTTTTTTGAAAAAATCCTAAGCCCCGGGGTCACAATTTCATAAAAAATCTGACTTTCGGCAATTCACTCAAAAATGGTGTCAAACGGTTGCAAATCCTCCCCTGAAAGGTTTGGGGTTCGAAACAGAAGGCATTTAATCACGGGAAAAGAAATCAGCCCCCGATAACTGAACCAGCAGAAAAAGATTTTTTTGAAAAAATCCTAAGCCCCGGGGTCACAATTTCATAAAAAATCTGACTTTCGGCAATTCACTCAAATTGGTGCCAAACTTTTGCAAATGCTCCCCTGAAAGGTTTCGCGGTCGAAACAGAAGGCTTTTTATCACAGGAAAAGAAATCAGCCCTCGACAACTGAACCGGCAGAAAAAGATTTTTTTGAAAAAATCCTAAGCTCCGGGGTCAAAATTTCATAAAAAATCTGACTTTCTGCATTTCACTCAAAAATGGTGCCAAACTTTTGCAAATGCTCCCCTGAGAGGTTTGGCGGTCGAAACAGAAGGCTTTTTATCACAGGAAAAGAAATCAGCCCTCGACAACTTCACCTGCAGAAAAAGATTTTTTTGAAAAAATCCTAAGCCCGGGGTCACAATTTCATAAAAACTCTGACTTTCGGCAATTCACTCAAAAATGGTGCCAAACGGTTGCAAATACTCCACTGAGAGGTTTGGCGGTCGAAACAGAAGGCATTTAATCACAGGAAAAGAAATCAGCCCTCGACAACTTCACCTGCATAAAAAGATTTTTTTGAAAAAATCCTAAGCCCCGGGGTCACAATTTCATAAAAACTCTGACTTTCGGCAATTCACTCAAAAATGGTGCCAAACGGTTGCAAATACTCCACTGAGAGGTTTGGCGGTCGAAACAGAAGGCATTTAATCACAGGAAAAGAAATCAGCCCTCGACAACTTAACCGGCAGAAAAATATTTTTTTGAAAAAATCTTAAGCCCCGGGGTCACAATTTCATAAAAAATCTGACTTTCGGCAATTCACTCAAAAATCGTGCCAAACGGTTGCCAATGCTCCCCTGAGAGGTTTGGCGGTCGAAACAGAAGGATTTTAATCACAGGAAAAGAAATCAGCCCTCGACAACTGAACCGGCAGAAAAAGATTTTTTTGAAAAAATCCTAAGCCCCGGGGTCACAATTTCATAAAAAATCTGACTTTTGGCAATTCACTCAAATTGGTGCCAAACTTTTGCAAATGCTCCCCTGAAAGGTTTGGCGGTCGAAACAGAAGGATTTTAATCACAGGAAAAGAAATCAGCCCTCGACAACTGAACCGGCAGAAAAAGATTTTTTTGAAAAAATCCTAAGCCCCGGGGTCAAAATTTCATAAAAAATCTGACTTTCTGCATTTCACTCAAAAATGGTGCCAAACTTTTGCAAATGCTCCCCTGAGAGGTTTGGCGGTCGAAACAGAAGGCTTTTTATCACAGGAAAAGAAATCAGCCCTCGACAACTGAACCGGCAGAAAAAGATTTTTTTGAAAAAATCCTAAGCCCCGGGGTCACAATTTCATAAAAAATCTGACTTTCGGCAATTCACTCAAAAATGGTGCCAAACGGTTGCAAATGCTCCCCTAAAAGGTTTGGCGGTCGAAACAGAAGGCTTTTTATCACAGGAAAAGAAATCAGCCCTCGACAACTTCACCTGCAGAAAAAGATTTTTTTGAAAAAATCCTAAGCCCCGGGGTCACAATTTCATAAAAACTCTGACTTTCGGCAATTCACTCAAAAATGGTGCCAAACGGTTGCAAATACTCCACTGAGAGGTTTGGCGGTCGAAACAGAAGGCATTTAATCACAGGAAAAGAAATCAGCCCTCGACAACTTCACCTGCATAAAAAGATTTTTTTGAAAAAATCCTAAGCCCCGGGGTCACAATTTCATAAAAACTCTGACTTTCGGCAATTCACTCAAAAATGGTGCCAAACGGTTGCAAATACTCCACTGAGAGGTTTGGCGGTCGAAACAGAAGGCATTTAATCACAGGAAAAAAAATCAGCCCTCGACAACTTAACCGGCAGAAAAATATTTTTTTGAAAAAATCTTAAGCCCCGGGGTCACAATTTCATAAAAAATCTGACTTTCGGCAATTCACTCAAAAATCGTGCCAAACGGTTGCCAATGCTCCCCTGAGAGGTTTGGCGGTCGAAACAGAAGGATTTTAATCACAGGAAAAGAAATCAGCCCTCGACAACTGAACCGGCAGAAAAAGATTTTTTTGAAAAAATCCTAAGCCCCGGGGTCACAATTTCATAAAAAATCTGACTTTCGGCAATTCACTCAAAAATGGTGTCAAACGGTTGCAAATGCTCCCCTGAAAGGTTTGGCGATCGAAACAGAAGGCATTTAATCACGGGAAAAGAAATCAGCCCCCGACAACTGAACCGGCAGAAAAAGATTTTTTTGAAAAAATCCTAAGCCCCGGGGTCACAATTTCATAAAAAATCTGACTTTCGGCAATTCACTCAAAAATGGTGCCAAACGGTTGCAAATGCTCCCCTAAAAGGTTTGGCGGTCGAAACAGAAGGCTTTTTATCACAGGAAAAGAAATCAGCCCTCGACAACTTCACCTGCAGAAAAAGATTTTTTTGAAAAAATCCTAAGCCCCGGGGTCACAATTTCATAAAAACTCTGACTTTCGGCAATTCACTCAAAAATGGTGCCAAACGGTTGCAAATACTCCACTGAGAGGTTTGGCGGTCGAAACAGAAGGCATTTAATCACAGGAAAAGAAATCAGCCCTCGACAACTTCACCTGCATAAAAAGATTTTTTTGAAAAAATCCTAAGCCCCGGGGTCACAATTTCATAAAAACTCTGACTTTCGGCAATTCACTCAAAAATGGTGCCAAACGGTTGCAAATACTCCACTGAGAGGTTTGGCGGTCGAAACAGAAGGCATTTAATCACAGGAAAAGAAATCAGCCCTCGACAACTTAACCGGCAGAAAAATATTTTTTTGAAAAAATCTTAAGCCCCGGGGTCACAATTTCATAAAAAATCTGACTTTCGGCAATTCACTCAAAAATCGTGCCAAACGGTTGCCAATGCTCCCCTGAGAGGTTTGGCGGTCGAAACAGAAGGATTTTAATCACAGGAAAAGAAATCAGCCCTCGACAACTGAACCGGCAGAAAAAGATTTTTTTGAAAAAATCCTAAGCCCCGGGGTCACAATTTCATAAAAAATCTGACTTTTGGCAATTCACTCAAATTGGTGCCAAACTTTTGCAAATGCTCCCCTGAAAGGTTTCGCGGTCGAAACAGAAGGCTTTTTATCACAGGAAAAGAAATCAGCCCTCGACAACTGAACCGGCAGAAAAAGATTTTTTTGAAAAAATCCTAAGCTCCGGGGTCAAAATTTCATAAAAAATCTGACTTTCTGCATTTCACTCAAAAATGGTGCCAAACTTTTGCAAATGCTCCCCTGAGAGGTTTGGCGGTCGAAACAGAAGGCTTTTTATCACAGGAAAAGAAATCAGCCCTCGACAACTGAACCGGCAGAAAAAGATTTTTTTGAAAAAATCCTAAGCCCCGGGGTCACAATTTCATAAAAAATCTGACTTTCGGCAATTCACTCAAAAATGGTGCCAAACGGTTGCAAATGCTCCCCTAAAAGGTTTGGCGGTCGAAACAGAAGGCTTTTTATCACAGGAAAAGAAATCAGCCCTCGACAACTTCACCTGCAGAAAAAGATTTTTTTGAAAAAATCCTAAGCCCCGGGGTCACAATTTCATAAAAACTCTGACTTTCGGCAATTCACTCAAAAATGGTGCCAAACGGTTGCAAATACTCCACTGAGAGGTTTGGCGGTCGAAACAGAAGGCATTTAATCACAGGAAAAGAAATCAGCCCTCGACAACTTCACCTGCAGAAAAAGATTTTTTTGAAAAAATCCTAAGCCCCGGGGTCACAATTTCATAAAAACTCTGACTTTCGGCAATTCACTCAAAAATGGTGCCAAACGGTTGCAAATACTCCACTGAGAGGTTTGGCGGTCGAAACAGAAGGCATTTAATCACAGGAAAAGAAATCAGCCCTCGACAACTTAACCGGCAGAAAAATATTTTTTTGAAAAAATCTTAAGCCCCGGGGTCACAATTTCATAAAAAATCTGACTTTCGGCAATTCACTCAAAAATCGTGCCAAACGGTTGCCAATGCTCCCCTGAGAGGTTTGGCGGTCGAAACAGAAGGATTTTAATCACAGGAAAAGAAATCAGCCCTCGACAACTGAACCGGCAGAAAAAGATTTTTTTGAAAAAATCCTAAGCCCCGGGGTCACAATTTCATAAAAAATCTGACTTTTGGCAATTCACTCAAATTGGTGCCAAACTTTTGCAAATGCTCCCCTGAAAGGTTTCGCGGTCGAAACAGAAGGATTTTAATCACAGGAAAAGAAATCAGCCCTCGACAACTGAACCGGCAGAAAAAGATTTTTTTGAAAAAATCCTAAGCCCCGGGGTCACAATTTCATAAAAAATCTGACTTTCGGCAATGCACTCAAAAATGGTGCCAAACTTTTGCAAATGCTCCCCTGAAAGGATTCGCGGTCGAAACAGAAGGCTTTTTATCACAGGAAAAGAAATCAGCCCTCGACAACTTCACCGGCAGAAAAATATTTTTTTGAAAAAATCCTAAGCACCGGGGTCACAATTTCATAACAAATCTGACTTTCGGCAATTCACTCAAAAATGGTGCCAAACGGTTGCAAATGCTCCCCTGAAAGGTTTGGCGGTCGAAACAGAAGGATTTTAATCACAGGAAAAGAAATCAGTCCTCGACAACTGAACCGGCAGAAAAAGATTTTTTTGAAAAAATCCTAAGCCCCGGGGTCACATTTTCATAAAAAATCTGACTTGCGGCAATTCACTCAAAAATGGTGCCAAACTTTTGGAAATGCTCCCCTGAAAGGTTTCGCGGTCAAAACAGAAGGATTTTAATCACAGGAAAAGAAATCAGTCCTCGACAACTGAACCGGCAGAAAAAGATTTTTTTGAAAAAATCCGAAGCCCCGGGGTCACAATTTCATAAAAAATCTGACTTTCAGAAATTCACTCAAAAATGGTGCCAAACTTTTGCAAATGCTCCCCTGAAAGGTTTCGCGGTCGAAACAGAACGCTTTTTATCACAGGAAAAGAAATCAGCCCCCGAGAACTTCACCGGCAGAAAAAGATTTTTTTGAAAAAATCCTAAGCCCCGGGGTCACAATTTCATAAAAAATCTGACTTTCGGCAATGCACTCAAAAATGGTGCCAAACTTTTGCAAATGCTCCCCTGAAAGGATTCGCAGTCGAAACAGAAGGCTTTTTATCACAGGAAAAGAAATCAGCCCTCGACAACTTCACCGGCAGAAAAATATTTTTTTGAAAAAATCCTAAGCACCGGGGTCACAATTTCATAACAAATCTGACTTTCGGCAATTCACTCAAAAATGGTGCCAAACGGTTGCAAATGCTCCCCTGAAAGGTTTGGCGGTCGAAACAGAAGGATTTTAATCACAGGAAAAGAAATCAGTCCTCGACAACTGAACCGGCAGAAAAAGATTTTTTTGAAAAAATCCTAAACCCCGGGGTCACATTTTCATAAAAAATCTGACTTGCGGCAATTCACTCAAAAATGGTGCCAAACTTTTGGAAATGCTCCCCTGAAAGGTTTCGCGGTCAAAACAGAAGGATTTTAATCACAGGAAAAGAAATCAGTCCTCGACAACTGAACCGGCAGAAAAAGATTTTTTTGAAAAAATCCGAAGCCCTGGGGTCACAATTTCATAAAAAATCTGACTTTCGGCAATTCACTCAAAAATGGTGCGAAACGGTTGCAAATGCTCCCCTGAGAGGTTTGGCGGTCGAAACAGAAGGCTTTTTATCACAGGAAAAGAAATCAGCCCTCGACAACTGAACCGGCAGAAAAAGATTTTTTTGAAAAAATCCTAAGCCCCGGGGTCACAATTTCATTAAAAATCTGAATTTCGGCAATTCACTCAAAAATGGTGCCAAACGGTTGCAAATGCTCCCCTGAAAGGTTTGGCGGTCGAAACAGAAGGCTTTTTATCACAGGAAAAGAAATCAGCCCTCGACAACTTCACCTGCAGAAAAAGATTTTTTTGAAAAAATCCTAAGCCCCGGGGTCACAATTTCATAAAAACTCTGACTTTCGGCAATTCACTCAAAAATGGTGCCAAACGGTTGCAAATACTCCACTGAGAGGTTTGGCGGTCGAAACAGAAGGCATTTAATCACAGGAAAAGAAATCAGCCCTCGACAACTTCACCTGCAGAAAAAGATTTTTTTGAAAAAATCCTAAGCCCCGGGGTCACAATTTCATAAAAACTCTGACTTTCGGCAATTCACTCAAAAATGGTGCCAAACGGTTGCAAATACTCCACTGAGAGGTTTGGCGGTCGAAACAGAAGGCATTTAATCACAGGAAAAGAAATCAGCCCTCGACAACTTAACCGGCAGAAAAATATTTTTTTGAAAAAATCTTAAGCCCCGGGGTCACAATTTCATAAAAAATCTGACTTTCGGCAATTCACTCAAAAATCGTGCCAAACGGTTGCCAATGCTCCCCTGAGAGGTTTGGCGGTCGAAACAGAAGGATTTTAATCACAGGAAAAGAAATCAGCCCTCGACAACTGAACCGGCAGAAAAAGATTTTTTTGAAAAAATCCTAAGCCCCGGGGTCACAATTTCATAAAAAATCTGACTTTTGGCAATTCACTCAAATTGGTGCCAAACTTTTGCAAATGCTCCCCTGAAAGGTTTCGCGGTCGAAACAGAAGGATTTTAATCACAGGAAAAGAAATCAGCCCTCGACAACTGAACCGGCAGAAAAAGATTTTTTTGAAAAAATCCTAAGCCCCGGGGTCACAATTTCATAAAAAATCTGACTTTCGGCAATGCACTCAAAAATGGTGCCAAACTTTTGCAAATGCTCCCCTGAAAGTATTCGCGGTCGAAACAGAAGGCTTTTTATCACAGGAAAAGAAATCAGCCCTCGACAACTTCACCGGCAGAAAAATATTTTTTTGAAAAAATCCTAAGCACCGGGGTCACAATTTCATAACAAATCTGACTTTCGGCAATTCACTCAAAAATGGTGCCAAACGGTTGCAAATGCTCCCCTGAAAGGTTTGGCGGTCGAAACAGAAGGATTTTAATCACAGGAAAAGAAATCAGTCCTCGACAACTGAACCGGCAGAAAAAGATTTTTTTGAAAAAATCCTAAGCCCCGGGGTCACATTTTCATAAAAAATCTGACTTGCGGCAATTCACTCAAAAATGGTGCCAAACTTTTGGAAATGCTCCCCTGAAAGGTTTCGCGGTCAAAACAGAAGGATTTTAATCACAGGAAAAGAAATCAGTCCTCGACAACTGAACCGGCAGAAAAAGATTTTTTTGAAAAAATCCTAAGCCCCGGGGTCACAATTTCATAAAAAATCTGACTTTCGGAAATTCACTCAAAAATGGTGCCAAACTTTTGCAAATGCTCCCCTGAAAGGTTTCGCGGTCGAAACAGAACGCTTTTTATCACAGGAAAAGAAATCAGCCCCCGAGAACTTCACCGGCAGAAAAAGATTTTTTTGAAAAAATCCTAAGCCCCGGGGTCACAATTTCATAAAAAATCTGACTTTCGGCAATTTACTCAAAAATCGTGCCAAACTTTTGCAAATGCTCCCCAGAAAGGTTTCGCGGTCGAAACAGAAGGATTTTAATCACAGGAAAAGATTTTTTTTGAAAAAATCCTAAGCCCCGGGGTCACAATTTCATAAAAAATCTGACTTTCGGCAATTCACTCAAAAATGGTGTCAAACGGTTGCAAATGCTCCCCTGAAAGGTTTGGGGTTCGAAACAGAAGGCATTTAATCACGGGAAAAGAAATCAGTCCCCGATAACTGAACCAGCAGAAAAAGATTTTTTTGAAAAAATCCTAAGCCCCGGGGTCACAATTTCATAAAAAATCTGACTTTCGGCAATTCACTCAAAAATGGTTCCAAATGGTTGCAAATGCTCCCCTGAGAGGTTTGGCAGTCGAAACAGACGGATTTTAATCACAGGAAAAGAAATCAGCCCTCGACAACTTCACCAGCAGAAAAAGATTTTTTTGAAAAAATCCTAAGCCCCGGGGTCACAATTTCATAAAAAATCTGACTTTCGGCAATTCACTCAAAAATGGTGCCAAACAGTTGCAAATGCTCCCCTGAAAGGTTTCGCGGTCAAAACAGAAGGATTTTAATCACAGGAAAAGAAATCAGCCCTCGACAACTTCACTGGCAGAAGAAGATTTTTTTGAAAAAATCCAAAGCCCCGAGGTCACAATTTCATAAAAAATCTGACTTTCGGCAATTCACTCAAAATTGCTGCCAAACATTTGCAAATGCTCCCCTGAAAAGTTTGGCGGTCGAAATAGAAGGATTTTTATCACAGAAAAAGAAATCAGCCCTCGACAACTGAACCGGCAGAAAAAGATTTTTTGGAAAAAATCCTAAGCCCCGGGGTCACAATTTCATAAAAAATCTGACTTTCGGCAATTCACTCAAAAATGGTGCCAACCTTCTGCAAATGCTCCCCTGAAAGGTTTGGCGGTCGAAACAGAAGGCTTTTTATCACAGGAAAAGAAATCAGCCCTCGACAACTTCACCGGCAGAAAAAGATTTTTTTGAAAAAATCCTAAGCCCCGGGGTCACAATTTCATAAAAAATCTGACTTTCGGCAATTCACTCAAAAATGGTGCCAAACTTTTGCAAATGCTCCCCTGAAAGGTTTGGCGATCGAAACAGAAGGCATTTAATCACAGGAAAAGAAATCAGCCCTTGACAACTTCACCGGCAGAAAAAGATTTTTTTGAAAAAATCCTAAGCCCCGGGGTCACAATTTCATAAAAAATCTGACTTTCGGAAATTCACTCAAAAATGGTGCCAACCTGTTGCAAATGCTCCCCTGAAAGGTTTCGCGGTCGAAACAGAAGGCTTTTTATCACAGGAAAAGAAATCAGCCCTCGACAACTTCACCGGCAGAAAAAGATTTTTTTGAAAAAATCCTAAGCCCCGGGGTCACAATTTCATAAAAAATCTGACTTTCGGCAATTCACTCAAAAATGGTGTCAAACGGTTGCAAATGCTCCCCTGAAAGGTTTGGCGATCGAAACAGAAGGCATTTAATCACGGGAAAAGAAATCAGCCCCCGACAACTGAACCGGCAGAAAAAGATTTTTTTGAAAAAATCCTAAGCCCCGGGGTCACAATTTCATAAAAAATCTGACTTTCGGCAATTCACTCAAAAATGGTGCCAAACGGTTGCAAATGCTCCCCTGAGAGGTTTGGCGGTCGAAACAGAAGGATTTTAATCACAGGAAAAGAAATCAGTCCCCGATAACTGAACCAGCAGAAAAAGATTTTTTTGAAAAAATCCTAAGCCCCGGGGTCACAATTTCATAAAAAATCTGACTTTCGGCAATTCACTCAAAAATGGTTCCAAATGGTTGCAAATGCTCCCCTGAGAGGTTTGGCAGTCGAAACAGACGGATTTTAATCACAGGAAAAGAAATCAGCCCTCGACAACTTCACCAGCAGAAAAAGATTTTTTTGAAAAAATCAAAGCCCCGGGGTCACAATTTCATAAAAAATCTGACTTTCGGCAATTCACTCAAAAATGGTGCCAAACAGTTGCAAATGCTCCCCTGAAAGGTTTGGCGGTCGAAACAGAAGGCTTTTTATCACAGGAAAAGAAATCAGCCCTCGACAACTTCACCGGCAGAAAAAGATTTTTTTGAAAAAATCCTAAGCCCCGGGGTCACAATTTCATAAAAAATCTGACTTTCGGAAATTCACTCAAAAATGGTGCCAACCTGTTGCAAATGCTCCCCTGAAAGGTTTCGCGGTCGAAACAGAACGCTTTTTATCACAGGAAAAGAAATCAGCCCCCGAGAACTTCACCGGCAGAAAAAGATTTTTTTGAAAAAATCCTAAGCCCCGGGGTCACAATTTCATAAAAAATCTGACTTTCGGCAATTCACTCAAAAATGGTGCCAAACGGTTGCAAATGCTCCCCTGAAAGGTTTGGCGGTCGAAACAGAAGGCTTTTTATCACAGGAAAAGAAATCAGCCCTCGACAACTTCACCGGCAGAAAAAGATTTTTTTGAAAAAATCCTAAGCCCCGGGGTCACAATTTCATAAAAAATCTGACTTTCGGCAATTCACTCAAAAATGGTGTCAAACGGTTGCAAATGCTCCCCTGAAAGGTTTGGCGATCGAAACAGAAGGCATTTAATCACGGGAAAAGAAATCAGCCCCCGACAACTGAACCGGCAGAAAAAGATTTTTTTGAAAAAATCCTAAGCCCCGGGGTCACAATTTCATAAAAAATCTGACTTTCGGCAATTCACTCAAAAATGGTGCCAAACGGTTGCACATGCTCCCCTGAGAGGTTTGGCGGTCGAAACAGAAGGATTTTAATCACAGGAAAAGAAATCAGCCCTCGACAACTTCACCGGCAGAAAAAGATTTTTTTGAAAAAATCCTAAGCCCCGGGGTCACAATTTCATAAAAAATCTGACTTTCGGCAATTCACTCAAAAATGGTGCCAAACGGTTGCAAATGCTCCCCTGAGAGGTTTGGCGGTCGAAACAGAAGGCTTTTTATCACAGGAAAAGAAATCAGCCCTCGACAACTTCACCGGCAGAAAAAGATTTTTTTGAAAAAATCCTAAGCCCCGGGGTCACAATTTCATAAAAAATCTGACTTTCGGCAATTCACTCAAAAATGGTGTCAAACGGTTGCAAATTCTCCCCTGAAAGGTTTGGCGATCGAAACAGAAGGCATTTAATCACGGGAAAAGAAATCAGCCCCCGACAACTGAACCGGCAGAAAAAGATTTTTTTGAAAAAATCCTAAGCCCCGGGGTCACAATTTCATTAAAAATCTGACTTTCGGCAATTCACTCAAAAATGGTGCCAAATGGTTGCAAATGCTCCCCTGAGACGTTTGTCGGTCAAAACAGAAGGCTTTTTATCACAGGGAAAGAAATCAGCCCTCGACAACTGAACCGGTAGAAATTTTTTTTTGAAAAAAAATCCTAAGCCCCGGGGTCACAATTTCATAAAAAATCTGACTTTCGGCAATTCACTCAAAAATGGTGCCAAACTTTTGCAAATGCTCCCCTGAAAGGTTTGGCGATCGAAACAGAAGGCATTTAATCACAGGAAAAGAAATCAGCCCCCGACAACTTCACCGGCAGAAAAAGATTTTTTTGAAAAAATCCTAAGCCCCGGGGTCACAATTTCATAAAAAATCTGACTTTCGGCAATTCACTCAAAAATGGTGTCAAACGGTTGCAAATCCTCCCCTGAAAGGTTTGGGGTTCGAAACAGAAGGCATTTAATCACGGGAAAAGAAATCAGCCCCCGATAACTGAACCAGCAGAAAAAGATTTTTTTGAAAAAATCCTAAGCCCCGGGGTCACAATTTCATTAAAAATCTGACTTTCGGCAATTCACTCAAAAATGGTTCCAAATGGTTGCAAATGCTCCCCTGAGAGGTTTGGCGGTCGAAACAGACGGATTTTAATCACAGGAAAAGAAATCAGCCCTCGACAACCTCACCAGCAGAAAAAGATTTTTTTGAAAAAATCCTAAGCCCCGGGGTCACAATTTCATAAAAAATCTGACTTTCGGCAATTCACTCAAAAATGGTGCCAAACAGTTGCAAATGCTCCCCTGAAAGGTTTCGCGGTCAAAACAGAAGGATTTTAATCACAGGAAAAGAAATCAGCCCTCGACAACTTCACCGGCAGAAAAAGATTTTTTTGAAAAAATCCTAAGCCCCGAGGTCACAATTTCATAAAAAATCTGACTTTCGGCAATTCACTCAAAATTGCTGCCAAACATTTGCAAATGCTCCCCTGAAAAGTTTGGCGGTCGAAATAGAAGGATTTTAATCACAGAAAAAGAAATCAGCCCTCGACAACTGAACTGGCAGAAAAAGATTTTTTGGAAAAAATCCTAAGCCCCGGGGTCACAATTTCATAAAAAATCTGACTTTCGGCAATTGACTCAAAATGGTGCCAAACTTTTGCAAATGCTCCCCTGAAAGGTTTGGCGGTCGAAACAGAAGGCTTTTTATCACAGGAAAAGAAATCAGCCCTCGACAACTTCACCGGCAGAGAAAGATTTTTTTGAAAAAATCCTAAGCCCCGGGGTCACAATTTCATAAAAAATCTGACTTTCGGCAATTCACTCAAAAATGGTGCCAAACTTTTGCAAATGCTCCCCTGAAAGGTTTGGCGATCGAAACAGAAGGCATTTAATCACAGGAAAAGAAATCAGCCCTTGACAACTTCACCGGCAGAAAAAGATTTTTTTGAAAAAATCCTAAGCCCCGGGGTCACAATTTCATAAAAAATCTGACTTTCGGAAATTCACTCAAAAATGGTGCCAACCTGTTGTAAATGCTCCCCTGAAAGGTTTCGCGGTCGAAACAGAACGCTTTTTATCACAGGAAAAGAAATCAGCCCCCGAGAACTTCACCGGCAGAAAAAGATTTTTTTGAAAAAATCCTAAGCCCCGGGGTCACAATTTCATAAAAAATCTGACTTTCGGCAATTCACTCAAAAATGTTGCCAAATGGTTGCAAATGCTCCCCTGAGACGTTTGTCGGTCAAAACAGAAGGCTTTTTATCACAGGGAAAGAAATCAGCCCTCGACAACTGAACCGGTAGAAATTTTTTTTTGAAAAAAAATCCTAAGCCCCGGGGTCACAATTTCATAAAAAATCTGACTTTCGGCAATTCACTCAAAAATGGTGCCAAACTTTTGCAAATGCTCCCCTGAAAGGTTTGGCGATCGAAACAGAAGGCATTTAATCACAGGAAAAGAAATCAGCCCCCGACAACTTCACCGGCAGAAAAAGATTTTTTTGAAAAAATCCTAAGCCCTGGGGTCACAATTTCATAAAAAATCTGACTTTCTGCATTTCACTCAAAAATGGTGCCAAACTTTTGCAAATGCTCCCCTGAAAGGTTTCGCGGTCGAAACAGAAGGTTTTTTATCACAGGAAAAGAAATCAGCCCCCGACAACTGAACCGGCAGAAAAAGATTTTTTTGAAAAAATCCTAAGCCCTGGGGTCACAATTTCATAAAAAATCTGACTTTCGGCAATTCACTCAAAAATGGTGCCAAACGGTTGCAAATGCTCCCCTGAGAGGTTTGGCGGTCGAAACAGAAGGCTTTTTATCACAGGAAAAGAAATCAGCCCTCGACAACTGAACCGGCAGAAAAAGATTTTTTTGAAAAAATCCTAAGCCCCGGGGTCACAATTTCATAAAAAATCTGACTTTCGGCAATTCACTCAAAAATGGTGCCAAACGGTTGCAAATGCTCCCCTAAAAGGTTTGGCGGTCGAAACAGAAGGCTTTTTATCACAGGAAAAGAAATCAGCCCTCGACAACTTCACCTGCAGAAAAAGATTTTTTTGAAAAAATCCTAAGCCCCGGGGTCACAATTTCATAAAAACTCTGACTTTCGGCAATTCACTCAAAAATGGTGCCAAACGGTTGCAAATACTCCACTGAGAGGTTTGGCGGTCGAAACAGAAGGCATTTAATCACAGGAAAAGAAATCAGCCCTCGACAATTTCACCTGCAGAAAAAGATTTTTTTGAAAAAATCCTAAGCCCCGGGGTCACAATTTCATAAAAACTCTGACTTTCGGCAATTCACTCAAAAATGGTGCCAAACGGTTGCAAATGCTCCCCTGAGAGGTTTGGCGGTCGAAACAGAAGGCTTTTTATCACAGGAAAAGAAATCAGCCCTCGACAACTTCACCGGCAGAAAAAGATTTTTTTGAAAAAATCCTAAGCCCCGGGGTCACAATTTCATTAAAAATCTGACTTTCGGCAATTCACTCAAAAATGGTGCCAAATGGTTGCAAATGCTCCCCTGAGACGTTTGTCGGTCAAAACAGAAGGCTTTTTATCACAGGGAAAGAAATCAGCCCTCGACAACTGAACCGGTAGAAATTTTTTTTTGAAAAAAAATCCTAAGCCCCGGGGTCACAATTTCATAAAAAATCTGACTTTCGGCAATTCACTCAAAAATGGTGCCAAACTTTTGCAAATGCTCCCCTGAAAGGTTTGGCGATCGAAACAGAAGGCATTTAATCACAGGAAAAGAAATCAGCCCCCGACAACTTCACCGGCAGAAAAAGATTTTTTTGAAAAAATCCTAAGCCCCGGGGTCACAATTTCATAAAAAATCTGACTTTCGGCAATTCACTCAAAAATGGTGTCAAACGGTTGCAAATCCTCCCCTGAAAGGTTTGGGGTTCGAAACAGAAGGCATTTAATCACGGGAAAAGAAATCAGCCCCCGATAACTGAACCAGCAGAAAAAGATTTTTTTGAAAAAATCCTAAGCCCCGGGGTCACAATTTCATAAAAAATCTGACTTGCATCAATTCACTCAAAAATGGTTCCAAATGGTTGCAAATGCTCCCCTGAGAGGTTTGGCGGTCGAAACAGACGGATTTTAATCACAGGAAAAGAAATCAGCCCTCGACAACTTCACCAGCAGAAAAAGATTTTTTTGAAAAAATCCTAAGCCCCGGGGTCACAATTTCATAAAAAATCTGACTTTCGGCAATTCACTCAAAAATGGTGCCAAACAGTTGCAAATGCTCCCCTGAAAGGTTTCGCGGTCAAAACAGAAGGATTTTAATCACAGGAAAAGAAATCAGCCCTCGACAACTTCACCGGCAGAAAAAGATTTTTTTGAAAAAATCCTAAGCCCCGAGGTCACAATTTCATAAAAAATCTGACTTTCGGCAATTCACTCAAAATTGCTGCCAAACATTTGCAAATGCTCCCCTGAAAAGTTTGGCGGTCGAAATAGAAGGATTTTAATCACAGAAAAAGAAATCAGCCCTCGACAACTGAACTGGCAGAAAAAGATTTTTTGGAAAAAATCCTAAGCCCCGGGGTCACAATTTCATAAAAAATCTGACTTTCGGCAATTGACTCAAAATGGTGCCAAACTTTTGCAAATGCTCCCCTGAAAGGTTTGGCGGTCGAAACAGAAGGCTTTTTATCACAGGAAAAGAAATCAGCCCTCGACAACTTCACCGGCAGAGAAAGATTTTTTTGAAAAAATCCTAAGCCCCGGGGTCACAATTTCATAAAAAATCTGACTTTCGGCAATTCACTCAAAAATGGTGCCAAACTTTTGCAAATGCTCCCCTGAAAGGTTTGGCGATCGAAACAGAAGGCATTTAATCACAGGAAAAGAAATCAGCCCTTGACAACTTCACCGGCAGAAAAAGATTTTTTTGAAAAAATCCTAAGCCCCGGGGTCACAATTTCATAAAAAATCTGACTTTCGGAAATTCACTCAAAAATGGTGCCAACCTGTTGTAAATGCTCCCCTGAAAGGTTTCGCGGTCGAAACAGAACGCTTTTTATCACAGGAAAAGAAATCAGCCCCCGAGAACTTCACCGGCAGAAAAAGATTTTTTTGAAAAAATCCTAAGCCCCGGGGTCACAATTTCATAAAAAATCTGACTTTCGGCAATTCACTCAAAAATGGTGCCAAACGGTTGCAAATGCTCCCCTGAAAGGTTTGGCGGTCGAAACAGAAGGCTTTTTATCACAGGAAAAGAAATCAGCCCTCGACAACTTCACCGGCAGAAAAAGATTTTTTTGAAAAAATCCTAAGCCCCGGGGTCACAATTTCATAAAAAATCTGACTTTCGGCAATTCACTCAAAAATGGTGTCAAACGGTTGCAAATGCTCCCCTGAAAGGTTTGGCGATCGAAACAGAAGGCATTTAATCACGGGAAAAGAAATCAGCCCCCGACAACTGAACCGGCAGAAAAATATTTTTTTGAAAAAATCCTAAGCCCCGGGGTCACAATTTCATAAAAAATCTGACTTTCGGCAATTCACTCAAAAATGGTGCCAAACTTTTGCAAATGCTCCCCTGAAAGGTTTGGCGATCGAAACAGAAGGCATTTAATCACAGGAAAAGAAATCAGCCCCCGACAACTTCACCGGCAGAAAAAGATTTTTTTGAAAAAATCCTAAGCCCTGGGGTCACAATTTCATAAAAAATCTGACTTTCTGCATTTCACTCAAAAATGGTGCCAAACTTTTGCAAATGCTCCCCTGAAAGGTTTCGCGGTCGAAACAGAAGGTTTTTTATCACAGGAAAAGAAATCAGCCCCCGACAACTGAACCGGCAGAAAAAGATTTTTTTGAAAAAATCCTAAGCCCTGGGGTCACAATTTCATAAAAAATCTGACTTTCGGCAATTCACTCAAAAATGGTGCCAAACGGTTGCAAATGCTCCCCTGAGAGGTTTGGCGGTCGAAACAGAAGGCTTTTTATCACAGGAAAAGAAATCAGCCCTCGACAACTGAACCGGCAGAAAAAGATTTTTTTGAAAAAATCCTAAGCCCCGGGGTCACAATTTCATAAAAAATCTGACTTTCGGCAATTCACTCAAAAATGGTGCCAAACGGTTGCAAATGCTCCCCTAAAAGGTTTGGCGGTCGAAACAGAAGGCTTTTTATCACAGGAAAAGAAATCAGCCCTCGACAACTTCACCTGCAGAAAAAGATTTTTTTGAAAAAATCCTAAGCCCCGGGGTCACAATTTCATAAAAACTCTGACTTTCGGCAATTCACTCAAAAATGGTGCCAAACGGTTGCAAATACTCCACTGAGAGGTTTGGCGGTCGAAACAGAAGGCATTTAATCACAGGAAAAGAAATCAGCCCTCGACAATTTCACCTGCAGAAAAAGATTTTTTTGAAAAAATCCTAAGCCCCGGGGTCACAATTTCATAAAAACTCTGACTTTCGGCAATTCACTCAAAAATGGTGCCAAACGGTTGCAAATACTCCACTGAGAGGTTTGGCGGTCGAAACAGAAGGCATTTAATCACAGGAAAAGAAATCAGCCCTCGACAACTTAACCGGCAGAAAAATATTTTTTTGAAAAAATCTTAAGCCCCGGGGTCACAATTTCATAAAAAATCTGACTTTCGGCAATTCACTCAAAAATCGTGCCAAACGGTTGCCAATGCTCCCCTGAGAGGTTTGGCGGTCGAAACAGAAGGATTTTAATCACAGGAAAAGAAATCAGCCCTCGACAACTGAACCGGCAGAAAAAGATTTTTTTGAAAAAATCCTAAGCCCCGGGGTCACAATTTCATAAAAAATCTGACTTTTGGCAATTCACTCAAATTGGTGCCAAACTTTTGCAAATGCTCCCCTGAAAGGTTTCGCGGTCGAAACAGAAGGATTTTAATCACAGGAAAAGAAGTCAGCCCTCGACAACTTCACCGGCAGAAAAAGATTTTTTTGAAAAAATCCTAAGCCCCGGGGTCACAATTTCATAAAAAATCTGACTTTCGGCAATGCACTCAAAAATGGTGCCAAACTTTTGCAAATGCTCCCCTGAAAGGATTCGCGGTCGAAACAGAAGGCTTTTTATCACAGGAAAAGAAATCAGCCCTCGACAACTTCACCGGCAGAAAAATATTTTCTTGAAAAAATCCTAAGCACCGGGGTCACAATTTCATAACAAATCTGACTTTCGGCAATTCACTCAAAAATGGTGCCAAACGGTTGCAAATGCTCCCCTGAAAGGTTTGGCGGTCGAAACAGAAGGATTTTAATCACAGGAAAAGAAATCAGTCCTCGACAACTGAACCGGCAGAAAAAGATTTTTTTGAAAAAATCCTAAGCCCCGGGGTCACATTTTCATAAAAAATCTGACTTTCGGCAATTCACTCAAAAATGGTGCCAAACTTTTGGAAATGCTCCCCTGAAAGGTTTCGCGGTCAAAACAGAAGGATTTTAATCACAGGAAAAGAAATCAGTCCTCGACAACTGAACCGGCAGAAAAAGATTTTTTTGAAAAAATCCTAAGCCCTGGGGTCACAATTTCATAAAAAATCTGACTTTCGGCAATTCACTCAAAAATGGTGCCAAACGGTTGCAAATGCTCCCCTGAGAGGTTTGGCGGTCGAAACAGAAGGCTTTTTATCACAGGAAAAGAAATCAGCCCTCGACAACTGAACCGGCAGAAAAAGATTTTTTTGAAAAAATCCTAAGCCCCGGGGTCACAATTTCATAAAAAATCTGACTTTCGGCAATTCACTCAAAAATGGTGCCAAACGGTTGCAAATGCTCCCCTAAAAGGTTTGGCGGTCGAAACAGAAGGCTTTTTATCACAGGAAAAGAAATCAGCCCTCGACAACTTCACCTGCAGAAAAAGATTTTTTTGAAAAAATCCTAAGCACCGGGGTCACAATTTCATAACAAATCTGACTTTCGGCAATTCACTCAAAAATGGTGCCAAACGGTTGCAAATGCTCCCCTGAAAGGTTTCGCGGTCAAAACAGAAGGATTTTAATCACAGGAAAAGAAATCAGTCCTCGACAACAGAACCGGCAGAAAAAGATTTTTTTGAAAAAATCCTAAGCCCCGGGGTCACAATTTCATAAAAAATCTGACTTTCGGCAATTTACTCAAAAATCGTGCCAAACTTTTGCAAATGCTCCCCAGAAAGGTTTCGCGGTCGAAACAGAAGGATTTTAATCACAGGAAAAGATTTTTTTTGAAAAAATCCTAAGCCCCGGGGTCACAATTTCATAAAAAATCTGACTTTCGGCAATTCACTCAAAAATGGTGCCAAACGGTTGCAAATGCTCCCCTGAGAGGTTTGGCGGTCGAAACAGAAGGCTTTTTATCACAGGAAAAGAAATCAGCCCTCGACAACTGAACCGGCAGAAAAAGATTTTTTTGAAAAAATCCTAAGCCCCGGGGTCACAATTTCATAAAAAATCTGACTTTCGGCAATTCACTCAAAAATGGTGCCAAACGGTTGCAAATGCTCCCCTAAAAGGTTTGGCGGTCGAAACAGAAGGCTTTTTATCACAGGAAAAGAAATCAGCCCTCGACAACTTCACCTGCAGAAAAAGATTTTTTTGAAAAAATCCTAAGCCCCGGGGTCACAATTTCATAAAAACTCTGACTTTCGGCAATTCACTCAAAAATGGTGCCAAACGGTTGCAAATACTTCACTGAGAGGTTTGGCGGTCGAAACAGAAGGCATTTAATCACAGGAAAAGAAATCAGCCCTCGACAACTTAACCGGCAGAAAAATATTTTTTTGAAAAAATCTTAAGCCCCGGGGTCACAATTTCATAAAAAATCTGACTTTCGGCAATTCACTCAAAAATCGTGCCAAACGGTTGCCAATGCTCCCCTGAGAGGTTTGGCGGTCGAAACAGAAGGATTTTAATCACAGGAAAAGAAATCAGCCCTCGACAACTGAACCGGCAGAAAAAGATTTTTTTGAAAAAATCCTAAGCCCCGGGGTCACAATTTCATAAAAAATCTGACTTTTGGCAATTCAC
The DNA here is from genome assembly GCF_964188315.1 of Podarcis muralis. Classification (NCBI taxonomy): domain Eukaryota; kingdom Metazoa; phylum Chordata; class Lepidosauria; order Squamata; family Lacertidae; genus Podarcis; species Podarcis muralis. The sequence continues at coordinate 79,512,621 of NC_135662.1, forward strand.
TCAAATTGGTGCCAAACTTTTGCAAATGCTCCCCTGAAAGGTTTCGCGGTCGAAACAGAAGGATTTTAATCACAGGAAAAGAAATCAGCCCTCGACAACTTCACCGGCAGAAAAAGATTTTTTTGAAAAAATCCTAAGCCCCGGGGTCACAATTTCATAAAAAATCTGACTTTCGGCAATGCACTCAAAAATGGTGCCAAACTTTTGCAAATGCTCCCCTGAAAGGATTCGCGGTCGAAACAGAAGGCTTTTTATCACAGGAAAAGAAATCAGCCCTCGACAACTTCACCGGCAGAAAAATATTTTTTTGAAAAAATCCTAAGCACCGGGGTCACAATTTCATAACAAATCTGACTTTCGGCAATTCACTCAAAAACGGTGCCAAACGGTTGCAAATGCTCCCCTGAAAGGTTTGGCGGTCGAAACAGAAGGATTTTAATCACAGGAAAAGAAATCAGTCCTCGACAACTGAACCGGCAGAAAAAGATTTTTTTGAAAAAATCCTAAGCCCCGGGGTCACATTTTCATAAAAAATCTGACTTGCGGCAATTCACTCAAAAATGGTGCCAAACTTTTGGAAATGCTCCCCTGAAAGGTTTCGCGGTCAAAACAGAAGGATTTTAATCACAGGAAAAGAAATCAGTCCTCGACAACTGAACCGGCAGAAAAAGATTTTTTTGAAAAAATCCTAAGCCCCGGGGTCACAATTTCATAAAAAATCTGACTTTCTGCATTTCACTCAAAAGTGGTGCCAAACTTTTGCAAATGCTCCCCTGAAAGGATTCGCGGTCGAAACAGAAGGTTTTTTATCACAGGAAAAGAAATCAGCCCCCGACAACTGAACCGGCAGAAAAAGATTTTTTTGAAAAAATCCTAAGCCCTGGGGTGACAATTTCATAAAAAATCTGACTTTCGGCAATTCACTCAAAAATGGTGCCAAACGGTTGCAAATGCTCCCATGAGAGGTTTGGCGGTCGAAACAGAAGGCTTTTTATCACAGGAAAAGAAATCAGCCCTCGACAACTGAACCGGCAGAAAAAGATTTTTTTGAAAAAATCCTAAGCCCCGGGGTCACAATTTCATAAAAAATCTGACTTTCGGCAATTCACTCAAAAATGGTGCCAAACGGTTGCAAATGCTCCCCTAAAAGGTTTGGCGGTCGAAACAGAAGGCTTTTTATCACAGGAAAAGAAATCAGCCCTCGACAACTTCACCTGCAGAAAAAGATTTTTTTGAAAAAATCCTAAGCCCCGGGGTCACAATTTCATAAAAACTCTGACTTTCGGCAATGCACTCAAAAATGGTGCCAAACTTTTGCAAATGCTCCCCTGAAAGGATTCGCGGTCGAAACAGAAGGCTTTTTATCACAGGAAAAGAAATCAGCCCTCGACAACTTCACCGGCAGAAAAATATTTTTTTGAAAAAATCCTAAGCACCGGGGTCACAATTTCATAACAAATCTGACTTTCGGCAATTCACTCAAAAATGGTGCCAAACGGTTGCAAATGCTCCCCTGAAAGGTTTGGCGGTCGAAACAGAAGGATTTTAATCACAGGAAAAGAAATCAGTCCTCGACAACTGAACCGGCAGAAAAAGATTTTTTTGAAAAAATCCTAAGCCCCGGGGTCACATTTTCATAAAAAATCTGACTTGCGGCAATTCACTCAAAAATGGTGCCAAACTTTTGGAAATGCTCCCCTGAAAGGTTTCGCGGTCAAAACAGAAGGATTTTAATCACAGGAAAAGAAATCAGTCCTCGACAACTGAACCGGCAGAAAAAGATTTTTTTGAAAAAATCCTAAGCCCCGGGGTCACAATTTCATAAAAAATCTGACTTTCTGCATTTCACTCAAAAATGGTGCCAAACTTTTGCAAATGCTCCCCTGAAAGGATTCGCGGTCGAAACAGAAGGTTTTTTATCACAGGAAAAGAAATCAGCCCCCGACAACTGAACCGGCAGAAAAAGATTTTTTTGAAAAAATCCTAAGCCCTGGGGTCACAATTTCATAAAAAATCTGACTTTCGGCAATTCACTCAAAAATGGTGCCAAACGGTTGCAAATGCTCCCCTGAGAGGTTTGGCGGTCGAAACAGAAGGCTTTTTATCACAGGAAAAGAAATCAGCCCTCGACAACTGAACCGGCAGAAAAAGATTTTTTTGAAAAAATCCTAAGCCCCGGGGTCACAATTTCATAAAAAATCTGACTTTCGGCAATTCACTCAAAAATGGTGCCAAACGGTTGCAAATGCTCCCCTAAAAGGTTTGGCGGTCGAAACAGAAGGCTTTTTATCACAGGAAAAGAAATCAGCCCTCGACAACTTCACCTGCAGAAAAAGATTTTTTTGAAAAAATCCTAAGCCCCGGGGTCACAATTTCATAAAAACTCTGACTTTCGGCAATTCACTCAAAAATGGTGCCAAACGGTTGCAAATACTCCACTGAGAGGTTTGGCGGTCGAAACAGAAGGCATTTAATCACAGGAAAAGAAATCAGCCCTCGACAACTTCACCTGCATAAAAAGATTTTTTTGAAAAAATCCTAAGCCCCGGGGTCACAATTTCATAAAAACTCTGACTTTCGGCAATTCACTCAAAAATGGTGCAAAACGATTGCAAATACTCCACTGAGAGGTTTGGCGGTCGAAACAGAAGGCATTTAATCACAGGAAAAGAAATCAGCCCTCGACAACTTAACCGGCAGAAAAATATTTTTTTGAAAAAATCTTAAGCCCCGGGGTCACAATTTCATAAAAAATCTGACTTTCGCCAATTCACTCAAAAATCGTGCCAAACGGTTGCCAATGCTCCCCTGAGAGGTTTGGCGGTCGAAACAGAAGGATTTTAATCACAGGAAAAGAAATCAGCCCTCGACAACTGAACCGGCAGAAAAAGATTTTTTTGAAAAAATCCTAAGCCCCGGGGTCACAATTTCATAAAAAATCTGACTTTCGGAAATTCACTCAAAAATGGTGCCAAACTTTTGCAAATGCTCCCCTGAAAGGTTTCGCGGTCGAAACAGAACGCTTTTTATCACAGGAAAAGAAATCAGCCCCCGAGAACTTCACCGGCAGAAAAAGATTTTTTTGAAAAAATCCTAAGCCCCGGGGTCACAATTTCATAAAAAATCTGACTTTCGGCAATTTACTCAAAAATCGTGCCAAACTTTTGCAAATGCTCCCCAGAAAGGTTTCGCGGTCGAAACAGAAGGATTTTAATCACAGGAAAAGATTTTTTTTGAAAAAATCCTAAGCCCCGGGGTCACAATTTCATAAAAAATCTGACTTTCGGCAATTCACTCAAAAATGGAAACAGAAGGATTTTAATCACAGGAAAAGAAATCAGTCCTCGACAACTGAACCGGCAGAAAAAGATTTTTTTGAAAAAATCCTAAGCCCCGGGGTCACATTTTCATAAAAAATCTGACTTTCGGCAATTCACTCAAAAATGGTGCCAAACTTTTGGAAATGCTCCCCTGAAAGGTTTCGCGGTCAAAACAGAAGGATTTTAATCACAGGAAAAGAAATCAGTCCTCGACAACTGAACCGGCAGAAAAAGATTTTTTTGAAAAAATCCTAAGCCCTGGGGTCACAATTTCATAAAAAATCTGACTTTCGGCAATTCACTCAAAAATGGTGCCAAACGGTTGCAAATGCTCCCCTGAGAGGTTTGGCGGTCGAAACAGAAGGCTTTTTATCACAGGAAAAGAAATCAGCCCTCGACAACTGAACCGGCAGAAAAAGATTTTTTTGAAAAAATCCTAAGCCCCGGGGTCACAATTTCATAAAAAATCTGACTTTCGGCAATTCACTCAAAAATGGTGCCAAACGGTTGCAAATGCTCCCCTAAAAGGTTTGGCGGTCGAAACAGAAGGCTTTTTATCACAGGAAAAGAAATCAGCCCTCGACAACTTCACCTGCAGAAAAAGATTTTTTTGAAAAAATCCTAAGCACCGGGGTCACAATTTCATAACAAATCTGACTTTCGGCAATTCACTCAAAAATGGTGCCAAACGGTTGCAAATGCTCCCCTGAAAGGTTTCGCGGTCAAAACAGAAGGATTTTAATCACAGGAAAAGAAATCAGTCCTCGACAACAGAACCGGCAGAAAAAGATTTTTTTGAAAAAATCCTAAGCCCCGGGGTCACAATTTCATAAAAAATCTGACTTTCGGCAATTCACTCAAAAATGGTGCCAAACTTTTGCAAATGCTCCCCTGAAAGGTTTGGCGATCGAAACAGAAGGCATTTAATCACAGGAAAAGAAATCAGCCCCCGAGAACTTCACCGGCAGAAAAAGATTTTTTTGAAAAAATCCTAAGCCCCGGGGTCACAATTTCATAAAAAATCTGACTTTCGGCAATTTACTCAAAAATGGTGCCAAACGGTTGCAAATGCTCCCCTGAGAGGTTTGGCGGTCGAAACAGAAGGCTTTTTATCACAGGAAAAGAAATCAGCCCTCGACAACTGAACCGGCAGAAAAAGATTTTTTTGAAAAAATCCTAAGCCCCGGGGTCACAATTTCATAAAAAATCTGACTTTCGGCAATTCACTCAAAAATGGTGCCAAACGGTTGCAAATGCTCCCCTAAAAGGTTTGGCGGTCGAAACAGAAGGCTTTTTATCACAGGAAAAGAAATCAGCCCTCGACAACTTCACCTGCAGAAAAAGATTTTTTTGAAAAAATCCTAAGCCCCGGGGTCACAATTTCATAAAAACTCTGACTTTCGGCAATTCACTCAAAAATGGTGCCAAACGGTTGCAAATACTTCACTGAGAGGTTTGGCGGTCGAAACAGAAGGCATTTAATCACAGGAAAAGAAATCAGCCCTCGACAACTTAACCGGCAGAAAAATATTTTTTTGAAAAAATCTTAAGCCCCGGGGTCACAATTTCATAAAAAATCTGACTTTCGGCAATTCACTCAAAAATCGTGCCAAACGGTTGCCAATGCTCCCCTGAGAGGTTTGGCGGTCGAAACAGAAGGATTTTAATCACAGGAAAAGAAATCAGCCCTCGACAACTGAACCGGCAGAAAAAGATTTTTTTGAAAAAATCCTAAGCCCCGGGGTCACAATTTCATAAAAAATCTGACTTTTGGCAATTCACTCAAATTGGTGCCAAACTTTTGCAAATGCTCCCCTGAAAGGTTTCGCGGTCGAAACAGAAGGATTTTAATCACAGGAAAAGAAATCAGCCCTCGACAACTTCACCGGCAGAAAAAGATTTTTTTGAAAAAATCCTAAGCCCCGGGGTCACAATTTCATAAAAAATCTGACTTTCGGCAATGCACTCAAAAATGGTGCCAAACTTTTGCAAATGCTCCCCTGAAAGGATTCGCGGTCGAAACAGAAGGCTTTTTATCACAGGAAAAGAAATCAGCCCTCGACAACTTCACCGGCAGAAAAATATTTTTTTGAAAAAATCCTAAGCACCGGGGTCACAATTTCATAACAAATCTGACTTTCGGCAATTCACTCAAAAACGGTGCCAAACGGTTGCAAATGCTCCCCTGAAAGGTTTGGCGGTCGAAACAGAAGGATTTTAATCACAGGAAAAGAAATCAGTCCTCGACAACTGAACCGGCAGAAAAAGATTTTTTTGAAAAAATCCTAAGCCCCGGGGTCACATTTTCATAAAAAATCTGACTTGCGGCAATTCACTCAAAAATGGTGCCAAACTTTTGGAAATGCTCCCCTGAAAGGTTTCGCGGTCAAAACAGAAGGATTTTAATCACAGGAAAAGAAATCAGTCCTCGACAACTGAACCGGCAGAAAAAGATTTTTTTGAAAAAATCCTAAGCCCCGGGGTCACAATTTCATAAAAAATCTGACTTTCTGCATTTCACTCAAAAGTGGTGCCAAACTTTTGCAAATGCTCCCCTGAAAGGATTCGCGGTCGAAACAGAAGGTTTTTTATCACAGGAAAAGAAATCAGCCCCCGACAACTGAACCGGCAGAAAAAGATTTTTTTGAAAAAATCCTAAGCCCTGGGGTCACAATTTCATAAAAAATCTGACTTTCGGCAATTCACTCAAAAATGGTGCCAAACGGTTGCAAATGCTCCCATGAGAGGTTTGGCGGTCGAAACAGAAGGCTTTTTATCACAGGAAAAGAAATCAGCCCTCGACAACTGAACCGGCAGAAAAAGATTTTTTTGAAAAAATCCTAAGCCCCGGGGTCACAATTTCATAAAAAATCTGACTTTCGGCAATTCACTCAAAAATGGTGCCAAACGGTTGCAAATGCTCCCCTAAAAGGTTTGGCGGTCGAAACAGAAGGCTTTTTATCACAGGAAAAGAAATCAGCCCTCGACAACTTCACCTGCAGAAAAAGATTTTTTTGAAAAAATCCTAAGCCCCGGGGTCACAATTTCATAAAAACTCTGACTTTCGCCAATGCACTCAAAAATGGTGCCAAACTTTTGCAAATGCTCCCCTGAAAGGATTCGCGGTCGAAACAGAAGGCTTTTTATCACAGGAAAAGAAATCAGCCCTCGACAACTTCACCGGCAGAAAAATATTTTTTTGAAAAAATCCTAAGCACCGGGGTCACAATTTCATAACAAATCTGACTTTCGGCAATTCACTCAAAAATGGTGCCAAACGGTTGCAAATGCTCCCCTGAAAGGTTTGGCGGTCGAAACAGAAGGATTTTAATCACAGGAAAAGAAATCAGTCCTCGACAACTGAACCGGCAGAAAAAGATTTTTTTGAAAAAATCCTAAGCCCCGGGGTCACATTTTCATAAAAAATCTGACTTGCGGCAATTCACTCAAAAATGGTGCCAAACTTTTGGAAATGCTCCCCTGAAAGGTTTCGCGGTCAAAACAGAAGGATTTTAATCACAGGAAAAGAAATCAGTCCTCGACAACTGAACCGGCAGAAAAAGATTTTTTTGAAAAAATCCTAAGCCCCGGGGTCACAATTTCATAAAAAATCTGACTTTCTGCATTTCACTCAAAAATGGTGCCAAACTTTTGCAAATGCTCCCCTGAAAGGATTCGCGGTCGAAACAGAAGGTTTTTTATCACAGGAAAAGAAATCAGCCCCCGACAACTGAACCGGCAGAAAAAGATTTTTTTGAAAAAATCCTAAGCCCTGGGGTCACAATTTCATAAAAAATCTGACTTTCGGCAATTCACTCAAAAATGGTGCCAAACGGTTGCAAATGCTCCCCTGAGAGGTTTGGCGGTCGAAACAGAAGGCTTTTTATCACAGGAAAAGAAATCAGCCCTCGACAACTGAACCGGCAGAAAAAGATTTTTTTGAAAAAATCCTAAGCCCCGGGGTCACAATTTCATAAAAAATCTGACTTTCGGCAATTCACTCAAAAATGGTGCCAAACGGTTGCAAATGCTCCCCTAAAAGGTTTGGCGGTCGAAACAGAAGGCTTTTTATCACAGGAAAAGAAATCAGCCCTCGACAACTTCACCTGCAGAAAAAGATTTTTTTGAAAAAATCCTAAGCCCCGGGGTCACAATTTCATAAAAACTCTGACTTTCGGCAATTCACTCAAAAATGGTGCCAAACGGTTGCAAATACTCCACTGAGAGGTTTGGCGGTCGAAACAGAAGGCATTTAATCACAGGAAAAGAAATCAGCCCTCGACAACTTCACCTGCATAAAAAGATTTTTTTGAAAAAATCCTAAGCCCCGGGGTCACAATTTCATAAAAACTCTGACTTTCGGCAATTCACTCAAAAATGGTGCAAAACGATTGCAAATACTCCACTGAGAGGTTTGGCGGTCGAAACAGAAGGCATTTAATCACAGGAAAAGAAATCAGCCCTCGACAACTTAACCGGCAGAAAAATATTTTTTTGAAAAAATCTTAAGCCCCGGGGTCACAATTTCATAAAAAATCTGACTTTCGCCAATTCACTCAAAAATCGTGCCAAACGGTTGCCAATGCTCCCCTGAGAGGTTTGGCGGTCGAAACAGAAGGATTTTAATCACAGGAAAAGAAATCAGCCCTCGACAACTGAACCGGCAGAAAAAGATTTTTTTGAAAAAATCCTAAGCCCCGGGGTCACAATTTCATAAAAAATCTGACTTTCGGAAATTCACTCAAAAATGGTGCCAAACTTTTGCAAATGCTCCCCTGAGAGGTTTGGCGGTCGAAACAGAAGGCTTTTTATCACAGGAAAAGAAATCAGCCCTCGACAACTGAACCGGCAGAAAAAGATTTTTTTGAAAAAATCCTAAGCCCCGGGGTCACAATTTCATAAAAAATCTGACTTTCGGCAATTCACTCAAAAATGGTGCCAAACGGTTGCAAATGCTCCCCTAAAAGGTTTGGCGGTCGAAACAGAAGGCTTTTTATCACAGGAAAAGAAATCAGCCCTCGACAACTTCACCTGCAGAAAAAGATTTTTTTGAAAAAATCCTAAGCCCCGGGGTCACAATTTCATAAAAACTCTGACTTTCGGCAATTCACTCAAAAATGGTGCCAAACGGTTGCAAATACTTCACTGAGAGGTTTGGCGGTCGAAACAGAAGGCATTTAATCACAGGAAAAGAAATCAGCCCTCGACAACTTAACCGGCAGAAAAATATTTTTTTGAAAAAATCTTAAGCCCCGGGGTCACAATTTCATAAAAAATCTGACTTTCGGCAATTCACTCAAAAATCGTGCCAAACGGTTGCCAATGCTCCCCTGAGAGGTTTGGCGGTCGAAACAGAAGGATTTTAATCACAGGAAAAGAAATCAGCCCTCGACAACTGAACCGGCAGAAAAAGATTTTTTTGAAAAAATCCTAAGCCCCGGGGTCACAATTTCATAAAAAATCTGACTTTTGGCAATTCACTCAAATTGGTGCCAAACTTTTGCAAATGCTCCCCTGAAAGGTTTCGCGGTCGAAACAGAAGGATTTTAATCACAGGAAAAGAAATCAGCCCTCGACAACTTCACCGGCAGAAAAAGATTTTTTTGAAAAAATCCTAAGCCCCGGGGTCACAATTTCATAAAAAATCTGACTTTCGGCAATGCACTCAAAAATGGTGCCAAACTTTTGCAAATGCTCCCCTGAAAGGATTCGCGGTCGAAACAGAAGGCTTTTTATCACAGGAAAAGAAATCAGCCCTCGACAACTTCACCGGCAGAAAAATATTTTTTTGAAAAAATCCTAAGCACCGGGGTCACAATTTCATAACAAATCTGACTTTCGGCAATTCACTCAAAAACGGTGCCAAACGGTTGCAAATGCTCCCCTGAAAGGTTTGGCGGTCGAAACAGAAGGATTTTAATCACAGGAAAAGAAATCAGTCCTCGACAACTGAACCGGCAGAAAAAGATTTTTTTGAAAAAATCCTAAGCCCCGGGGTCACATTTTCATAAAAAATCTGACTTGCGGCAATTCACTCAAAAATGGTGCCAAACTTTTGGAAATGCTCCCCTGAAAGGTTTCGCGGTCAAAACAGAAGGATTTTAATCACAGGAAAAGAAATCAGTCCTCGACAACTGAACCGGCAGAAAAAGATTTTTTTGAAAAAATCCTAAGCCCCGGGGTCACAATTTCATAAAAAATCTGACTTTCTGCATTTCACTCAAAAGTGGTGCCAAACTTTTGCAAATGCTCCCCTGAAAGGATTCGCGGTCGAAACAGAAGGTTTTTTATCACAGGAAAAGAAATCAGCCCCCGACAACTGAACCGGCAGAAAAAGATTTTTTTGAAAAAATCCTAAGCCCTGGGGTCACAATTTCATAAAAAATCTGACTTTCGGCAATTCACTCAAAAATGGTGCCAAACGGTTGCAAATGCTCCCATGAGAGGTTTGGCGGTCGAAACAGAAGGCTTTTTATCACAGGAAAAGAAATCAGTCCTCGACAACTGAACCGGCAGAAAAAGATTTTTTTGAAAAAATCCTAAGCCCCGGGGTCACAATTTCATAAAAAATCTGACTTTCGGCAATTCACTCAAAAATGGTGCCAAACGGTTGCAAATGCTCCCCTAAAAGGTTTGGCGGTCGAAACAGAAGGCTTTTTATCACAGGAAAAGAAATCAGCCCTCGACAACTTCACCTGCAGAAAAAGATTTTTTTGAAAAAATCCTAAGCCCCGGGGTCACAATTTCATAAAAACTCTGACTTTCGGCAATGCACTCAAAAATGGTGCCAAACTTTTGCAAATGCTCCCCTGAAAGGATTCGCGGTCGAAACAGAAGGCTTTTTATCACAGGAAAAGAAATCAGCCCTCGACAACTTCACCGGCAGAAAAATATTTTTTTGAAAAAATCCTAAGCCCCGGGGTCACAATTTCATAAAAAATCTGACTTTCGGCAATTCACTCAAAAATGGTGCCAAACGGTTGCACATGCTCCCCTGAGAGGTTTGGCGGTCGAAACAGAAGGATTTTAATCACAGGAAAAGAAATCAGCCCTCGACAACTTCACCGGCAGAAAAAGATTTTTTTGAAAAAATCCTAAGCCCCGGGGTCACAATTTCATAAAAAATCTGACTTTCGGCAATTCACTCAAAAATGGTGCCAAACGGTTGCAAATGCTCCCCTGAGAGGTTTGGCGGTCGAAACAGAAGGCTTTTTATCACAGGAAAAGAAATCAGTCCTCGACAACTGAACCGGCAGAAAAAGATTTTTTTGAAAAAATCCTAAGCCCCGGGGTCACATTTTCATAAAAAATCTGACTTTCGGCAATTCACTCAAAAATGGTGTCAAACGGTTGCAAATTCTCCCCTGAAAGGTTTGGCGATCGAAACAGAAGGCATTTAATCACGGGAAAAGAAATCAGCCCCCGACAACTGAACCGGCAGAAAAAGATTTTTTTGAAAAAATCCTAAGCCCCGGGGTCACAATTTCATTAAAAATCTGACTTTCGGCAATTCACTCAAAAATGGTGCCAAATGGTTGCAAATGCTCCCCTGAGACGTTTGTCGGTCAAAACAGAAGGCTTTTTATCACAGGGAAAGAAATCAGCCCTCGACAACTGAACCGGTAGAAATTTTTTTTTGAAAAAAAATCCTAAGCCCCGGGGTCACAATTTCATAAAAAATCTGACTTTCGGCAATTCACTCAAAAATGGTGCCAAACTTTTGCAAATGCTCCCCTGAAAGGTTTGGCGATCGAAACAGAAGGCATTTAATCACAGGAAAAGAAATCAGCCCCCGACAACTTCACCGGCAGAAAAAGATTTTTTTGAAAAAATCCTAAGCCCCGGGGTCACAATTTCATAAAAAATCTGACTTTCGGCAATTCACTCAAAAATGGTGTCAAACGGTTGCAAATCCTCCCCTGAAAGGTTTGGGGTTCGAAACAGAAGCCATTTAATCACGGGAAAAGAAATCAGCCCCCGATAACTGAACCAGCAGAAAAAGATTTTTTTGAAAAAATCCTAAGCCCCGGGGTCACAATTTCATTAAAAATCTGACTTTCGGCAATTCACTCAAAAATGGTTCCAAATGGTTGCAAATGCTCCCCTGAGAGGTTTGGCGGTCGAAACAGACGGATTTTAATCACAGGAAAAGAAATCAGTCCTCGACAACTGAACCGGCAGAAAAAGATTTTTTTGAAAAAATCCTAAGCCCCGGGGTCACATTTTCATAAAAAATCTGACTTGCGGCAATTCACTCAAAAATGGTGCCAAACTTTTGGAAATGCTCCCCTGAAAGGTTTCGCGGTCAAAACAGAAGGATTTTAATCACAGGAAAAGAAATCAGTCCTCGACAACTGAACCGGCAGAAAAAGATTTTTTTGAAAAAATCCTAAGCCCCGGGGTCACAATTTCATAAAAAATCTGACTTTCTGCATTTCACTCAAAAATGGTGCCAAACTTTTGCAAATGCTCCCCTGAAAGGATTCGCGGTCGAAACAGAAGGTTTTTTATCACAGGAAAAGAAATCAGCCCCCGACAACTGAACCGGCAGAAAAAGATTTTTTTGAAAAAATCCTAAGCCCTGGGGTCACAATTTCATAAAAAATCTGACTTTCGGCAATTCACTCAAAAATGGTGCCAAACGGTTGCAAATGCTCCCCTGAGAGGTTTGGCGGTCGAAACAGAAGGCTTTTTATCACAGGAAAAGAAATCAGCCCTCGACAACTGAACCGGCAGAAAAAGATTTTTTTGAAAAAATCCTAAGCCCCGGGGTCACAATTTCATAAAAAATCTGACTTTCGGCAATTCACTCAAAAATGGTGCCAAACGGTTGCAAATGCTCCCCTAAAAGGTTTGGCGGTCGAAACAGAAGGCTTTTTATCACAGGAAAAGAAATCAGCCCTCGACAACTTCACCTGCAGAAAAAGATTTTTTTGAAAAAATCCTAAGCCCCGGGGTCACAATTTCATAAAAACTCTGACTTTCGGCAATTCACTCAAAAATGGTGCCAAACGGTTGCAAATACTCCACTGAGAGGTTTGGCGGTCGAAACAGAAGGCATTTAATCACAGGAAAAGAAATCAGCCCTCGACAACTTCACCTGCATAAAAAGATTTTTTTGAAAAAATCCTAAGCCCCGGGGTCACAATTTCATAAAAACTCTGACTTTCGGCAATTCACTCAAAAATGGTGCAAAACGATTGCAAATACTCCACTGAGAGGTTTGGCGGTCGAAACAGAAGGCATTTAATCACAGGAAAAGAAATCAGCCCTCGACAACTTAACCGGCAGAAAAATATTTTTTTGAAAAAATCTTAAGCCCCGGGGTCACAATTTCATAAAAAATCTGACTTTCGGCAATTCACTCAAAAATCGTGCCAAACGGTTGCCAATGCTCCCCTGAGAGGTTTGGCGGTCGAAACAGAAGGATTTTAATCACAGGAAAAGAAATCAGCCCTCGACAACTGAACCGGCAGAAAAAGATTTTTTTGAAAAAATCCTAAGCCCCGGGGTCACAATTTCATAAAAAATCTGACTTTTGGCAATTCACTCAAATTGGTGCCAAACTTTTGCAAATGCTCCCCTGAAAGGTTTCGCGGTCGAAACAGAAGGATTTTAATCACAGGAAAAGAAATCAGCCCTCGACAACTTCACCGGCAGAAAAAGATTTTTTTGAAAAAATCCTAAACCCCGGGGTCACAATTTCATAAAAAATCTGACTTTCGGCAATGCACTCAAAAATGGTGCCAAACTTTTGCAAATGCTCCCCTGAAAGGATTCGCGGTCGAAACAGAAGGCTTTTTATCACAGGAAAAGAAATCAGCCCTCGACAACTTCACCGGCAGAAAAATATTTTTTTGAAAAAATCCTAAGCACCGGGGTCACAATTTCATAACAAATCTGACTTTCGGCAATTCACTCAAAAATGGTGCCAAACGGTTGCAAATGCTCCCCTGAAAGGTTTGGCGGTCGAAACAGAAGGATTTTAATCACAGGAAAAGAAATCAGTCCTCGACAACTGAACCGGCAGAAAAAGATTTTTTTGAAAAAATCCTAAGCCCCGGGGTCACAATTTCATAAAAAATCTGACTTTCGGCAATTTACTCAAAAATCGTGCCAAACTTTTGCAAATGCTCCCCAGAAAGGTTTCGCGGTCGAAACAGAAGGATTTTAATCACAGGAAAAGATTTTTTTTGAAAAAATCCTAAGCCCCGGGGTCACAATTTCATAAAAAATCTGACTTTCGGCAATTCACTCAAAAATGGTGCCAAACGGTTGCAAATGCTCCCCTGAGACTTTTGTCGGTCAAAACAGAAGGCTTTTTATCACAGGAAAAGAAATCAGCCCTCGACAACTGAACCGGCAGAAAAAGATTTTTTGAAAAAATCCTAAGCTCCGGGGTCACAATTTCATAAAAAATCTGACTTTCTGCATTTCACTCAAAAATGGTGCCAAACTTTTGCAAATGCTCCCCTGAAAGGTTTCGCGGTCGAAACAGAAGGTTTTTTATCACAGGAAAAGAAATCAGCCCCCGACAACTGAACCGGCAGAAAAAGATTTTTTTGAAAAAATCCTAAGCCCTGGGGTCACAATTTCATAAAAAATCTGACTTTCGGCAATTCACTCAAACATGGTGCCAAACGGTTGCAAATGCTCCCCTGAGAGGTTTGGCGGTCGAAACAGAAGGCTTTTTATCACAGGAAAAGAAATCAGCCCTCGACAACTGAACCGGCAGAAAAAGATTTTTTTGAAAAAATCCTAAGCCCCGGGGTCACAATTTCATAAAAAATCTGACTTTCGGCAATGCACTCAAAAATGGTGCCAAACTTTTGCAAATGCTCCCCTGAAAGGATTCGCGGTCGAAACAGAAGGCTTTTTATCACAGGAAAAGAAATCAGCCCTCGACAACTTCACCGGCAGAAAAATATTTTTTTGAAAAAATCCTAAGCACCGGGGTCACAATTTCATAACAAATCTGACTTTCGGCAATTCACTCAAAAACGGTGCCAAACGGTTGCAAATGCTCCCCTGAAAGGTTTGGCGGTCGAAACAGAAGGATTTTAATCACAGGAAAAGAAATCAGTCCTCGACAACTGAACCGGCAGAAAAAGATTTTTTTGAAAAAATCCTAAGCCCCGGGGTCACATTTTCATAAAAAATCTGACTTGCGGCAATTCACTCAAAAATGGTGCCAAACTTTTGGAAATGCTCCCCTGAAAGGTTTCGCGGTCAAAACAGAAGGATTTTAATCACAGGAAAAGAAATCAGTCCTCGACAACTGAACCGGCAGAAAAAGATTTTTTTGAAAAAATCCTAAGCCCCGGGGTCACAATTTCATAAAAAATCTGACTTTCTGCATTTCACTCAAAAGTGGTGCCAAACTTTTGCAAATGCTCCCCTGAAAGGATTCGCGGTCGAAACAGAAGGTTTTTTATCACAGGAAAAGAAATCAGCCCCCGACAACTGAACCGGCAGAAAAAGATTTTTTTGAAAAAATCCTAAGCCCTGGGGTCACAATTTCATAAAAAATCTGACTTTCGGCAATTCACTCAAAAATGGTGCCAAACGGTTGCAAATGCTCCCCTGAGAGGTTTGGCGGTCGAAACAGAAGGCTTTTTATCACAGGAAAAGAAATCAGCCCTCGACAACTGAACCGGCAGAAAAATATTTTTTTGAAAAAATCCTAAGCCCCGGGGTCACAATTTCATAAAAAATCTGACTTTCGGCAATTCACTCAAAAATGGTGCCAAACGGTTGCAAATGGTCCCCTAAAAGGTTTGGCGGTCGAAACAGAAGGCTTTTTATCACAGGAAAAGAAATCAGCCCTCGACAACTTCACCTGCAGAAAAAGATTTTTTTGAAAAAATCCTAAGCCCCGGGGTCACAATTTCATAAAAACTCTGACTTTCGGCAATGCACTCAAAAATGGTGCCAAACTTTTGCAAATGCTCCCCTGAAAGGATTCGCGGTCGAAACAGAAGGCTTTTTATCACAGGAAAAGAAATCAGCCCTCGACAACTTCACCGGCAGAAAAATATTTTTTTGAAAAAATCCTAAGCACCGGGGTCACAATTTCATAACAAATCTGACTTTCGGCAATTCACTCAAAAATGGTGCCAAACGGTTGCAAATGCTCCCCTGAAAGGTTTGGCGGTCGAAACAGAAGGATTTTAATCACAGGAAAAGAAATCAGTCCTCGACAACTGAACCGGCAGAAAAAGATTTTTTTGAAAAAATCCTAAGCCCCGGGGTCACATTTTCATAAAAAATCTGACTTGCGGCAATTCACTCAAAAATGGTGCCAAACTTTTGGAAATGCTCCCCTGAAAGGTTTCGCGGTCAAAACAGAAGGATTTTAATCACAGGAAAAGAAATCAGTCCTCGACAACTGAACCGGCAGAAAAAGATTTTTTTGAAAAAATCCTAAGCCCCGGGGTCACAATTTCATAAAAAATCTGACTTTCTGCATTTCACTCAAAAATGGTGCCAAACTTTTGCAAATGCTCCCCTGAAAGGATTCGCGGTCGAAACAGAAGGTTTTTTATCACAGGAAAAGAAATCAGCCCCCGACAACTGAACCGGCAGAAAAAGATTTTTTTGAAAAAATCCTAAGCCCTGGGGTCACAATTTCATAAAAAATCTGACTTTCGGCAATTCACTCAAAAATGGTGCCAAACGGTTGCAAATGCTCCCCTGAGAGGTTTGGCGGTCGAAACAGAAGGCTTTTTATCACAGGAAAAGAAATCAGCCCTCGACAACTGAACCGGCAGAAAAAGATTTTTTTGAAAAAATCCTAAGCCCCGGGGTCACAATTTCATAAAAAATCTGACTTTCGGCAATTCACTCAAAAATGGTGCCAAACGGTTGCAAATGCTCCCCTAAAAGGTTTGGCGGTCGAAACAGAAGGCTTTTTATCACAGGAAAAGAAATCAGCCCTCGACAACTTCACCTGCAGAAAAAGATTTTTTTGAAAAAATCCTAAGCCCCGGGGTCACAATTTCATAAAAACTCTGACTTTCGGCAATTCACTCAAAAATGGTGCCAAACGGTTGCAAATACTCCACTGAGAGGTTTGGCGGTCGAAACAGAAGGCATTTAATCACAGGAAAAGAAATCAGCCCTCGACAACTTCACCTGCATAAAAAGATTTTTTTGAAAAAATCCTAAGCCCCGGGGTCACAATTTCATAAAAACTCTGACTTTCGGCAATTCACTCAAAAATGGTGCAAAACGATTGCAAATACTCCACTGAGAGGTTTGGCGGTCGAAACAGAAGGCATTTAATCACAGGAAAAGAAATCAGCCCTCGACAACTTAACCGGCAGAAAAATATTTTTTTGAAAAAATCTTAAGCCCCGGGGTCACAATTTCATAAAAAATCTGACTTTCGGCAATTCACTCAAAAATCGTGCCAAACGGTTGCCAATGCTCCCCTGAGAGGTTTGGCGGTCGAAACAGAAGGATTTTAATCACAGGAAAAGAAATCAGCCCTCGACAACTGAACCGGCAGAAAAAGATTTTTTTGAAAAAATCCTAAGCCCCGGGGTCACAATTTCATAAAAAATCTGACTTTTGGCAATTCACTCAAATTGGTGCCAAACTTTTGCAAATGCTCCCCTGAAAGGTTTCGCGGTCGAAACAGAAGGATTTTAATCACAGGAAAAGAAATCAGCCCTCGACAACTTCACCGGCAGAAAAAGATTTTTTTGAAAAAATCCTAAGCCCCGGGGTCACAATTTCATAAAAAATCTGACTTTCGGCAATGCACTCAAAAATGGTGCCAAACTTTTGCAAATGCTCCCCTGAAAGGATTCGCGGTCGAAACAGAAGGCTTTTTATCACAGGAAAAGAAATCAGCCCTCGACAACTTCACCGGCAGAAAAATATTTTTTTGGAAAAAATCCTAAGCACCGGGGTCACAATTTCATAACAAATCTGACTTTCGGCAATTCACTCAAAAATGGTGCCAAACGGTTGCAAATGCTCCCCTGAAAGGTTTGGCGGTCGAAACAGAAGGATTTTAATCACAGGAAAAGAAATCAGTCCTCGACAACTGAACCGGCAGAAAAAGATTTTTTTGAAAAAATCCTAAGCCCCGGGGTCACATTTTCATAAAAAATCTGACTTGCGGCAATTCACTCAAAAATGGTGCCAAACTTTTGGAAATGCTCCCCTGAAAGGTTTCGCGGTCAAAACAGAAGGATTTTAATCACAGGAAAAGAAATCAGTCCTCGACAACTGAACCGGCAGAAAAAGATTTTTTTGAAAAAATCCTAAGCCCCGGGGTCACAATTTCATAAAAAATCTGACTTTCGGAAATTCACTCAAAAATGGTGCCAAACTTTTGCAAATGCTCCCCTGAAAGGTTTCGCGGTCGAAACAGAACGCTTTTTATCACAGGAAAAGAAATCAGCCCCCGAGAACTTCACCGGCAGAAAAAGATTTTTTTGAAAAAATCCTAAGCCCCGGGGTCACAATTTCATAAAAAATCTGACTTTCGGCAATTTACTCAAAAATCGTGCCAAACTTTTGCAAATGCTCCCCAGAAAGGTTTCGCGGTCGAAACAGAAGGATTTTAATCACAGGAAAAGATTTTTTTTGAAAAAATCCTAAGCCCCGGGGTCACAATTTCATAAAAAATCTGACTTTCGGCAATTCACTCAAAAATGGTGCCAAACGGTTGCAAATGCTCCCCTGAGACGTTTGTCGGTCAAAACAGAAGGCTTTTTATCACAGGAAAAGAAATCAGCCCTCGACAACTGAACCGGCAGAAAAAGATTTTTTTGAAAAAATCCTAAGCTCCGGGGTCACAATTTCATAAAAAATCTGACTTTCTGCATTTCACTCAAAAATGGTGCCAAACTTTTGCAAATGCTCCCCTGAAAGGTTTCGCGGTCGAAACAGAAGGTTTTTTATCACAGGAAAAGAAATCAGCCCCCGACAACTGAACCGGCAGAAAAAGATTTTTTTGAAAAAATCCTAAGCCCTGGGGTCACAATTTCATAAAAAATCTGACTTTCGGCAATTCACTCAAACATGGTGCCAAACGGTTGCAAATGCTCCCCTGAGAGGTTTGGCGGTCGAAACAGAAGGCTTTTTATCACAGGAAAAGAAATCAGCCCTCGACAACTGAACCGGCAGAAAAAGATTTTTTTGAAAAAATCCTAAGCCCCGGGGTCACAATTTCATAAAAAATCTGACTTTCGGCAATTCACTCAAAAATGGTGCCAAACGGTTGCAAATGCTCCCCTAAAAGGTTTGGCGGTCGAAACAGAAGGCTTTTTATCACAGGAAAAGAAATCAGCCCTCGACAA
This sequence comes from Podarcis muralis, assembly GCF_964188315.1. Classification (NCBI taxonomy): domain Eukaryota; kingdom Metazoa; phylum Chordata; class Lepidosauria; order Squamata; family Lacertidae; genus Podarcis; species Podarcis muralis. The sequence continues at coordinate 79,531,255 of NC_135662.1, forward strand.
CTTCACCTGCAGAAAAAGATTTTTTTGAAAAAATCCTAAGCCCCGGGGTCACAATTTCATAAAAACTCTGACTTTCGGCAATTCACTCAAAAATGGTGCCAAACGGTTGCAAATACTCCACTGAGAGGTTTGGCGGTCGAAACAGAAGGCATTTAATCACAGGAAAAGAAATCAGCCCTCGACAATTTCACCTGCAGAAAAAGATTTTTTTGAAAAAATCCTAAGCCCCGGGGTCACAATTTCATAAAAACTCTGACTTTCGGCAATTCACTCAAAAATGGTGCCAAACGGTTGCAAATACTCCACTGAGAGGTTTGGCGGTCGAAACAGAAGGCATTTAATCACAGGAAAAGAAATCAGCCCTCGACAACTTAACCGGCAGAAAAATATTTTTTTGAAAAAATCTTAAGCCCCGGGGTCACAATTTCATAAAAAATCTGACTTTCGGCAATTCACTCAAAAATCGTGCCAAACGGTTGCCAATGCTCCCCTGAGAGGTTTGGCGGTCGAAACAGAAGGATTTTAATCACAGGAAAAGAAATCAGCCCTCGACAACTGAACCGGCAGAAAAAGATTTTTTTGAAAAAATCCTAAGCCCCGGGGTCACAATTTCATAAAAAATCTGACTTTTGGCAATTCACTCAAATTGGTGCCAAACTTTTGCAAATGCTCCCCTGAAAGGTTTCGCGGTCGAAACAGAAGGCTTTTTATCACAGGAAAAGAAATCAGCCCTCGACAACTTCACCTGCAGAAAAAGATTTTTTTGAAAAAATCCTAAGCCCCGGGGTCACAATTTCATAAAAACTCTGACTTTCGGCAATTCACTCAAAAATGGTGCCAAACGGTTGCAAATACTCCACTGAGAGGTTTGGCGGTCGAAACAGAAGGCATTTAATCACAGGAAAAGAAATCAGCCCTCGACAACTTCACCGGCAGAAAAAGATTTTTTTGAAAAAATCCTAAGCCCCGGGGTCACAATTTCATAAAAAATCTGACTTTCGGCAATGCACTCAAAAATGGTGCCAAACTTTTGCAAATGCTCCCCTGAAAGGATTCGCGGTCGAAACAGAAGGCTTTTTATCACAGGAAAAGAAATCAGCCCTCGACAACTTCACCGGCAGAAAAATATTTTTTTGAAAAAATCCTAAGCACCGGGGTCACAATTTCATAACAAATCTGACTTTCGGCAATTCACTCAAAAATCGTGCCAAACGGTTGCAAATGCTCCCCTGAAAGGTTTGGCGGTCGAAACAGAAGGATTTTAATCACAGGAAAAGAAATCAGTCCTCGACAACTGAACCGGCAGAAAAAGATTTTTTTGAAAAAATCCTAAGCCCCGGGGTCACATTTTCATAAAAAATCTGACTTTCTGCATTTCACTCAAAAATGGTGCCAAACTTTTGCAAATGCTCCCCTGAAAGGTTTCGCGGTCGAAACAGAAGGTTTTTTATCACAGGAAAAGAAATCAGCCCCCGACAACTGAACCGGCAGAAAAAGATTTTTTTGAAAAAATCCTAAGCCCTGGGGTCACAATTTCATAAAAAATCTGACTTTCGGCAATTCACTCAAAAATGGTGCCAAACGGTTGCAAATGCTCCCCTAAAAGGTTTGGCGGTCGAAACAGAAGGCTTTTTATCACAGGAAAAGAAATCAGCCCTCGACAACTTCACCTGCAGAAAAAGATTTTTTTGAAAAAATCCTAAGCCCCGGGGTCACAATTTCATAAAAACTCTGACTTTCGGCAATTCACTCAAAAATGGTGCCAAACGGTTGCAAATACTCCACTGAGAGGTTTGGCGGTCGAAACAGAAGGCATTTAATCACAGGAAAAGAAATCAGCCCTCGACAACTTCACCTGCATAAAAAGATTTTTTTGAAAAAATCCTAAGCCCCGGGGTCACAATTTCATAAAAACTCTGACTTTCGGCAATTCACTCAAAAATGGTGCAAAACGGTTGCAAATACTCCACTGAGAGGTTTGGCGGTCGAAACAGAAGGCATTTAATCACAGGAAAAGAAATCAGCCCTCGACAACTTAACCGGCAGAAAAATATTTTTTTGAAAAAATCTTAAGCCCCGGGGTCACAATTTCATAAAAAATCTGACTTTCGGCAATTCACTCAAAAATCGTGCCAAACGGTTGCCAATGCTCCCCTGAGAGGTTTGGCGGTCGAAACAGAAGGATTTTAATCACAGGAAAAGAAATCAGCCCTCGACAACTGAACCGGCAGAAAAAGATTTTTTTGAAAAAATCCTAAGCCCCGGGGTCACAATTTCATAAAAAATCTGACTTTTGGCAATTCACTCAAATTGGTGCCAAACTTTTGCAAATGCTCCCCTGAAAGGATTCGCGGTCGAAACAGAAGGCTTTTTATCACAGGAAAAGAAATCAGCCCTCGACAACTTCACCGGCAGAAAAATATTTTTTTGAAAAAATCCTAAGCACCGGGGTCACAATTTCATAACAAATCTGACTTTCGGCAATTCACTCAAAAATGGTGCCAAACGGTTGCAAATGCTCCCCTGAAAGGTTTGGCGGTCGAAACAGAAGGATTTTAATCACAGGAAAAGAAATCAGTCCTCGACAACTGAACCGGCAGAAAAAGATTTTTTTGAAAAAATCCTAAGCCCCGGGGTCACATTTTCATAAAAAATCTGACTTGCGGCAATTCACTCAAAAATGGTGCCAAACTTTTGGAAATGCTCCCCTGAAAGGTTTCGCGGTCAAAACAGAAGGATTTTAATCACAGGAAAAGAAATCAGTCCTCGACAACTGAACCGGCAGAAAAAGATTTTTTTGAAAAAATCCTAAGCCCCGGGGTCACAATTTCATAAAAAATCTGACTTTCGGAAATTCACTCAAAAATGGTGCCAAACTTTTGCAAATGCTCCCCTGAAAGGTTTCGCGGTCGAAACAGAACGCTTTTTATCACAGGAAAAGAAATCAGCCCCCGAGAACTTCACCGGCAGAAAAAGATTTTTTTGAAAAAATCCTAAGCCCCGGGGTCACAATTTCATAAAAAATCTGACTTTCGGCAATTTACTCAAAAATCGTGCCAAACTTTTGCAAATGCTCCCCAGAAAGGTTTCGCGGTCGAAACAGAAGGATTTTAATCACAGGAAAAGATTTTTTTTGAAAAAATCCTAAGCCCCGGGGTCACAATTTCATAAAAAATCTGACTTTCGGCAATTCACTCAAAAATGGTGCCAAACGGTTGCAAATGCTCCCCTGAGACGTTTGTCGGTCAAAACAGAAGGCTTTTTATCACAGGAAAAGAAATCAGCCCTCGACAACTGAACCGGCAGAAAAAGATTTTTTTGAAAAAATCCTAAGCTCCGGGGTCACAATTTCATAAAAAATCTGACTTTCTGCATTTCACTCAAAAATGGTGCCAAACTTTTGCAAATGCTCCCCTGAAAGGTTTCGCGGTCGAAACAGAAGGTTTTTTATCACAGGAAAAGAAATCAGCCCCCGACAACTGAACCGGCAGAAAAAGATTTTTTTGAAAAAATCCTAAGCCCTGGGGTCACAATTTCATAAAAAATCTGACTTTCGGCAATTCACTCAAACATGGTGCCAAACGGTTGCAAATGCTCCCCTGAGAGGTTTGGCGGTCGAAACAGAAGGCTTTTTATCACAGGAAAAGAAATCAGCCCTCGACAACTGAACCGGCAGAAAAAGATTTTTTTGAAAAAATCCTAAGCCCCGGGGTCACAATTTCATAAAAAATCTGACTTTCGGCAATTCACTCAAAAATGGTGCCAAACGGTTGCAAATGCTCCCCTAAAAGGTTTGGCGGTCGAAACAGAAGGCTTTTTATCACAGGAAAAGAAATCAGCCCTCGACAACTTCACCTGCAGAAAAAGATTTTTTTGAAAAAATCCTAAGCCCCGGGGTCACAATTTCATAAAAACTCTGACTTTCGGCAATTCACTCAAAAATGGTGCCAAACGGTTGCAAATACTCCACTGAGAGGTTTGGCGGTCGAAACAGAAGGCATTTAATCACAGGAAAAGAAATCAGCCCTCGACAACTTAACCGGCAGAAAAATATTTTTTTGAAAAAATCTTAAGCCCCGGGGTCACAATTTCATAAAAAATCTGACTTTCGGCAATTCACTCAAAAATCGTGCCAAACGGTTGCCAATGCTCCCCTGAGAGGTTTGGCGGTCGAAACAGAAGGATTTTAATCACAGGAAAAGAAATCAGCCCTCGACAACTGAACCGGCAGAAAAAGATTTTTTTGAAAAAATCCTAAGCCCCGGGGTCACAATTTCATAAAAAATCTGACTTTTGGCAATTCACTCAAATTGGTGCCAAACTTTTGCAAATGCTCCCCTGAAAGGTTTCGCGGTCGAAACAGAAGGATTTTAATCACAGGAAAAGAAATCAGCCCTCGACAACTTCACCAGCAGAAAAAGATTTTTTTGAAAAAATCCTAAGCCCCGGGGTCACAATTTCATAAAAAATCTGACTTTCGGCAATGCACTCAAAAATGGTGCCAAACTTTTGCAAATGCTCCCCTGAAAGGATTCGCGGTGGAAACAGAAGGCTTTTTATCACAGGAAAAGAAATCAGCCCTCGACAACTTCACCGGCAGAAAAATATTTTTTTGAAAAAATCCTAAGCACCGGGGTCACAATTTCATAACAAATCTGACTTTCGGCAATTCACTCAAAAATCGTGCCAAACGGTTGCAAATGCTCCCCTGAAAGGTTTGGCGGTCGAAACAGAAGGATTTTAATCACAGGAAAAGAAATCAGTCCTCGACAACTGAACCGGCAGAAAAAGATTTTTTTGAAAAAATCCTAAGCCCCGGGGTCACATTTTCATAAAAAATCTGACTTGCGGCAATTCACTCAAAAATGGTGCCAAACTTTTGGAAATGCTCCCCTGAAAGGTTTCGCGGTCAAAACAGAAGGATTTTAATCACAGGAAAAGAAATCAGTCCTCGAAAACTGAACCGGCAGAAAAAGATTTTTTTGAAAAAATCCTAAGCCCCGGGGTCACAATTTCATAAAAAATCTGACTTTCTGCATTTCACTCAAAAATGGTGCCAAACTTTTGCAAATGCTCCCCTGAAAGGTTTCGCGGTCGAAACAGAAGGTTTTTTATCACAGGAAAAGAAATCAGCCCCCGACAACTGAACCGGCAGAAAAAGATTTTTTTGAAAAAATCCTAAGCCCTGGGGTCACAATTTCATAAAAAATCTGACTTTCGGCAATTCACTCAAAAATGGTGCCAAACGGTTGCAAATGCTCCCCTAAAAGGTTTGGCGGTCGAAACAGAAGGCTTTTTATCACAGGAAAAGAAATCAGCCCTCGACAACATCACCTGCAGAAAAAGATTTTTTTGAAAAAATCCTAAGCCCCGGGGTCACAATTTCATAAAAACTCTGACTTTCGGCAATTCACTCAAAAATGGTGCCAAACGGTTGCAAATACTCCACTGAGAGGTTTGGCGGTCGAAACAGAAGGCATTTAATGACAGGAAAAGAAATCAGCCCTCGACAACTTCACCTGCATAAAAAGATTTTTTTGAAAAAATCCTAAGCCCCGGGGTCACAATTTCATAAAAACTCTGACTTTCGGCAATTCACTCAAAAATGGTGCAAAACGGTTGCAAATACTCCACTGAGAGGTTTGGCGGTCGAAACAGAAGGCATTTAATCACAGGAAAAGAAATCAGCCCTCGACAACTTAACCGGCAGAAAAATATTTTTTTGAAAAAATCTTAAGCCCCGGGGTCACAATTTCATAAAAAATCTGACTTTCGGCAATTCACTCAAAAATCGTGCCAAACGGTTGCCAATGCTCCCCTGAGAGGTTTGGCGGTCGAAACAGAAGGATTTTAATAACAGGAAAAGAAATCAGCCCTCGACAACTGAACCGGCAGAAAAAGATTTTTTTGAAAAAATCCTAAGCCCCGGGGTCACAATTTCATAAAAAATCTGACTTTTGGCAATTCACTCAAATTGGTGCCAAACTTTTGCAAATGCTCCCCTGAAAGGTTTCGCGGTCGAAACAGAAGGATTTTAATCACAGGAAAAGAAATCAGCCCTCGACAACTTCACCGGCAGAAAAAGATTTTTTTGAAAAAATCCTAAGCCCCGGGGTCACAATTTCATAACAAATCTGACTTTCGGCAATTCACTCAAAAATGGTGCCAAACGGTTGCAAATGCTCCCCTGAAAGGTTTGGCGGTCGAAACAGAAGGATTTTAATCACAGGAAAAGAAATCAGTCCTCGACAACTGAACCGGCAGAAAAAGATTTTTTTGAAAAAATCCTAAGCCCCGGGGTCACATTTTCATAAAAAATCTGACTTGCGGCAATTCACTCAAAAATGGTGCCAAACTTTTGGAAATGCTCCCCTGAAAGGTTTCGCGGTCAAAACAGAAGGATTTTAATCACAGGAAAAGAAATCAGTCCTCGACAACTTCACCGGCAGAAAAAGATTTTTTTGAAAAAATCCTAAGCCCCGGGGTCACAATTTCATAAAAAATCTGACTTTCGGAAATTCACTCAAAAATGGTGCCAAACTTTTGCAAATGCTCCCCTGAAAGGTTTCGCGGTCGAAACAGAACGCTTTTTATCACAGGAAAAGAAATCAGCCCCCGAGAACTTCACCGGCAGAAAAAGATTTTTTTGAAAAAATCCTAAGCCCCGGGGTCACAATTTCATAAAAAATCTGACTTTCGGCAATTTACTCAAAAATCGTGCCAAACTTTTGCAAATGCTCCCCAGAAAGGTTTCGCGGTCGAAACAGAAGGATTTTAATCACAGGAAAAGATTTTTTTTGAAAAAATCCTAAGCCCCGGGGTCACAATTTCATAAAAAATCTGACTTTCGGCAATTCACTCAAAAATGGTGTCAAACGGTTGCAAATGCTCCCCTGAAAGGTTTGGGGTTCGAAACAGAAGGCATTTAATCACGGGAAAAGAAATCAGTCCCCGATAACTGAAACAGCAGAAAAAGATTTTTTTGAAAAAATCCTAAGCCCCAGGGTCACAATTTCATAAAAAATCTGACTTTCGGCAATTCACTCAAAAATGGTTCCAAATGGTTGCAAATGCTCCCCTGAGAGGTTTGGCGGTAGAAACAGACGGATTTTAATCACAGGAAAAGAAATCAGCCCTCGACAACTTCACCAGCAGAAAAAGATTTTTTTGAAAAAATCCTAAGCCCCGGGGTCACAATTTCATAAAAAATCTGACTTTCGGCAATTCACTCAAAAATGGTGCCAAACAGTTGCAAATGCTCCCCTGAAAGGTTTCGCGGTCAAAACAGAAGGATTTTAATCACAGGAAAAGAAATCAGCCCTCGACAACTTCACCGGCAGAAAAAGATTTTTTTGAAAAAATCCTAAGCCCCGAGGTCACAATTTCATAAAAAATCTGACTTTCGGCAATTCACTCAAAATTGCTGCCAAACATTTGCAAATGCTCCCCTGAAAAGTTTGGCGGTCGAAATAGAAGGATTTTAATCACAGAAAAAGAAATCAGCCCTCGACAACTGAACCGGCAGAAAAAGATTTTTTGGAAAAAATCCTAAGCCCCGGGGTCACATTTTCATAAAAAATCTGACTTGCGGCAATTCACTCAAAAATGGTGCCAAACTTTTGGAAATGCTCCCCTGAAAGGTTTCGCGGTCAAAACAGAAGGATTTTAATCACAGGAAAAGAAATCAGTCCTCGACAACTGAACCGGCAGAAAAAGATTTTTTTGAAAAAATCCTAAGCCCCGGGGTCACAATTTCATAAAAAATCTGACTTTCTGCATTTCACTCAAAAATGGTGCCAAACTTTTGCAAATGCTCCCCTGAAAGGTTTCGCGGTCGAAACAGAAGGTTTTTTATCACAGGAAAAGAAATCAGCCCCCGACAACTGAACCGGCAGAAAAAGATTTTTTTGAAAAAATCCTAAGCCCTGGGGTCACAATTTCATAAAAAATCTGACTTTCGGCAATTCACTCAAAAATGGTGCCAAACGGTTGCAAATGCTCCCCTGAGAGGTTTGGCGGTCGAAACAGAAGGCTTTTTATCACAGGAAAAGAAATCAGCCCTCGACAACTGAACCGGCAGAAAAAGATTTTTTTGAAAAAATCCTAAGCCCCGGGGTCACAATTTCATAAAAAATCTGACTTTCGGCAATTCACTCAAAAATGGTGCCAAACGGTTGCAAATGCTCCCCTAAAAGGTTTGGCGGTCGAAACAGAAGGCTTTTTATCACAGGAAAAGAAATCAGCCCTCGACAACTTCACCTGCAGAAAAAGATTTTTTTGAAAAAATCCTAAGCCCCGGGGTCACAATTTCATAAAAACTCTGACTTTCGGCAATTCACTCAAAAATGGTGCCAAACGGTTGCAAATACTACACTGAGAGGTTTGGCTTTCGAAACAGAAGGCATTTAATCACAGGAAAAGAAATCAGCCCTCGACAACTTCACCTGCAGAAAAAGATTTTTTTGAAAAAATCCTAAGCCCCGGGGTCACAATTTCATAAAAACTCTGACTTTCGGCAATTCACTCAAAAATGGTGCCAAACGGTTGCAAATACTCCACTGAGAGGTTTGGCGGTCGAAACAGAAGGCATTTAATCACAGGAAAAGAAATCAGCCCTCGACAACTTAACCGGCAGAAAAATATTTTTTTGAAAAAATCTTAAGCCCCGGGGTCACAATTTCATAAAAAATCTGACTTTCGGCAATTCACTCAAAAATCGTGCCAAACGGTTGCCAATGCTCCCCTGAGAGGTTTGGCGGTCGAAACAGAAGGATTTTAATCACAGGAAAAGAAATCAGCCCTCGACAACTGAACCGGCAGAAAAAGATTTTTTTGAAAAAATCCTAAGCCCCGGGGTCACAATTTCATAAAAAATCTGACTTTTGGCAATTCACTCAAATTGGTGCCAAACTTTTGCAAATGCTCCCCTGAAAGGTTTCGCGGTCGAAACAGAAGGATTTTAATCACAGGAAAAGAAATCAGCCCTCGACAACTTCACCGGCAGAAAAAGATTTTTTTGAAAAAATCCTAAGCCCCGGGGTCACAATTTCATAAAAAATCTGACTTTCGGCAATGCACTCAAAAATGGTGCCAAACTTTTGCAAATGCTCCCCTGAAAGGATTCGCGGTCGAAAGAGAAGGCTTTTTATCACAGGAAAAGAAATCAGCCCTCGACAACTTCACCGGCAGAAAAATATTTTTTTGAAAAAATCCTAAGCACCGGGGTCACAATTTCATAACAAATCTGACTTTCGGCAATTCACTCAAAAATGGTGCCAAACGGTTGCAAATGCTCCCCTGAAAGGTTTGGCGGTCGAAACAGAAGGATTTTAATCACAGGAAAAGAAATCAGTCCTCGACAACTGAACCGGTAGAAAAAGATTTTTTTGAAAAAATCCTAAGCCCCGGGGTCACATTTTCATAAAAAATCTGACTTGCGGCAATTCACTCAAAAATGGTGCCAAACTTTTGGAAATGCTCCCCTGAAAGGTTTCGCGGTCAAAACAGAAGGATTTTAATCACAGGAAAAGAAATCAGTCCTCGACAACTGAACCGGCAGAAAAAGATTTTTTTGAAAAAATCCTAAGCCCCGGGGTCACAATTTCATAAAAAATCTGACTTTCGGAAATTCACTCAAAAATGGTGCCAAACTTTTGCAAATGCTCCCCAGAAAGGTTTCGCGGTCGAAACAGAAGGATTTTAATCACAGGAAAAGATTTTTTTTGAAAAAATCCTAAGCCCCGGGGTCACAATTTCATAAAAAATCTGACTTTCGGCAATTCACTCAAAAATGGTGTCAAACGGTTGCAAATGCTCCCCTGAAAGGTTTGGGGTTCGAAACAGAAGGCATTTAATCACGGGAAAAGAAATCAGTCCCCGATAACTGAACCAGCAGAAAAAGATTTTTTTGAAAAAATCCTAAGCCCCGGGGTCACAATTTCATAAAAAATCTGACTTTCGGCAATTCACTCAAAAATGGTTCCAAAGGGTTGCAAATGCTCCCCTGAGAGGTTTGGCGGTCGAAACAGACGGATTTTAATCACAGGAAAAGAAATCAGCCCTCGACAACTTCACCAGCAGAAAAAGATTTTTTTGAAAAAATCCTAAGCCCCGGGGTCACAATTTCATAAAAAATCTGACTTTCGGCAATTCACTCAAAAATGGTGCCAAACAGTTGCAAATGCTCCCCTGAAAGGTTTCGCGGTCAAAACAGAAGGATTTTAATCACAGGAAAAGAAATCAGCCCTCGACAACTTCACCGGCAGAAAAAGATTTTTTTGAAAAAATCCTAAGCCCCGAGGTCACAATTTCATAAAAAATCTGACTTTCGGCAATTCACTCAAAATTGCTGCCAAACATTTGCAAATGCTCCCCTGAAAAGTTTGGCGGTCGAAATAGAAGGATTTTAATCACAGAAAAAGAAATCAGCCCTCGACAACTTCACCGGCAGAAAAAGATTTTTTGGAAAAAATCCTAAGCCCCGGGGTCACAATTTCATAAAAAATCTGACTTTCGGCAATTCACTCAAAAATGGTGCCAAACTTTTGCAAATGCTCCCCTGAAAGGTTTGGCGATCGAAACAGAAGGCATTTAATCACAGGAAAAGAAATCAGCCCTTGACAACTTCACCGGCAGAAAAAGATTTTTTTGAAAAAATCCTAAGCCCCGGGGTCACAATTTCATAAAAAATCTGACTTTCGGAAATTCACTCAAAAATGGTGCCAACCTGTTGCAAATGCTCCCCTGAAAGGTTTCGCGGTCGAAACAGAACGCTTTTTATCACAGGAAAAGAAATCAGCCCCCGAGAACTTCACCGGCAGAAAAAGATTTTTTTGAAAAAATCCTAAGCCCCTGGGTCACAATTTCATAAAAAATCTGACTTTCGGCAATTCACTCAAAAATGGTGCCAAACGGTTGCAAATGCTCCCCTGAAAGGTTTGGCGGTCGAAACAGAAGGCTTTTTATCACAGGAAAAGAAATCAGCCCTCGACAACTTCACCGGCAGAAAAAGATTTTTTTGAAAAAATCCTAAGCCCCGGGGTCACAATTTCATAAAAAATCTGACTTTCGGCAATTCACTCAAAAATGGTGTCAAACGGTTGCAAATGCTCCCCTGAAAGGTTTGGCGATCGAAACAGAAGGCATTTAATCACGGGAAAAGAAATCAGCCCCCGACAACTGAACCGGCAGAAAAAGATTTTTTTGAAAAAATCCTAAGCCCCGGGGTCACAATTTCATAAAAAATCTGACTTTCGGCAATTCACTCAAAAATGGTGCCAAACGGTTGCAAATGCTCCCCTGAGAGGTTTGGCGGTCGAAACAGAAGGATTTTAATCACAGGAAAAGAAATCAGCCCTCGACAACTTCACCGGCAGAAAAAGATTTTTTTGAAAAAATCCTAAGCCCCGGGGTCACAATTTCATAAAAAATCTGACTTTCGGCAATTCACTCAAAAATGGTGCCAAACGGTTGCAAATGCTCCCCTGAGAGGTTTGGCGGTCGAAACAGAAGGCTTTTTATCACAGGAAAAGAAATCAGCCCTCGACAACTTCACCGGCAGAAAAAGATTTTTTTGAAAAAATCCTAAGCCCCGGGGTCACAATTTCATTAAAAATCTGACTTTCGGCAATTCACTCAAAAATGGTGCCAAATGGTTGCAAATGCTCCCCTGAGACGTTTGTCGGTCAAAACAGAAGGCTTTTTATCACAGGGAAAGAAATCAGCCCTCGACAACTGAACCGGTAGAAATTTTTTTTTGAAAAAAAATCCTAAGCCCCGGGGTCACAATTTCATAAAAAATCTGACTTTCGGCAATTCACTCAAAAATGGTGCCAAACTTTTGCAAATGCTCCCCTGAAAGGTTTGGCGATCGAAACAGAAGGCATTTAATCACAGGAAAAGAAATCAGCCCCCGACAACTTCACCGGCAGAAAAAGATTTTTTTGAAAAAATCCTAAGCCCCGGGGTCACAATTTCATAAAAAATCTGACTTTCGGCAATTCACTCAAAAATGGTGTCAAACGGTTGCAAATCCTCCCCTGAAAGGTTTGGGGTTCGAAACAGAAGGCATTTAATCACGGGAAAAGAACTCAGCCCCCGATAACTGAACCAGCAGAAAAAGATTTTTTTGAAAAAATCCTAAGCCCCGGGGTCACAATTTCATAAAAAATCTGACTTTCGGCAATTCACTCAAAAATGGTTCCAAATGGTTGCAAATGCTCCCCTGAGAGGTTTGGCGGTCGAAACAGATGGATTTTAATCACAGGAAAAGAAATCAGCCCTCGACAACTTCACCAGCAGAAAAAGATTTTTTTGAAAAAATCCTAAGCCCCGGGGTCACAATTTCATAAAAAATCTGACTTTCGGCAATTCACTCAAAAATGGTGCCAAACTTTTGCAAATGCTCCCCTGAAAGGTTTGGCGGACGAAACAGAAGGCTTTTTATCACAGGAAAAGAAATCAGCCCTCGACAACTTCACCGGCAGAAAAAGATTTTTTTGAAAAAATCCTAAGCCCCGGGGTCACAATTTCATAAAAAATCTGACTTTCGGCAATTCACTCAAAAATGGTGCCAAACGGTTGCAAATGCTCCCCTGAGACGTTTGTCGGTCAAAACAGAAGGCTTTTTATCACAGGAAAAGAAATCAGCCCTCGACAACTGAACCGGCAGAAAAAGATTTTTTTGAAAAAATCCTAAGCTCCGGGGTCACAATTTCATAAAAAATCTGACTTTCTGCATTTCACTCAAAAATGGTGCCAAACTTTTGCAAATGCTCCCCTGAAAGGTTTCGCGGTCGAAACAGAAGGTTTTTTATCACAGGAAAAGAAATCAGCCCCCGACAACTGAACCGGCAGAAAAAGATTTTTTTGAAAAAATCCTAAGCCCTGGGGTCACAATTTCATAAAAAATCTGACTTTCGGCAATTCACTCAAAAATGGTGCCAAACGGTTGCAAATGCTCCCCTGAGAGGTTTGGCGGTCGAAACAGAAGGCTTTTTATCACAGCAAAAGAAATCAGCCCTCGAAAACTTCACCGGCAGAAAAAGATTTTTTTGAAAAAATCCTAAGCCCCGGGGTCACAATTTCATAAAAAATCTGACTTTCGGCAATTCACTCAAAAATGGTGCCAAACGGTTGCAAATGCTCCCCTAAAAGGTTTGGCGGTCGAAACAGAAGGCTTTTTATCACAGGAAAAGAAATCAGCCCTCGACAACTTCACCGGCAGAAAAAGATTTTTTTGAAAAAATCCTAAGCCCCGGGGTCACAATTTCATAAAAACTCTGACTTTCGGCAATTCACTCAAAAATGGTGCCAAACTTTTGCAAATGCTCCCCTGAAAGGTTTGGCGGACGAAACAGAAGGCTTTTTATCACAGGAAAAGAAATCAGCCCTCGACAACTTCACCGGCAGAAAAAGATTTTTTTGAAAAAATCCTAAGCCCCGGGGTCACAATTTCATTAAAAATCTGACTTTCGGCAATTCACTCAAAAATGGTGCCAAATGGTTGCAAATGCTCCCCTGAGACGTTTGTCGGTCAAAACAGAAGGCTTTTTATCACAGGGAAAGAAATCAGCCCTCGACAACTGAACCGGTAGAAATTTTTTTTTGAAAAAAAATCCTAAGCCCCGGGGTCACAATTTCATAAAAAATCTGACTTTCGGCAATTCACTCAAAAATGGTGCCAAACTTTTGCAAATGCTCCCCTGAAAGGTTTGGCGATCGAAACAGAAGGCATTTAATCACAGGAAAAGAAATCAGCCCCCGACAACTTCACCGGCAGAAAAAGATTTTTTTGAAAAAATCCTAAGCCCCGGGGTCACAATTTCATAAAAAATCTGACTTTCGGCAATTCACTCAAAAATGGTGTCAAACGGTTGCAAATCCTCCCCTGAAAGGTTTGGGGTTCGAAACAGAAGGCATTTAATCACGGGAAAAGAAATCAGCCCCCGATAACTGAACCAGCAGAAAAAGATTTTTTTGAAAAAATCCTAAGCCCCGGGGTCACAATTTCATAAAAAATCTGACTTTCGGCAATTCACTCAAAAATGGTTCCAAATGGTTGCAAATGCTCCCCTGAGAGGTTTGGCGGTCGAAACAGACGGATTTTAATCACAGGAAAAGAAATCAGCCCTCGACAACTTCACCAGCAGAAAAAGATTTTTTTGAAAAAATCCTAAGCCCCGGGGTCACAATTTCATAAAAAATCTGACTTTCGGCAATTCACTCAAAAATGGTGCCAAACTTTTGCAAATGCTCCCCTGAAAGGTTTGGCGGACGAAACAGAAGGCTTTTTATCACAGGAAAAGAAATCAGCCCTCGACAACTTCACCGGCAGAAAAAGATTTTTTTGAAAAAATCCTAAGCCCCGGGGTCACAATTTCATTAAAAATCTGACTTTCGGCAATTCACTCAAAAATGGTGCCAAATGGTTGCAAATGCTCCCCTGAGACGTTTGTCGGTCAAAACAGAAGGCTTTTTATCACAGGGAAAGAAATCAGCCCTCGACAACTGAACCGGTAGAAATTTTTTTTTGAAAAAAAATCCTAAGCCCCGGGGTCACAATTTCATAAAAAATCTGACTTTCGGCAATTCACTCAAAAATGGTGCCAAACTTTTGCAAATGCTCCCCTGAAAGGTTTGGCGATCGAAACAGAAGGCATTTAATCACAGGAAAAGAAATCAGCCCCCGACAACTTCACCGGCAGAAAAAGATTTTTTTGAAAAAATCCTAAGCCCCGGGGTCACAATTTCATAAAAAATCTGACTTTCGGCAATTCACTCAAAAATGGTGTCAAACGGTTGCAAATCCTCCCCTGAAAGGTTTGGGGTTCGAAACAGAAGGCATTTAATCACGGGAAAAGAAATCAGCCCCCGATAACTGAACCAGCAGAAAAAGATTTTTTTGAAAAAATCCTAAGCCCCGGGGTCACAATTTCATAAAAAATCTGACTTTCGGCAATTCACTCAAAAATGGTTCCAAATGGTTGCAAATGCTCCCCTGAGAGGTTTGGCGGTCGAAACAGACGGATTTTAATCACAGGAAAAGAAATCAGCCCTCGACAACTGAACCGGCAGAAAAAGATTTTTTTGAAAAAATCCTAAGCCCCGGGGTCACAATTTCATAAAAAATCTGACTTTTGGCAATTCACTCAAATTGGTGCCAAACTTTTGCAAATGCTCCCCTGAAAGGATTCGCGGTCGAAACAGAAGGCTTTTTATCACAGGAAAAGAAATCAGCCCTCGACAACTTCACCGGCAGAAAAATATTTTTTTGAAAAAATCCTAAGCACCGGGGTCACAATTTCATAACAAATCTGACTTTCGGCAATTCACTCAAAAATGGTGCCAAACGGTTGCAAATGCTCCCCTGAAAGGTTTGGCGGTCGAAACAGAAGGATTTTAATCACAGGAAAAGAAATCAGTCCTCGACAACTGAACCGGCAGAAAAAGATTTTTTTGAAAAAATCCTAAGCCCCGGGGTCACATTTTCATAAAAAATCTGACTTGCGGCAATTCACTCAAAAATGGTGCCAAACTTTTGGAAATGCTCCCCTGAAAGGTTTCGCGGTCAAAACAGAAGGATTTTAATCACAGGAAAAGAAATCAGTCCTCGACAACTGAACCGGCAGAAAAAGATTTTTTTGAAAAAATCCTAAGCCCCGGGGTCACAATTTCATAAAAAATCTGACTTTCGGAAATTCACTCAAAAATGGTGCCAAACTTTTGCAAATGCTCCCCTGAAAGGTTTCGCGGTCGAAACAGAACGCTTTTTATCACAGGAAAAGAAATCAGCCCCCGAGAACTTCACCGGCAGAAAAAGATTTTTTTGAAAAAATCCTAAGCCCCGGGGTCACAATTTCATAAAAAATCTGACTTTCGGCAATTTACTCAAAAATCGTGCCAAACTTTTGCAAATGCTCCCCAGAAAGGTTTCGCGGTCGAAACAGAAGGATTTTAATCACAGGAAAAGATTTTTTTTGAAAAAATCCTAAGCCCCGGGGTCACAATTTCATAAAAAATCTGACTTTCGGCAATTCACTCAAAAATGGTGCCAAACGGTTGCAAATGCTCCCCTGAGACGTTTGTCGGTCAAAACAGAAGGCTTTTTATCACAGGAAAAGAAATCAGCCCTCGACAACTGAACCGGCAGAAAAAGATTTTTTTGAAAAAATCCTAAGCTCCGGGGTCACAATTTCATAAAAAATCTGACTTTCTGCATTTCACTCAAAAATGGTGCCAAACTTTTGCAAATGCTCCCCTGAAAGGTTTCGCGGTCGAAACAGAAGGTTTTTTATCACAGGAAAAGAAATCAGCCCCCGACAACTGAACCGGCAGAAAAAGATTTTTTTGAAAAAATCCTAAGCCCTGGGGTCACAATTTCATAAAAAATCTGACTTTCGGCAATTCACTCAAACATGGTGCCAAACGGTTGCAAATGCTCCCCTGAGAGGTTTGGCGGTCGAAACAGAAGGCTTTTTATCACAGGAAAAGAAATCAGCCCTCGACAACTGAACCGGCAGAAAAAGATTTTTTTGAAAAAATCCTAAGCCCCGGGGTCACAATTTCATAAAAAATCTGACTTTCGGCAATTCACTCAAAAATGGTGCCAAACGGTTGCAAATGCTCCCCTAAAAGGTTTGGCGGTCGAAACAGAAGGCTTTTTATCACAGGAAAAGAAATCAGCCCTCGACAACTTCACCTGCAGAAAAAGATTTTTTTGAAAAAATCCTAAGCCCCGGGGTCACAATTTCATAAAAACTCTGACTTTCGGCAATTCACTCAAAAATGGTGCCAAACGGTTGCAAATACTCCACTGAGAGGTTTGGCGGTCGAAACAGAAGGCATTTAATCACAGGAAAAGAAATCAGCCCTCGACAACTTAACCGGCAGAAAAATATTTTTTTGAAAAAATCTTAAGCCCCGGGGTCACAATTTCATAAAAAATCTGACTTTCGGCAATTCACTCAAAAATCGTGCCAAACGGTTGCCAATGCTCCCCTGAGAGGTTTGGCGGTCGAAACAGAAGGATTTTAATCACAGGAAAAGAAATCAGCCCTCGACAACTGAACCGGCAGAAAAAGATTTTTTTGAAAAAATCCTAAGCCCCGGGGTCACAATTTCATAAAAAATCTGACTTTTGGCAATTCACTCAAATTGGTGCCAAACTTTTGCAAATGCTCCCCTGAAAGGTTTCGCGGTCGAAACAGAAGGATTTTAATCACAGGAAAAGAAATCAGCCCTCGACAACTTCACCAGCAGAAAAAGATTTTTTTGAAAAAATCCTAAGCCCCGGGGTCACAATTTCATAAAAAATCTGACTTTCGGCAATGCACTCAAAAATGGTGCCAAACTTTTGCAAATGCTCCCCTGAAAGGATTCGCGGTGGAAACAGAAGGCTTTTTATCACAGGAAAAGAAATCAGCCCTCGACAACTTCACCGGCAGAAAAATATTTTTTTGAAAAAATCCTAAGCACCGGGGTCACAATTTCATAACAAATCTGACTTTCGGCAATTCACTCAAAAATCGTGCCAAACGGTTGCAAATGCTCCCCTGAAAGGTTTGGCGGTCGAAACAGAAGGATTTTAATCACAGGAAAAGAAATCAGTCCTCGACAACTGAACCGGCAGAAAAAGATTTTTTTGAAAAAATCCTAAGCCCCGGGGTCACATTTTCATAAAAAATCTGACTTGCGGCAATTCACTCAAAAATGGTGCCAAACTTTTGGAAATGCTCCCCTGAAAGGTTTCGCGGTCAAAACAGAAGGATTTTAATCACAGGAAAAGAAATCAGTCCTCGAAAACTGAACCGGCAGAAAAAGATTTTTTTGAAAAAATCCTAAGCCCCGGGGTCACAATTTCATAAAAAATCTGACTTTCTGCATTTCACTCAAAAATGGTGCCAAACTTTTGCAAATGCTCCCCTGAAAGGTTTCGCGGTCGAAACAGAAGGTTTTTTATCACAGGAAAAGAAATCAGCCCCCGACAACTGAACCGGCAGAAAAAGATTTTTTTGAAAAAATCCTAAGCCCTGGGGTCACAATTTCATAAAAAATCTGACTTTCGGCAATTCACTCAAAAATGGTGCCAAACGGTTGCAAATGCTCCCCTAAAAGGTTTGGCGGTCGAAACAGAAGGCTTTTTATCACAGGAAAAGAAATCAGCCCTCGACAACATCACCTGCAGAAAAAGATTTTTTTGAAAAAATCCTAAGCCCCGGGGTCACAATTTCATAAAAACTCTGACTTTCGGCAATTCACTCAAAAATGGTGCCAAACGGTTGCAAATACTCCACTGAGAGGTTTGGCGGTCGAAACAGAAGGCATTTAATGACAGGAAAAGAAATCAGCCCTCGACAACTTCACCTGCATAAAAAGATTTTTTTGAAAAAATCCTAAGCCCCGGGGTCACAATTTCATAAAAACTCTGACTTTCGGCAATTCACTCAAAAATGGTGCAAAACGGTTGCAAATACTCCACTGAGAGGTTTGGCGGTCGAAACAGAAGGCATTTAATCACAGGAAAAGAAATCAGCCCTCGACAACTTAACCGGCAGAAAAATATTTTTTTGAAAAAATCTTAAGCCCCGGGGTCACAATTTCATAAAAAATCTGACTTTCGGCAATTCACTCAAAAATCGTGCCAAACGGTTGCCAATGCTCCCCTGAGAGGTTTGGCGGTCGAAACAGAAGGATTTTAATAACAGGAAAAGAAATCAGCCCTCGACAACTGAACCGGCAGAAAAAGATTTTTTTGAAAAAATCCTAAGCCCCGGGGTCACAATTTCATAAAAAATCTGACTTTTGGCAATTCACTCAAATTGGTGCCAAACTTTTGCAAATGCTCCCCTGAAAGGTTTCGCGGTCGAAACAGAAGGATTTTAATCACAGGAAAAGAAATCAGCCCTCGACAACTTCACCGGCAGAAAAAGATTTTTTTGAAAAAATCCTAAGCCCCGGGGTCACAATTTCATAACAAATCTGACTTTCGGCAATTCACTCAAAAATGGTGCCAAACGGTTGCAAATGCTCCCCTGAAAGGTTTGGCGGTCGAAACAGAAGGATTTTAATCACAGGAAAAGAAATCAGTCCTCGACAACTGAACCGGCAGAAAAAGATTTTTTTGAAAAAATCCTAAGCCCCGGGGTCACATTTTCATAAAAAATCTGACTTGCGGCAATTCACTCAAAAATGGTGCCAAACTTTTGGAAATGCTCCCCTGAAAGGTTTCGCGGTCAAAACAGAAGGATTTTAATCACAGGAAAAGAAATCAGTCCTCGACAACTTCACCGGCAGAAAAAGATTTTTTTGAAAAAATCCTAAGCCCCGGGGTCACAATTTCATAAAAAATCTGACTTTCGGAAATTCACTCAAAAATGGTGCCAAACTTTTGCAAATGCTCCCCTGAAAGGTTTCGCGGTCGAAACAGAACGCTTTTTATCACAGGAAAAGAAATCAGCCCCCGAGAACTTCACCGGCAGAAAAAGATTTTTTTGAAAAAATCCTAAGCCCCGGGGTCACAATTTCATAAAAAATCTGACTTTCGGCAATTTACTCAAAAATCGTGCCAAACTTTTGCAAATGCTCCCCAGAAAGGTTTCGCGGTCGAAACAGAAGGATTTTAATCACAGGAAAAGATTTTTTTTGAAAAAATCCTAAGCCCCGGGGTCACAATTTCATAAAAAATCTGACTTTCGGCAATTCACTCAAAAATGGTGTCAAACGGTTGCAAATGCTCCCCTGAAAGGTTTGGGGTTCGAAACAGAAGGCATTTAATCACGGGAAAAGAAATCAGTCCCCGATAACTGAAACAGCAGAAAAAGATTTTTTTGAAAAAATCCTAAGCCCCAGGGTCACAATTTCATAAAAAATCTGACTTTCGGCAATTCACTCAAAAATGGTTCCAAATGGTTGCAAATGCTCCCCTGAGAGGTTTGGCGGTAGAAACAGACGGATTTTAATCACAGGAAAAGAAATCAGCCCTCGACAACTTCACCAGCAGAAAAAGATTTTTTTGAAAAAATCCTAAGCCCCGGGGTCACAATTTCATAAAAAATCTGACTTTCGGCAATTCACTCAAAAATGGTGCCAAACAGTTGCAAATGCTCCCCTGAAAGGTTTCGCGGTCAAAACAGAAGGATTTTAATCACAGGAAAAGAAATCAGCCCTCGACAACTTCACCGGCAGAAAAAGATTTTTTTGAAAAAATCCTAAGCCCCGAGGTCACAATTTCATAAAAAATCTGACTTTCGGCAATTCACTCAAAATTGCTGCCAAACATTTGCAAATGCTCCCCTGAAAAGTTTGGCGGTCGAAATAGAAGGATTTTAATCACAGAAAAAGAAATCAGCCCTCGACAACTGAACCGGCAGAAAAAGATTTTTTGGAAAAAATCCTAAGCCCCGGGGTCACATTTTCATAAAAAATCTGACTTGCGGCAATTCACTCAAAAATGGTGCCAAACTTTTGGAAATGCTCCCCTGAAAGGTTTCGCGGTCAAAACAGAAGGATTTTAATCACAGGAAAAGAAATCAGTCCTCGACAACTGAACCGGCAGAAAAAGATTTTTTTGAAAAAATCCTAAGCCCCGGGGTCACAATTTCATAAAAAATCTGACTTTCTGCATTTCACTCAAAAATGGTGCCAAACTTTTGCAAATGCTCCCCTGAAAGGTTTCGCGGTCGAAACAGAAGGTTTTTTATCACAGGAAAAGAAATCAGCCCCCGACAACTGAACCGGCAGAAAAAGATTTTTTTGAAAAAATCCTAAGCCCTGGGGTCACAATTTCATAAAAAATCTGACTTTCGGCAATTCACTCAAAAATGGTGCCAAACGGTTGCAAATGCTCCCCTGAGAGGTTTGGCGGTCGAAACAGAAGGCTTTTTATCACAGGAAAAGAAATCAGCCCTCGACAACTGAACCGGCAGAAAAAGATTTTTTTGAAAAAATCCTAAGCCCCGGGGTCACAATTTCATAAAAAATCTGACTTTCGGCAATTCACTCAAAAATGGTGCCAAACGGTTGCAAATGCTCCCCTAAAAGGTTTGGCGGTCGAAACAGAAGGCTTTTTATCACAGGAAAAGAAATCAGCCCTCGACAACTTCACCTGCAGAAAAAGATTTTTTTGAAAAAATCCTAAGCCCCGGGGTCACAATTTCATAAAAACTCTGACTTTCGGCAATTCACTCAAAAATGGTGCCAAACGGTTGCAAATACTACACTGAGAGGTTTGGCTTTCGAAACAGAAGGCATTTAATCACAGGAAAAGAAATCAGCCCTCGACAACTTCACCTGCAGAAAAAGATTTTTTTGAAAAAATCCTAAGCCCCGGGGTCACAATTTCATAAAAACTCTGACTTTCGGCAATTCACTCAAAAATGGTGCCAAACGGTTGCAAATACTCCACTGAGAGGTTTGGCGGTCGAAACAGAAGGCATTTAATCACAGGAAAAGAAATCAGCCCTCGACAACTTAACCGGCAGAAAAATATTTTTTTGAAAAAATCTTAAGCCCCGGGGTCACAATTTCATAAAAAATCTGACTTTCGGCAATTCACTCAAAAATCGTGCCAAACGGTTGCCAATGCTCCCCTGAGAGGTTTGGCGGTCGAAACAGAAGGATTTTAATCACAGGAAAAGAAATCAGCCCTCGACAACTGAACCGGCAGAAAAAGATTTTTTTGAAAAAATCCTAAGCCCCGGGGTCACAATTTCATAAAAAATCTGACTTTTGGCAATTCACTCAAATTGGTGCCAAACTTTTGCAAATGCTCCCCTGAAAGGTTTCGCGGTCGAAACAGAAGGATTTTAATCACAGGAAAAGAAATCAGCCCTCGACAACTTCACCGGCAGAAAAAGATTTTTTTGAAAAAATCCTAAGCCCCGGGGTCACAATTTCATAAAAAATCTGACTTTCGGCAATGCACTCAAAAATGGTGCCAAACTTTTGCAAATGCTCCCCTGAAAGGATTCGCGGTCGAAAGAGAAGGCTTTTTATCACAGGAAAAGAAATCAGCCCTCGACAACTTCACCGGCAGAAAAATATTTTTTTGAAAAAATCCTAAGCACCGGGGTCACAATTTCATAACAAATCTGACTTTCGGCAATTCACTCAAAAATGGTGCCAAACGGTTGCAAATGCTCCCCTGAAAGGTTTGGCGGTCGAAACAGAAGGATTTTAATCACAGGAAAAGAAATCAGTCCTCGACAACTGAACCGGTAGAAAAAGATTTTTTTGAAAAAATCCTAAGCCCCGGGGTCACATTTTCATAAAAAATCTGACTTGCGGCAATTCACTCAAAAATGGTGCCAAACTTTTGGAAATGCTCCCCTGAAAGGTTTCGCGGTCAAAACAGAAGGATTTTAATCACAGGAAAAGAAATCAGTCCTCGACAACTGAACCGGCAGAAAAAGATTTTTTTGAAAAAATCCTAAGCCCCGGGGTCACAATTTCATAAAAAATCTGACTTTCGGAAATTCACTCAAAAATGGTGCCAAACTTTTGCAAATGCTCCCCAGAAAGGTTTCGCGGTCGAAACAGAAGGATTTTAATCACAGGAAAAGATTTTTTTTGAAAAAATCCTAAGCCCCGGGGTCACAATTTCATAAAAAATCTGACTTTCGGCAATTCACTCAAAAATGGTGTCAAACGGTTGCAAATGCTCCCCTGAAAGGTTTGGGGTTCGAAACAGAAGGCATTTAATCACGGGAAAAGAAATCAGTCCCCGATAACTGAACCAGCAGAAAAAGATTTTTTTGAAAAAATCCTAAGCCCCGGGGTCACAATTTCATAAAAAATCTGACTTTCGGCAATTCACTCAAAAATGGTTCCAAAGGGTTGCAAATGCTCCCCTGAGAGGTTTGGCGGTCGAAACAGACGGATTTTAATCACAGGAAAAGAAATCAGCCCTCGACAACTTCACCAGCAGAAAAAGATTTTTTTGAAAAAATCCTAAGCCCCGGGGTCACAATTTCATAAAAAATCTGACTTTCGGCAATTCACTCAAAAATGGTGCCAAACAGTTGCAAATGCTCCCCTGAAAGGTTTCGCGGTCAAAACAGAAGGATTTTAATCACAGGAAAAGAAATCAGCCCTCGACAACTTCACCGGCAGAAAAAGATTTTTTTGAAAAAATCCTAAGCCCCGAGGTCACAATTTCATAAAAAATCTGACTTTCGGCAATTCACTCAAAATTGCTGCCAAACATTTGCAAATGCTCCCCTGAAAAGTTTGGCGGTCGAAATAGAAGGATTTTAATCACAGAAA
Source organism: Podarcis muralis (assembly GCF_964188315.1). Classification (NCBI taxonomy): domain Eukaryota; kingdom Metazoa; phylum Chordata; class Lepidosauria; order Squamata; family Lacertidae; genus Podarcis; species Podarcis muralis. Next base: position 79,554,517 of record NC_135662.1, read on the forward strand.
AAGAAATCAGCCCTCGACAACTTCACCGGCAGAAAAAGATTTTTTGGAAAAAATCCTAAGCCCCGGGGTCACAATTTCATAAAAAATCTGACTTTCGGCAATTCACTCAAAAATGGTGCCAAACTTTTGCAAATGCTCCCCTGAAAGGTTTGGCGATCGAAACAGAAGGCATTTAATCACAGGAAAAGAAATCAGCCCTTGACAACTTCACCGGCAGAAAAAGATTTTTTTGAAAAAATCCTAAGCCCCGGGGTCACAATTTCATAAAAAATCTGACTTTCGGAAATTCACTCAAAAATGGTGCCAACCTGTTGCAAATGCTCCCCTGAAAGGTTTCGCGGTCGAAACAGAACGCTTTTTATCACAGGAAAAGAAATCAGCCCCCGAGAACTTCACCGGCAGAAAAAGATTTTTTTGAAAAAATCCTAAGCCCCTGGGTCACAATTTCATAAAAAATCTGACTTTCGGCAATTCACTCAAAAATGGTGCCAAACGGTTGCAAATGCTCCCCTGAAAGGTTTGGCGGTCGAAACAGAAGGCTTTTTATCACAGGAAAAGAAATCAGCCCTCGACAACTTCACCGGCAGAAAAAGATTTTTTTGAAAAAATCCTAAGCCCCGGGGTCACAATTTCATAAAAAATCTGACTTTCGGCAATTCACTCAAAAATGGTGTCAAACGGTTGCAAATGCTCCCCTGAAAGGTTTGGCGATCGAAACAGAAGGCATTTAATCACGGGAAAAGAAATCAGCCCCCGACAACTGAACCGGCAGAAAAAGATTTTTTTGAAAAAATCCTAAGCCCCGGGGTCACAATTTCATAAAAAATCTGACTTTCGGCAATTCACTCAAAAATGGTGCCAAACGGTTGCAAATGCTCCCCTGAGAGGTTTGGCGGTCGAAACAGAAGGATTTTAATCACAGGAAAAGAAATCAGCCCTCGACAACTTCACCGGCAGAAAAAGATTTTTTTGAAAAAATCCTAAGCCCCGGGGTCACAATTTCATAAAAAATCTGACTTTCGGCAATTCACTCAAAAATGGTGCCAAACGGTTGCAAATGCTCCCCTGAGAGGTTTGGCGGTCGAAACAGAAGGCTTTTTATCACAGGAAAAGAAATCAGCCCTCGACAACTTCACCGGCAGAAAAAGATTTTTTTGAAAAAATCCTAAGCCCCGGGGTCACAATTTCATTAAAAATCTGACTTTCGGCAATTCACTCAAAAATGGTGCCAAATGGTTGCAAATGCTCCCCTGAGACGTTTGTCGGTCAAAACAGAAGGCTTTTTATCACAGGGAAAGAAATCAGCCCTCGACAACTGAACCGGTAGAAATTTTTTTTTGAAAAAAAATCCTAAGCCCCGGGGTCACAATTTCATAAAAAATCTGACTTTCGGCAATTCACTCAAAAATGGTGCCAAACTTTTGCAAATGCTCCCCTGAAAGGTTTGGCGATCGAAACAGAAGGCATTTAATCACAGGAAAAGAAATCAGCCCCCGACAACTTCACCGGCAGAAAAAGATTTTTTTGAAAAAATCCTAAGCCCCGGGGTCACAATTTCATAAAAAATCTGACTTTCGGCAATTCACTCAAAAATGGTGTCAAACGGTTGCAAATCCTCCCCTGAAAGGTTTGGGGTTCGAAACAGAAGGCATTTAATCACGGGAAAAGAACTCAGCCCCCGATAACTGAACCAGCAGAAAAAGATTTTTTTGAAAAAATCCTAAGCCCCGGGGTCACAATTTCATAAAAAATCTGACTTTCGGCAATTCACTCAAAAATGGTTCCAAATGGTTGCAAATGCTCCCCTGAGAGGTTTGGCGGTCGAAACAGATGGATTTTAATCACAGGAAAAGAAATCAGCCCTCGACAACTTCACCAGCAGAAAAAGATTTTTTTGAAAAAATCCTAAGCCCCGGGGTCACAATTTCATAAAAAATCTGACTTTCGGCAATTCACTCAAAAATGGTGCCAAACTTTTGCAAATGCTCCCCTGAAAGGTTTGGCGGACGAAACAGAAGGCTTTTTATCACAGGAAAAGAAATCAGCCCTCGACAACTTCACCGGCAGAAAAAGATTTTTTTGAAAAAATCCTAAGCCCCGGGGTCACAATTTCATAAAAAATCTGACTTTCGGCAATTCACTCAAAAATGGTGCCAAACGGTTGCAAATGCTCCCCTGAGACGTTTGTCGGTCAAAACAGAAGGCTTTTTATCACAGGAAAAGAAATCAGCCCTCGACAACTGAACCGGCAGAAAAAGATTTTTTTGAAAAAATCCTAAGCTCCGGGGTCACAATTTCATAAAAAATCTGACTTTCTGCATTTCACTCAAAAATGGTGCCAAACTTTTGCAAATGCTCCCCTGAAAGGTTTCGCGGTCGAAACAGAAGGTTTTTTATCACAGGAAAAGAAATCAGCCCCCGACAACTGAACCGGCAGAAAAAGATTTTTTTGAAAAAATCCTAAGCCCTGGGGTCACAATTTCATAAAAAATCTGACTTTCGGCAATTCACTCAAAAATGGTGCCAAACGGTTGCAAATGCTCCCCTGAGAGGTTTGGCGGTCGAAACAGAAGGCTTTTTATCACAGCAAAAGAAATCAGCCCTCGAAAACTTCACCGGCAGAAAAAGATTTTTTTGAAAAAATCCTAAGCCCCGGGGTCACAATTTCATAAAAAATCTGACTTTCGGCAATTCACTCAAAAATGGTGCCAAACGGTTGCAAATGCTCCCCTAAAAGGTTTGGCGGTCGAAACAGAAGGCTTTTTATCACAGGAAAAGAAATCAGCCCTCGACAACTTCACCGGCAGAAAAAGATTTTTTTGAAAAAATCCTAAGCCCCGGGGTCACAATTTCATAAAAACTCTGACTTTCGGCAATTCACTCAAAAATGGTGCCAAACTTTTGCAAATGCTCCCCTGAAAGGTTTGGCGGACGAAACAGAAGGCTTTTTATCACAGGAAAAGAAATCAGCCCTCGACAACTTCACCGGCAGAAAAAGATTTTTTTGAAAAAATCCTAAGCCCCGGGGTCACAATTTCATTAAAAATCTGACTTTCGGCAATTCACTCAAAAATGGTGCCAAATGGTTGCAAATGCTCCCCTGAGACGTTTGTCGGTCAAAACAGAAGGCTTTTTATCACAGGGAAAGAAATCAGCCCTCGACAACTGAACCGGTAGAAATTTTTTTTTGAAAAAAAATCCTAAGCCCCGGGGTCACAATTTCATAAAAAATCTGACTTTCGGCAATTCACTCAAAAATGGTGCCAAACTTTTGCAAATGCTCCCCTGAAAGGTTTGGCGATCGAAACAGAAGGCATTTAATCACAGGAAAAGAAATCAGCCCCCGACAACTTCACCGGCAGAAAAAGATTTTTTTGAAAAAATCCTAAGCCCCGGGGTCACAATTTCATAAAAAATCTGACTTTCGGCAATTCACTCAAAAATGGTGTCAAACGGTTGCAAATCCTCCCCTGAAAGGTTTGGGGTTCGAAACAGAAGGCATTTAATCACGGGAAAAGAAATCAGCCCCCGATAACTGAACCAGCAGAAAAAGATTTTTTTGAAAAAATCCTAAGCCCCGGGGTCACAATTTCATAAAAAATCTGACTTTCGGCAATTCACTCAAAAATGGTTCCAAATGGTTGCAAATGCTCCCCTGAGAGGTTTGGCGGTCGAAACAGACGGATTTTAATCACAGGAAAAGAAATCAGCCCTCGACAACTTCACCAGCAGAAAAAGATTTTTTTGAAAAAATCCTAAGCCCCGGGGTCACAATTTCATAAAAAATCTGACTTTCGGCAATTCACTCAAAAATGGTGCCAAACTTTTGCAAATGCTCCCCTGAAAGGTTTGGCGGACGAAACAGAAGGCTTTTTATCACAGGAAAAGAAATCAGCCCTCGACAACTTCACCGGCAGAAAAAGATTTTTTTGAAAAAATCCTAAGCCCCGGGGTCACAATTTCATTAAAAATCTGACTTTCGGCAATTCACTCAAAAATGGTGCCAAATGGTTGCAAATGCTCCCCTGAGACGTTTGTCGGTCAAAACAGAAGGCTTTTTATCACAGGGAAAGAAATCAGCCCTCGACAACTGAACCGGTAGAAATTTTTTTTTGAAAAAAAATCCTAAGCCCCGGGGTCACAATTTCATAAAAAATCTGACTTTCGGCAATTCACTCAAAAATGGTGCCAAACTTTTGCAAATGCTCCCCTGAAAGGTTTGGCGATCGAAACAGAAGGCATTTAATCACAGGAAAAGAAATCAGCCCCCGACAACTTCACCGGCAGAAAAAGATTTTTTTGAAAAAATCCTAAGCCCCGGGGTCACAATTTCATAAAAAATCTGACTTTCGGCAATTCACTCAAAAATGGTGTCAAACGGTTGCAAATCCTCCCCTGAAAGGTTTGGGGTTCGAAACAGAAGGCATTTAATCACGGGAAAAGAAATCAGCCCCCGATAACTGAACCAGCAGAAAAAGATTTTTTTGAAAAAATCCTAAGCCCCGGGGTCACAATTTCATAAAAAATCTGACTTTCGGCAATTCACTCAAAAATGGTTCCAAATGGTTGCAAATGCTCCCCTGAGAGGTTTGGCGGTCGAAACAGACGGATTTTAATCACAGGAAAAGAAATCAGCCCTCGACAACTTCACCAGCAGAAAAAGATTTTTTTGAAAAAATCCTAAGCCCCGGGGTCACAATTTCATAAAAAATCTGACTTTCGGCAATTCACTCAAAAATGGTGCCAAACTTTTGCAAATGCTCCCCTGAAAGGTTTGGCGGACGAAACAGAAGGCTTTTTATCACAGGAAAAGAAATCAGCCCTCGACAACTTCACCGGCAGAAAAAGATTTTTTTGAAAAAATCCTAAGCCCCGGGGTCACAATTTCATTAAAAATCTGACTTTCGGCAATTCACTCAAAAATGGTGCCAAATGGTTGCAAATGCTCCCCTGAGACGTTTGTCGGTCAAAACAGAAGGCTTTTTATCACAGGGAAAGAAATCAGCCCTCGACAACTGAACCGGTAGAAATTTTTTTTTGAAAAAAAATCCTAAGCCCCGGGGTCACAATTTCATAAAAAATCTGACTTTCGGCAATTCACTCAAAAATGGTGCCAAACTTTTGCAAATGCTCCCCTGAAAGGTTTGGCGGACGAAACAGAAGGCTTTTTATCACAGGAAAAGAAATCAGCCCTCGACAACTTCACCGGCAGAAAAAGATTTTTTTGAAAAAATCCTAAGCCCCGGGGTCACAATTTCATAAAAAATCTGACTTTCAGCAATTCACTCAAAAATGGTGCCAAACGGTTGCAAATGCTCCCCTGAGACGTTTGTCGGTCAAAACAGAAGGCTTTTTATCACAGGAAAAGAAATCAGCCCTCGACAACTGAACCGGCAGAAAAAGATTTTTTTGAAAAAATCCTAAACTCCGGGGTCACAATTTCATAAAAAATCTGACTTTCTGCATTTCACTCAAAAATGGTGCCAAACTTTTGCAAATGCTCCCCTGAAAGGTTTCGCGGTCGAAACAGAAGGTTTTTTATCACAGGAAAAGAAATCAGCCCCCGACAACTGAACCGGCAGAAAAAGATTTTTTTGAAAAAATCCTAAGCCCCGGGGTCACAATTTCATAAAAAATCTGACTTTCTGCATTTCACTCAAAAATGGTGCCAAACTTTTGCAAATGCTCCCCTGAAAGGTTTCGCGGTCGAAACAGAAGGTTTTTTATCACAGGAAAAGAAATCAGCCCTCGACAACTTCACCGCCAGAAAAAGATTTTTTTGAAAAAATCCTAAGCCCTGGGGTCACAATTTCATAAAAAATCTGACTTTCGGCAATTCACTCAAAAATGGTGCCAAACTTTTGCAAATGCTCCCTTGAAAGGTTTGGCGGTCGAAACAGAAGGCTTTTTATCACAGGAAAAGAAATCAGCCCTCGACAACTTCACCGGCAGAAAAAGATTTTTTTGAAAAAATCCTAAGCCCCGGGGTCACAATTTCATAAAAAATCTGACTTTCGGCAATTCACTCAAAAATGGTGTCAAACGGTTGCAAATGCTCCCCTGAAAGGTTTGGCGGACGAAACAGAAGGCTTTTTATCACAGGAAAAGAAATCAGCCCTCGACAACTTCACCGGCAGAAAAAGATTTTTTTGAAAAAATCCTAAGCCCCGGGGTCACAATTTCATAAAAAATCTGACTTTCGGCAATTCACTCAAAAATGGTGCCATACGGTTGCAAATGCTCCCCTGAGAGGTTTGGCGGTCGAAACAGAAGGCTTTTTATCACAGGAAAAGAAATCAGCCCTCGACAACTTCACTGGCAGAAAAAGATTTTTTTGAAAAAATCCTAAGCCCCGGGGTCACAATTTCATAAAACATCTGACTTTCGGCAATTCACTCAAAAATGGTGCCAAACTTTTGGAAATGCTCCCCTGAAAGGTTTGGCGATCGAAACAGAAGGCATTTAATCACGGGAAAAGAAATCAGCCCCCGACAACTGAACCGGCAGAAAAAGATTTTGTTGAAAAATATCCTAAGCCCTGGGGTCACAATTTCATAAAAAATCTGACTTTCGGCAATTCACTCAAAAATGGTGCCAAACGGTTGCAAATGCTCCCCTGAGAGGTTTGGCGGTCGAAACAGAAGGCTTTTTATCACAGGAAAAGAAATCAGCCCTCGACAACTGAACCGGCAGAAAAAGATTTTTTTGAAAAAATCCTAAGCCCCGGGGTCACAATTTCATAAAAAATCTGACTTTCGGCAATTCACTCAAAAATGGTGCCAAACGGTTGCAAATGCTCCCCTGAAAGGTTTGGCGGTCGAAACAGAAGGCTTTTTATCACAGGAAAAGAAATCAGCCCTCGACAACTTCACCGCCAGAAAAAGATTTTTTTGAAAAAATCCTAAGCCCCGGGGTCACAATTTCATAAAAAATCTGACTTTCGGCAATTCACTCAAAAATGGTGCCAAACTTTTGCAAATGCTCCCTTGAAAGGTTTGGCGGTCGAAACAAGGTTTTTTATCACAGGAAAAGAAATCAGCCCCCGACAACTGAACCGGCAGAAAAAGATTTTTTTGAAAAAATCCTAAGCCCCGGGGTCACAATTTCATAAAAAATCTGACTTTCGGCAATTCACTCAAAAATGGTGTCAAACGGTTGCAAATGCTCCCCTGAAAGGTTTGGCGGACGAAACAGAAGGCTTTTTATCACAGGAAAGGAAATCAGCCCTCGACAACTTCACCGGCAGAAAAAGATTTTTTTGAAAAAATCCTAAGCCCCGGGGTCACAATTTCATAAAAAATCTGACTTTCGGCAATTCACTCAAAAATGGTGCCATACGGTTGCAAATGCTCCCCTGAGAGGTTTGGCGGTCGAAACAGAAGGCTTTTTATCACAGGAAAAGAAATCAGCCCTCGACAACTTCACTGGCAGAAAAAGATTTTTTTGAAAAAATCCTAAGCCCCGGGGTCACAATTTCATAAAACATCTGACTTTCGGCAATTCACTCAAAAATGGTGCCAAACTTTTGGAAATGCTCCCCTGAAAGGTTTGGCGATCGAAACAGAAGGCATTTAATCACGGGAAAAGAAATCAGCCCCCGACAACTGAACCGGCAGAAAAAGATTTTGTTGAAAAATATCCTAAGCCCTGGGGTCACAATTTCATAAAAAATCTGACTTTCGGCAATTCACTCAAAAATGGTGCCAAACGGTTGCAAATGCTCCCCTGAGAGGTTTGGCGGTCGAAACAGAAGGCTTTTTATCACAGGAAAAGAAATCAGCCCTCGACAACTGAACCGGCAGAAAAAGATTTTTTTGAAAAAATCCTAAGCCCCGGGGTCACAATTTCATAAAAAATCTGACTTTCGGCAATTCACTCAAAAATGGTGCCAAACGGTTGCAAATGCTCCCCTGAAAGGTTTGGCGGTCGAAACAGAAGGCTTTTTATCACAGGAAAAGAAATCAGCCCTCGACAACTTCACCGCCAGAAAAAGATTTTTTTGAAAAAATCCTAAGCCCCGGGGTCACAATTTCATAAAAAATCTGACTTTCGGCAATTCACTCAAAAATGGTGCCAAACTTTTGCAAATGCTCCCTTGAAAGGTTTGGCGGTCGAAACAGAAGGCTTTTTATCACAGGAAAAGAAATCAGCCCTCGACAACTGAACCGGCAGAAAAAGATTTTTTTGAAAAAATCCTAAGCCCCGGGGTCACAATTTCATAAAAAATCTGACTTTCGGCAATTCACTCAAAAATGGTGTCAAACGGTTGCAAATGCTCCCCTGAAAGGTTTGGCGGACGAAACAGAAGGCTTTTTATCACAGGAAAGGAAATCAGCCCTCGACAACTTCACCGGCAGAAAAAGATTTTTTTGAAAAAATCCTAAGCCCCGGGGTCACAATTTCATAAAAAATCTGACTTTCGGCAATTCACTCAAAAATGGTGCCATACGGTTGCAAATGCTCCCCTGAGAGGTTTGGCGGTCGAAACAGAAGGCTTTTTATCACAGGAAAAGAAATCAGCCCTCGACAACTTCACTGGCAGAAAAAGATTTTTTTGAAAAAATCCTAAGCCCCGGGGTCACAATTTCATAAAACATCTGACTTTCGGCAATTCACTCAAAAATGGTGCCAAACTTTTGGAAATGCTCCCCTGAAAGGTTTGGCGATCGAAACAGAAGGCATTTAATCACGGGAAAAGAAATCAGCCCCCGACAACTGAACCGGCAGAAAAAGATTTTGTTGAAAAATATCCTAAGCCCTGGGGTCACAATTTCATAAAAAATCTGACTTTCGGCAATTCACTCAAAAATGGTGCCAAACGGTTGCAAATGCTCCCCTGAGAGGTTTGGCGGTCGAAACAGAAGGCTTTTTATCACAGGAAAAGAAATCAGCCCTCGACAACTGAACCGGCAGAAAAAGATTTTTTTGAAAAAATCCTAAGCCCCGGGGTCACAATTTCATAAAAAATCTGACTTTCGGCAATTCACTCAAAAATGGTGCCAAACGGTTGCAAATGCTCCCCTGAAAGGTTTGGCGGTCGAAACAGAAGGCTTTTTATCACAGGAAAAGAAATCAGCCCTCGACAACTTCACCGGCAGAAAAAGATTTTTTTGAAAAAATCCTAAGCCCCGGGGTCACAATTTCATAAAAAATCTGACTTTCGGCAATTCACTCAAAAATGGTGCCAAACTTTTGCAAATGCTCCCTTGAAAGGTTTGGCGGTCGAAACAGAAGGCTTTTTATCACAGGAAAAGAAATCAGCCCTCGACAACTGAACCGGCAGAAAAAGATTTTTTTGAAAAAATCCTAAGCCCCGGGGTCACAATTTCATAAAAAATCTGACTTTCGGCAATTCACTCAAAAATGGTGTCAAACGGTTGCAAATGCTCCCCTGAAAGGTTTGGCGGACGAAACAGAAGGCTTTTTATCACAGGAAAGGAAATCAGCCCTCGACAACTTCACCGGCAGAAAAAGATTTTTTTGAAAAAATCCTAAGCCCCGGGGTCACAATTTCATAAAAAATCTGACTTTCGGCAATTCACTCAAAAATGGTGCCATACGGTTGCAAATGCTCCCCTGAGAGGTTTGGCGGTCGAAACAGAAGGCTTTTTATCACAGGAAAAGAAATCAGCCCTCGACAACTTCACTGGCAGAAAAAGATTTTTTTGAAAAAATCCTAAGCCCCGGGGTCACAATTTCATAAAACATCTGACTTTCGGCAATTCACTCAAAAATGGTGCCAAACTTTTGGAAATGCTCCCCTGAAAGGTTTGGCGATCGAAACAGAAGGCATTTAATCACGGGAAAAGAAATCAGCCCCCGACAACTGAACCGGCAGAAAAAGATTTTGTTGAAAAATATCCTAAGCCCTGGGGTCACAATTTCATAAAAAATCTGACTTTCGGCAATTCACTCAAAAATGGTGCCAAACGGTTGCAAATGCTCCCCTGAGAGGTTTGGCGGTCGAAACAGAAGGCTTTTTATCACAGGAAAAGAAATCAGCCCTCGACAACTGAACCGGCAGAAAAAGATTTTTTTGAAAAAATCCTAAGCCCCGGGGTCACAATTTCATAAAAAATCTGACTTTCGGCAATTCACTCAAAAATGGTGCCAAACGGTTGCAAATGCTCCCCTGAAAGGTTTGGCGGTCGAAACAGAAGGCTTTTTATCACAGGAAAAGAAATCAGCCCTCGACAACTTCACCGCCAGAAAAAGATTTTTTTGAAAAAATCCTAAGCCCCGGGGTCACAATTTCATAAAAAACCTGACTTTCGGCAATTCACTCAAAAATGGTGTCAAACGGTTGCAAATGCTCCCCTGAAAGGTTTGGCGGTCGAAACAGAAGGCTTTTTATCACAGGAAAAGAAATCAGCCCTCGACAACTGAACCGGCAGAAAAAGATTTTTTTGAAAAAATCCTAAGCCCCGGGGTCACAATTTCATAAAAAATCTGACTTTCGGCAATTCACTCAAAAATGGTGCCAAACGGTTGCAAATGGTCCCCTGAAAGGTTTGGCGGTCGAAACAGAAGGCTTTTTATCACAGGAAAAGAAATCAGCCCTCGACAACTTCACCGCCAGAAAAAGATTTTTTTGAAAAAATCCTAAGCCCCGGGGTCACAATTTCATAAAAAATCTGACTTTCGGCAATTAACTCAAAAATGGTGTCAAACGGTTGCAAATGCTCCCCTGAAAGGTTTGGCGATCGAAACCGAAGGCATTTAATCACGGGAAAAGAAATCAGCCCCCGACAACTGAACCGGCAGAAAAAGATTTTTTTGAAAAAATCCTAAGCCCCGGGGTCACAATTTCATAAAAAATCTGACTTTCGGCAATTCACTCAAAAATGGTGCCAAATGGTTGCAAATGCTCCCCTGAGAGGTTTGGCGGTCGAAACAGAAGGCTTTTTATCACAGGAAAAGAAATCAGCCCTCGACAACTTCACCGGCAGAAAAAGATTTTTTTGAAAAAATCCTAAGCCCCGGGGTCACAATTTCATAAAAACTCTGACTTTCGGCAATTCACTCAAAAATGGTGCCAAACGGTTGCAAATGCTCCCCTGAAAGGTTTGGCAGACGAAACAGAAGGCTTTTTATCACAGGAAAAGAAATCAGCCCTCGACAACTTCACCGGCAGAAAAAGATTTTTTTGAAAAAATCCTAAGCCCCGGGGTCACAATTTCATAAAAAATCTGACTTTCGGCAATTCACTCAAAAATGGTGCCAAACGGTTGCAAATGCTCCCCTGAGACGTTTGTCGGTCAAAACAGAAGGCTTTTTATCACAGGAAAAGAAATCAGCCCCCGACAACTTCACCGGCAGAAAAAGATTTTTTTGAAAAAATCCTAAGCCCCGGGGTCACAATTTCATAAAAAATCTGACTTTCGGCAATTCACTCAAAAATGGTGCCAAACTTTTGCAAATGCTCCCCTGAAAGGTTTGGCGGTCAAAACAGAAGGCTTTTTATCACAGGAAAAGAAATCAGCCCTCGACAACTGAACCGGCAGAAAAAGATTTTTTTGAAAAAATCCTAAGCCCCGGGGTCACAATTTCATAAAAAATCTGACTTTCTGCATTTCACTCAAAAATGGTGCCAAACTTTTGCAAATGCTCCCCTGAAAGGTTTCGCGGTCGAAACAGAAGGTTTTTTATTACAGGAAAAGAAATCAGCCCTCGACAACTGAACCGGTAGAAAAATTTTTTTTTGAAAAAATCCTAAGCCCCGGGGTCACAATTTCATAAAAAATCTGACTTTCGGCAATTCACTCAAAAATGGTGCCAAACTTTTGCAAATGCTCCCCTGAAAGGTTTGGCGATCGAAACAGAAGGCATTTAATCACGGGAAAAGAAATCAGCCCCCGACAACTGAACCGGCAGAAAAAGATTTTTTTGACAAAATCCTAAACCCTGGGGTCACAATTTCATAAAAAATCTGACTTTCGGCAATTCACTCAAAAATGGTGCCAAACGGTTGCAAATGCTCCCCTGAGAGGTTTGGCGGTCGAAACAGAAGGCTTTTTATCACAGGAAAAGAAATCAGCCCTCGACAACTTCACCGGCAGAAAAAGATTTTTTTGAAAAAATCCTAAGCCCCTGGGTCACAATTTCATAAAAAATCTGACTTTCGGCAATTCACTCAAAAATGGTTCCAAACGGTTGCAAATGCTCCCCTAAAAGGTTTGGCGGTCGAAACAGAAGGCTTTTTATCACAGGAAAAGAAATCAGCCCTCGACAACTTCACCGGCAGAAAAAGATTTTTTTGAAAAAATCCTAAGCCCCGGGGTCACAATTTCATAAAAAATCTGACTTTCTGCATTTCACTCAAAAATGGTGCCAAACTTTTGCAAATGCTCCCCTGAAAGGTTTCGCGGTCGAAACAGAAGGTTTTTTATTACAGGAAAAGAAATCAGCCCTCGACAACTGAACCGGTAGAAAAAATTTTTTTTGAAAAAATCCTAAGCCCCGGGGTCACAATTTCATAAAAAATCTGACTTTCGGCAATTCACTCAAAAATGGTGCCAAACTTTTGCAAATGCTCCCCTGAAAGGTTTGGCGATCGAAACAGAAGGCATTTAATCACAGGAAAAGAAATCAGCCCCCGACAACTTCACCGGCAGAAAAAGATTTTTTTGAAAAAATCCTAAGCCCCGGGGTCACAATTTCATAAAAAATCTGACTTTTGGCAATTCACTCAAAAATGGTGCCAAACTTTTGCAAATGCTCCCCTGAAAGGTTTGGCGGTCAAAACAGAAGGCTTTTTATCACAGGAAAAGAAATCAGCCCTCGACAACTGAACCGGCAAAAAAAGATTTTTTTGAAAAAATCCTAAGACCCGGGGTCACAATTTCATAAAATATCTGACTTTCTGCATTTCACTCAAAAATGGTGCCAAACTTTTGCAAATGCTCCCCTGAAAGGTTTCGCGGTCGAAACAGAAGGTTTTTTATTACAGGAAAAGAAATCAGCCCTCGACAACTGAACCGGTAGAAAATTTTTTTTTTGAAAAAATCCTAAGCCCCGGGGTCACAATTTCATAAAAAATCTGACTTTCGGCAATTGACTCAAAAATGGTGCCAAACTTTTGCAAATGCTCCCCTGAAAGGTTTGGCGATCGAAACAGAAGGCATTTAATCACGGGAAAAGAAATCAGCCCCCGACAACTGAACCGGCAGAAAAAGATTTTTTTGAAAAAATCCTAAGCCCTGGGGTCACAATTTCATAAAAAATCTGACTTTCGGCAATTCACTCAAAAATGGTGCCAAACGGTTGCAAATGCTCCCCTGAGAGGTTTGGCGGTCGAAACAGAAGGCTTTTTATCACAGGAAAAGAAATCAGCCCTCGACAACTGAACCGGCAGAAAAAGATTTTTTTGAAAAAATCCTAAGCCCCGGGGTCACAATTTCATAAAAAATCTGACTTTCGGCAATTCACTCAAAAATGGTTCCAAACGGTTGCAAATGCTCCCCTAAAAGGTTTGGCGGTCGAAACAGAAGGCTTTTTATCACAGGAAAAGAAATCAGCCCTCGACAACTTCACCGGCAGAAAAAGATTTTTTTGAAAAAATCCTAAGCCCCGGGGTCACAATTTCATAAAAAATCTGACTTTCTGCATTTCACTCAAAAATGGTGCCAAACTTTTGCAAATGCTCCCCTGAAAGGTTTCGCGGTCGAAACAGAAGGTTTTTTATTACAGGAAAAGAAATCAGCCCTCGACAACTGAACCGGTAGAAAAATTTTTTTTTGAAAAAATCCTAAGCCCCGGGGTCACAATTTCATAAAAAATCTGACTTTCGGCAATTCACTCAAAAATGGTGCCAAACTTTTGCAAATGCTCCCCTGAAAGGTTTGGCGATCGAAACAGAAGGCATTTAATCACAGGAAAAGAAATCAGCCCCCGACAACTTCACCGGCAGAAAAAGATTTTTTTGAAAAAATCCTAAGCCCCGGGGTCACAATTTCATAAAAAATCTGACTTTCGGCAATTCACTCAAAAATGGTGCCAAACTTTTGCAAATGCTCCCCTGAAAGGTTTGGCGGTCAAAACAGAAGGCTTTTTATCACAGGAAAAGAAATCAGCCCTCGACAACTGAACCGGCAGAAAAAGATTTTTTTGAAAAAATCCTAAGACCCGGGGTCACAATTTCATAAAAAATCTGACTTTCTGCATTTCACTCAAAAATGGTGCCAAACTTTTGCAAATGCTCCCCTGAAAGGTTTCGCGGTCGAAACAGAAGGTTTTTTATTAAAGGAAAAGAAATCAGCCCTCGACAACTGAACCGGTAGGAAAAATTTTTTTTGAAAAAATCCTAAGCCCCGGGGTCACAATTTCATAAAAAATCTGACTTTCGGCAATTCACTCAAAAATGGTGCCAAACTTTTGCAAATGCTCCCCTGAAAGGTTTGGCGATCGAAACAGAAGGCATTTAATCACGGGAAAAGAAATCAGCCCCCGACAACTGAACCTGCAGAAAAAGATTTTTTTGAAAAATATCCTAAGCCCTGGGGTCACAATTTCATAAAAAATCTGACTTTCGGCAATTCACTCAAAAATGGTGCCAAACGGTTGCAAATGCTCCCCTGAGAGGTTTGGCGGTCGAAACAGAAGGATTTTAATCACAGGAAAAGAAATCAGCCCTCGACAACTTCACCGGCAGAAAAAGATTTTTTTGAAAAAATCCTAAGCCCCGGGGTCACAATTTCATAAAAAATCTGACTATCGGCAATTCACTCAAAAATGGTGCCAAACGGTTGCAAATGCTCCCCTGAGACGTTTGTCGGTCAAAACAGAAGGCTTTTTATCACAGGAAAAGAAATCAGCCCTCGACAACTGAACCGGCAGAAAAAGATTTTTTTGAAAAAATCCTAAGCCCCGGGGTCACAATTTCATAAAAAATCTGACTTTCTGCATTTCACTCAAAAATGGTGCCAAACTCTTGCAAATGCTCCCCTGAAAGGTTTCGCGGTCGAAACAGAAGGTTTTTTATTACAGGAAAAGAAATCAGCCCTCGACAACTGAACCGGTAGAAAATTTTTTTTTTGAAAAAATCCTAAGCCCCGGGGTCACAATTTCATAAAAAAATCTGACTTTCGGCAATTCACTCAAAAATGGTGCCAAACTTTTGCAAATGCTCCCCTGAAAGGTTTGGCGATCGAAACAGAAGGCATTTAATCACGGGAAAAGAAATCAGCCCCCGACAACTGAACCGGCAGAAAAAGATTTTTTTGAAAAAATCCTAAGCCCTGGGGTCACAATTTCATAAAAAATCTGACTTTCGGCAATTCACTCAAAAATGGTGCCAAACGGTTGCAAATGCTCCCCTGAGAGGTTTGGCGGTCAAAACAGAAGGCTTTTTATCACAGGAAAAGAAATCAGCCCTCAACAACTGAACCGGCAGGAAAAGATTTTTTTGAAAAAATCCTAAGCCCCGGGGTCACAATTTCATAAAAAATCTGACTTTCGGCAATTCACTCAAAAATGGTGCCAAACTTTTGCAAATGCTCCCCTGAAAGGTTTGGCGATCGAAACAGAAGCATTTAATCACAGGAAAAGAAATCAGCCCTCGACAACTGAACCGGCAGAAAAAGATTTTTTTTGAAAAAATCCTAAGCCCCGGGGTCACAATTTCATAAAAAATCTGACTTTCTGCATTTCACTCAAAAATGGTGCCAAACTTTTGCAAATGCTCCCCTGAAAGGTTTCGCGGTCGAAACAGAAGGTTTTTTATTACAGGAAAAGAAATCAGCCCTCGACAACTGAACCGGTAGAAAATTTTTTTTTTGAAAAAATCCTAAGCCCCGGGGTCACAATTTCATAAAAAATCTGACTTTCGGCAATTCACTCAAAAATGGTGCCAAACTTTTGCAAATGCTCCCCTGAAAGGTTTGGCGATCGAAACAGAAGGCATTTAATCACAGGAAAAGAAATCAGCCCCCGACAACTTCACCGGCAGAAAAAGATTTTTTTGAAAAAATCCTAAGCCCCGGGGTCACAATTTCATAAAAAATCTGACTTTCGGCAATTCACTCAAAAATGGTGCCAAACTTTTGCAAATGCTCCCCTGAAAGGTTTGGCGGTCAAAACAGAAGGCTTTTTATCACAGGAAAAGAAATCAGCCCTCGACAACTTCACCGGCAGAAAAAGATTTTTTTGAAAAAATCCTAAGCCCCGGGGTCACAATTTCATAAAAAATCTGACTTTCTGCATTTCACTCAAAAATGGTGCCAAACTTTTGCAAATGCTCCCCTGAAAGGTTTCGCGGTCGAAACAGAAGGTTTTTTATTACAGGAAAAGAAATCAGCCCTCGACAACTGAACCGGTAGAAAATTTTTTTTTTGAAAAAATCCTAAGCCCCGGGGTCACAATTTCATAAAAAAATCTGACTTTCGGCAATTCACTCAAAAATGGTGCCAAACTTTTGCAAATGCTCCCCTGAAAGGTTTGGCGATCGAAACAGAAGGCATTTAATCACGGGAAAAGAAATCAGCCCCCGACAACTGAACCGGCAGAAAAAGATTTTTTTGAAAAAATCCTAAGCCCTGGGGTCACAATTTCATAAAAAATCTGACTTTCGGCAATTCACTCAAAAATGGTGCCAAACGGTTGCAAATGCTCCCCTAAAAGGTTTGGCGGTCGAAACAGAAGGCTTTTTATCACAGGAAAAGAAATCAGCCCTCGACAACTTCACCGGCAGAAAAAGATTTTTTTGAAAAAATCCTAAGCCCCGGGGTCACAATTTCATAAAAACTCTGACTTTCGGCAATTCACTCAAAAATGGTGCCAAACTTTTGCAAATGCTCCGCTGAAAGGTTTGGCGGACGAAACAGAAGGCTTTTTATCACAGGAAAAGAAATCAGCCCTCGACAACTTCACCGGCAGAAAAAGATTTTTTTGAAAAAATCCTAAGCCCCGGAGTCACAATTTCATAAAAAATCTGACTTTCGGCAATTCACTCAAAAATGGTGCCAAACGGTTGCAAATGCTCCCCTGAGACGTTTGTCGGTCAAAACAGAAGGCTTTTTATCACAGGAAAAGAAATCAGCCCTCGACAACTGAACCGGCAGAAAAAGATTTTTTTGAAAAAATCCTAAGCCCCGGGGTCACAATTTCATAAAAAATCTGACTTTCGGCAATTCACTCAAAAATGGTGCCAAACTTTTGCAAATGCTCCCCTGAAAGGTTTGGCGATCGAAACAGAAGGCATTTAATCACGGGAAAAGAAATCAGCCCCCGACAACTGAACCGGCAGAAAAAGATTTTTTTGAAAAAATCCTAAGCCCTGGGGTCACAATTTCATAAAAAATCTGACTTTCGGCAATTCACTCAAAAATGGTGCCAAACGGTTGCAAATGCTCCCCTGAGAGGTTTGGCGGTCGAAACAGAAGGCTTTTTATCACAGGAAAAGAAATCAGCCCTCGACAACTGAACCGGCAGAAAAAGATTTTTTTGAAAAAATCCTAAGCCCCGGGGTCACAATTTCATAAAAAATCTGACTTTCGGCAATTCACTCAAAAATGGTGCCAAACGGTTGCAAATGCTCCCCTAAAAGGTTTGGCGGTCGAAACAGAAGGCTTTTTATCACAGGAAAAGAAATCAGCCCTCGACAACTTCACCGGCAGAAAAAGATTTTTTTGAAAAAATCCTAAGCCCCGGGGTCACAATTTCATAAAAACTCTGACTTTCGGCAATTCACTCAAAAATGGTGCCAAACTTTTGCAAATGCTCCCCTGAAAGGTTTGGCGGACGAAACAGAAGGCTTTTTATCACAGGAAAAGAAATCAGCCCTCGACAACTTCACCGGCAGAAAAAGATTTTTTTGAAAAAATCCTAAGCCCCGGGGTCACGATTTCATAAAAAATCTGACTTTCGGCAATTCACTCAAAAATGGTGCCAAACGGTTGCAAATGCTCCCCTGAGACGTTTGTCGGTCAAAACAGAAGGCTTTTTATCACAGGAAAAGAAATCAGCCCTCGACAACTGAACCGGCAGAAAAAGATTTTTTTGAAAAAATCCTAAGCCCCGGGGTCACAATTTCATAAAAAATCTGACTTTCGGCAATTCACTCAAAAATGGTGCCAAACTTTTGCAAATGCTCCCCTGAAAGGTTTGGCGATCGAAACAGAAGGCATTTAATCATGGGAAAAGAAATCAGCCCCCGACAACTGAACCGGCAGAAAAAGATTTTTTTGAAAAAATCCTAAGCCCTGGGGTCACAATTTCATAAAAAATCTGACTTTCGGCAATTCACTCAAAAATGGTGCCAAACGGTTGCAAATGCTCCCCTGAGAGGTTTGGCTTTCGAAACAGAAGGCTTTTTATCACAGGAAAAGAAATCAGCCCTCGACAACTGAACCGGCAGAAAAAGATTTTTTTGAAAAAATCCTAAGCCCCGGGGTCACAATTTCATAAAAAATCTGACTTTCGGCAATTCACTCAAAAATGGTGCCAAACGGTTGCAAATGCTCCCCTAAAAGGTTTGGCGGTCGAAACAGAAGGCTTTTTATCACAGGAAAAGAATTCAGCCCTCGACAACTTCACCGGCAGAAAAAGATTTTTTTGAAAAAATCCTAAGCCCCGGGGTCACAATTTCATAAAAACTCTGACTTTCGGCAATTCACTCAAAAATGGTGCCAAACTTTTGCAAATGCTCCCCTGAAAGGTTTGGCGGTCAAAACAGAAGGCTTTTTATCACAGGAAAAGAATTCAGCCCTCGACAACTTCACCGGCAGAAAAAGATTTTTTTGAAAAAATCCTAAGCCCCGGGGTCACAATTTCATAAAAAAACTGTCTTTCTGCATTTCACTCAAAAATGGTGCCAAACTTTTGCAAATGCTCCCCTGAAAGGTTTCGCGGTCGAAACAGAAGGTTTTTTATTACAGGAAAAGAAATCAGCCCTCGACAACTGAACCGGTAGAAAAATTTTTTTTTGAAAAAATCCTAAGCCCCGGGGTCACAATTTCATAAAAAATCTGACTTTCGGCAATTCACTCAAAAATGGTGCCAAACTTTTGCAAATGCTCCCCTGAAAGGTTTGGCGATCGAAACAGAAGGCATTTAATCACGGGAAAAGAAATCAGCCCCCGACAACTTCACCGGCAGAAAAAGATTTTTTTGAAAAAATCCTAAGCCCCGGGGTCACAATTTCATAAAAACTCTGACTTTCGGCAATTAACTCAAAAATGGTGTCAAACGGTTGCAAATGCTCCCCTGAAAGGTTTGGCGATCGAAACAGAAGGCATTTAATCACGGGAGAAGAAATCAGCCCCCGACAACTGAACCGGCAGAAAAAGATTTTTTTGAAAAAATCCTAAGCCCCGGGGTCACAATTTCATAAAAAATCTGACTTTCGGCAATTCACTCAAAAATGGTGCCAAACGGTTGCAAATGCTCCCCTGAGAGGTTTGGCGGTCGAAACAGAAGGATTTTAATCACAGGAAAAGAAATCAGCCCTCGACAACTTCACCGGCAGAAAAAGATTTTTTTGAAAAAATCCTAAGCCCCGGGGTCACAATTTCATAAAAAATCTGACTTTCGGCAATTCACTCAAAAATGGTGCCAAACGGTTGCAAATGCTCCCCTGAGAGGTTTGGCGGTCGAAACAGAAGGCTTTTTATCACAGGAAAAGAAATCAGCCCTCGACAACTTCACCGGCAGAAAAAGATTTTTTTGAAAAAATCCTAAGCCCCGGGGTCACAATTTCATAAAACATCTGACTTTCGGCAATTCACTCAAAAATGGTGCCAAACTTTTGCAAATGCTCCCTTGAAAGGTTTGGCGGTCGAAACAGAAGGCTTTTTATCACAGGAAAAGAAATCAGCCCTCGACAACTGAACCGGTAGAAAAAATTTTTTTTGAAAAAATCCTAAGCCCCGGGATCACAATTTCATAAAAAATCTGACTATCGGCAATTCACTCAAAAATGGTGCCAAACGGTTGCAAATGCTCCCCTGAGACGTTTGTCGGTCAAAACAGACGGCTTTTTATCACAGGAAAAGAAATCAGCCCTCGACAACTTCACCGGCAGAAAAAGATTTTTTTGAAAAAATCCTAAGCCCCGGGGTCACAATTTCATAAAAAATCTGACTTTCGGCAATTCACTCAAAAATGGTGCCAAACGGTTGCAAATGCTCCCCTGAGACGTTTGTCGGTCAAAACAGAAGGCTTTTTATCACAGGAAAAGAAATCAGCCCTCGACAACTGAACCGGCAGAAAAAGATTTTTTTGAAAAAATCCTAAGCCCCGGGGTCACAATTTCATAAAAAATCTGACTTTCGGCAATTCACTCAAAAATGGTGCCAAACTTTTGCAAATGCTCCCCTGAAAGGTTTGGCGGTCAAAACAGAAGGCTTTTTATCACAGGAAAAGAAATCAGCCCTCGACAACTGAACCGGCAGAAAAAGATTTTTTTGAAAAAATCCTAAGCCCCGGGGTCACAATTTCATAAAAAATCTGACTTTCTGCATTTCACTCAAAAATGGTGCCAAACTTTTGCAAATGCTCCCCTGAAAGGTTTCGTGGTCGAAACAGAAGGTTTTTTATTACAGGAAAAGAAATCAGCCCTCGATAACTGAACCGGTAGAAAAAATTTTTTTTGAAAAAATCCTAAGCCCCGGGGTCACAATTTCATAAAAAATCTGACTTTCGGCAATTCACTCAAAAATGGTGCCAAACGGTTGCAAATGCTCCCCTGAGAGGTTTGGCGGTCGAAACAGAAGGCTTTTTATCACAGGAAAAGAAATCAGCCCTCGACAACTGAACCGGCAGAAAAAGATTTTTTTGAAAAAATCCTAAGCCCCGGGGTCACAATTTCATAAAAAATCTGACTTTCGGCAATTCACTCAAAAATGGTGCCAAACGGTTGCAAATGCTCCCCTAAAAGGTTTGGCGGTCGAAACAGAAGGCTTTTTATCACAGGAAAAGAAATCAGCCCTCGACAACTTCACCGGCAGAAAAAGATTTTTTTGAAAAAATCCTAAGCCCCGGGGTCACAATTTCATAAAAAAAATGACTTTCGGCAATTAACTCAAAAATGGTGTCAAACGGTTGCAAATGCTCCCCTGAAAGGTTTGGCGATCGAAACAGAAGGCATTTAATCACGGGAAAAGAAATCAGCCCCCGACAACTGAACCGGCAGAAAAAGATTTTTTTGAAAAAATCCTAAGCCCCGGGGTCACAATTTCATAAAAAATCTGACTTTCGGCAATTCACTCAAAAATGGTGCCAAACGGTTGCAAATGCTCCTCTGAGAGGTTTGGCGGTCGAAACAGAAGGATTTTAATCACAGGAAAAGAAATCAGCCCTCGACAACTTCACCGGCAGAAAAAGATTTTTTTTGAAAAAATCCTAAGCCCCGGGGTCACAATTTCATAAAAAATCTGACTTTCGGCAATTCACTCAAAAATGGTGCCAAACGGTTGCAAATGCTCCCCTGAGAGGTTTGGCGGTCGAAACAGAAGGCTTTTTATCACAGGAAAAGAAATCAGCCCTCGACAACTTCACCGGCAGAAAAAGATTTTTTTGAAAAAATCCTAAGCCCCGGGGTCACAATTTCATAAAACATCTGACTTTTGGCAATTCACTCAAAAATGGTGCCAAACTTTTGCAAATGCTCCCTTGAAAGGTTTGGCGGTCGAAATAGAAGGCTTTTTATCACAGGAAAAAAAATCAGCCCTCGACAACTGAACCGGCAGAAAAAGATTTTTTTGAAAAAATCCTAAGCCCCGGGGTCACAATTTCATAAAAAATCTGACTTTCGAAAATTCACTCAAAAATGGTGTCAAACGGTTGCAAATGCTCCCCTGAAAGGTTTGGGGTTCGAAACAGAAGGCATTTAATCACGGGAAAAAAAATCAGCCCCCGATAACTGAACCGGCAGAAAAAGATTTTTTTGAAAAAATCCTAAGCCCCGGGGTCACAATTTCATAAAAAATCTGACTTTCGGCAATTCACTCAAAAATGGTGCCAAACTTTTGCAAATGCTCCCCTGAAAGGTTTGGCGGACGAAACAGAAGGCTTTTTATCACAGGAAAAGAAATCAGCCCTCGACAACTTCACCGGCAGAAAAAGATTTTTTTGAAAAAATCCTAAACCCCGGGGTCACAATTTCATAAAAAATCTGACTTTCGGCAATTCACTCAAAAATGGTGCCAAACGGTTGCAAATGCTCCCCTGAGACGTTTGTCGGTCAAAACAGAAGGCTTTTTATCACAGGAAAAGAAATCAGCCCTCGACAACTTCACCGGCAGAAAAAGATTTTTTTGAAAAAATCCTAAGCTCCGGGGTCACAATTTCATAAAAAATCTGACTTTCGGCAATTCACTCAAAAATGGTGCCAAACTTTTGCAAATGCTCCCCTGAAAGGTTTGGCGATCGAAACAGAAGGCATTTAATCACAGGAAAAGAAATCAGCCCCCGACAACTTCACCGGCAGAAAAAGATTTTTTTGAAAAAATCCTAAGCCCCGGGGTCACAATTTCATAAAAAATCTGACTTTCGGCAATTCACTCAAAAATGGTGCCAAACTTTTGCAAATGCTCCCCTGAAAGGTTTGGCGGTCAAAACAGAAGGCTTTTTATCACAGGAAAAGAAATCAGCCCTCGACAACTGAACCGGCAGAAAAAGATTTTTTTGAAAAAATCCTAAGCCCCGGGGTCACAATTTCATAAAAAATCTGACTTTCGGCAATTCACTGAAAAATGGTGCCAAACCTTTGCAAATGCTCCCCTGAAAGGTTTGGCGGACGAAACAGAAGGCTTTTTATCACAGGAAAAGAAATCAGCCCTCGACAACTGAACCGGTAGGAAAAATTTTTTTTGAAAAAATCCTAAGCCCCGGGGTCACAATTTCATAAAAAATCTGACTTTCGGCAATTCACTCAAAAATGGTGCCAAACTTTTGCAAATGCTCCCCTGAAAGGTTTGGCGATCGAAACAGAAGGCATTTAATCACGGGAAAAGAAATCAGCCCCCGACAACTGAACCGGCAGAAAAAGATTTTTTTGAAAAAATCCTAAGCCCCGGGGTCACAATTTCATAAAAAATCTGACTTTCGGCAATTCACTCAAAAATGGTGCCAAACGGTTGCAAATGCTCCCCTAAAAGGTTTGGCGGTCGAAACAGAAGGCTTTTTATCACAGGAAAAGAAATCAGCCCTCGACAACTGAACCGGCAGAAAAAGATTTTTTTGAAAAAATCCTAAGCCCCGGGGTCACAATTTCATAAAAAATCTGACTTTCGGCAATTCACTCAAAAATGGTGCCTAACTTTTGCAAATGCTCCCCTGAAAGGTTTCGCGGTCGAAACAGAAGGCTTTTTATCACAGGAAAAGAAATCAGCCCTCGACAACTTCACCGGCAGAAAAAGATTTTTTTGAAAAAATCCTAAGCCTCGGGGTCACAATTTCATAACAAATCTGACTTTCGGCAATTCACTCAAAAATGGTGCCTAACTTTTGCAAATGCTCCCCTGAAAGGTTTCGCGGTAGAAACAGAAGGTTTTTTATTACAGGAAAAGAAATCAGCCCTCGACAACTGAACCGGTAGAAAAAATTTTTTAAAAAAAATCCTAAGCCCCGGGGTCACAATTTCATAAAAAATCTGACTTTCGGCAATTCACTCAAAAATGGTGCCAAACTTTTGCAAATGCTCCCCTGAAAGGTTTGGCGATCGAAACAGAAGGCATTTAATCACAGGAAAAGAAATCAGCCACCGACAACTTCACCGGCAGAAAAAGATTTTTTTGAAAAAATCCTAAGCCTCGGGGTCACAATTTCATAACAAATCTGACTTTCGGCAATTCACTCAAAAATGGTGCCAAACGGTTGCAAATGCTCCCCTGAGAGGTTTGGCGGTCAAAACAGAAGGATTTAAATCACAGGAAAAGAAATCAGCCCTCGACAACTGTGAACCGGCAGAAAAAGATTTTTTTTGAAAAAATCCTAAGCCCCGGGGTCACAATTTCATAAAAAATCTGACTTTCGGCAATTCACTCAAAAATGGTGCCTAACTTTTGCAAATGCTCCCCTGAAAGGTTTCGCGGTCGAAACAGACGGTTTTTTATTACAGGAACAGAAATCAGCCCTCGACAACTGAACCGGTAGGAAAAAATTTTTTTGAAAAAATCCTAAGCCCCGGGGTCACAATTTCATAAAAAATCTGACTTTCGGCAATTCACTCAAAAATGGTGCCAAACTTTTGCAAATGCTCCCCTGAAAGGTTTGGCGATCGAAACAGAAGGCATTTAATCACGGGAAAAGAAATCAGCCCCCGACAACTGAACCGGCAGAAAAAGATTTTTTTGAAAAAATCCTAAGCCCCGGGGTCACAATTTCATAAAAAATCTGACTTTCGGCAATTCACTCAAAAATGGTGCCAAACGGTTGCAAATGCTCCCCTAAAAGGTTTGGCGGTCGAAACAGAAGGCTTTTTATCACAGGAAAAGAAATCAGCCCTCGACAACTGAACCGGCAGAAAAAGATTTTTTTGAAAAAATCCTAAGCCCCGGGGTCACAATTTCATAAAAAATCTGACTTTCGGCAATTCACTCAAAAATGGTGCCTAACTTTTGCAAATGCTCCCCTGAAAGGTTTCGCGGTCGAAACAGAAGGCTTTTTATCACAGGAAAAGAAATCAGCCCTCGACAACTTCACCGGCAGAAAAAGATTTTTTTGAAAAAATCCTAAGCCTCGGGGTCACAATTTCATAACAAATCTGACTTTCGGCAATTCACTCAAAAATGGTGCCTAACTTTTGCAAATGCTCCCCTGAAAGGTTTCGCGGTAGAAACAGAAGGTTTTTTATTACAGGAAAAGAAATCAGCCCTCGACAACTGAACCGGTAGAAAAAATTTTTTAAAAAAAATCCTAAGCCCCGGGGTCACAATTTCATAAAAAATCTGACTTTCGGCAATTCACTCAAAAATGGTGCCAAACTTTTGCAAATGCTCCCCTGAAAGGTTTGGCGATCGAAACAGAAGGCATTTAATCACAGGAAAAGAAATCAGCCACCGACAACTTCACCGGCAGAAAAAGATTTTTTTGAAAAAATCCTAAGCCTCGGGGTCACAATTTCATAACAAATCTGACTTTCGGCAATTCACTCAAAAATGGTGCCAAACGGTTGCAAATGCTCCCCTGAGAGGTTTGGCGGTCAAAACAGAAGGATTTAAATCAC
This sequence comes from Podarcis muralis, assembly GCF_964188315.1. Classification (NCBI taxonomy): domain Eukaryota; kingdom Metazoa; phylum Chordata; class Lepidosauria; order Squamata; family Lacertidae; genus Podarcis; species Podarcis muralis. Next base: position 79,579,679 of record NC_135662.1, read on the forward strand.
AGGAAAAGAAATCAGCCCTCGACAACTGTGAACCGGCAGAAAAAGATTTTTTTTGAAAAAATCCTAAGCCCCGGGGTCACAATTTCATAAAAAATCTGACTTTCGGCAATTCACTCAAAAATGGTGCCTAACTTTTGCAAATGCTCCCCTGAAAGGTTTCGCGGTCGAAACAGACGGTTTTTTATTACAGGAACAGAAATCAGCCCTCGACAACTGAACCGGTAGAAATTTTTTTTTTGAAAAAATCCTAAGCCCCGGGGTCACAAGTTCATAAAAAATCTGACTTTTGGCAATTCACTCAAAAATGGTGCCAAACTTTTGCAAATACTCCCCTGAAAGGTTTCGCGGTCGAAACAGAAGGCTTTTTATCACAGGAAAAGAAATCAGCCCTCGACAACTTCACCGGCAGAAAAAGATTTTTTTGAAAAAATCCTAAGCCCCGGGGTCACAATTTCATAAAAAATCTGACTTTCTGCATTTCACTCAAAAATGGTGCCAAACTTTTGCAAATGCTCCCCTGAAAGGTTTGGCGGTCGAAACAGAAGGCTTTTTATCACAGGAAAAGAAATCAGCCCTCGACAACTTCACCGGCAGAAAAAGATTTTTTTGAAAAAATCCTAAGCCCCGGGGTCACAATTTCATAAAAAATCTGACTTTCGGCAATTCACTCAAATATGTTGCCAAACGGTTGCAAATGGTCCCCTGAGAGGTTTGGCGGTCGAAACAGAAGGTTTTTTATTACAGGAAAAGAAATCAGCCCTCGACAACTGAACCGGTAGAAAATCTTTTTTTTTGAAAAAATCCTAAGCCCCGGGGTCACAATTTCATAAAAAATCTAACTTTCGGCAATTCACTCAAAAATGTTGCCAAACGGTTGCAAATGCTCCCCTGAGAGGTTTGGCAGTCGAAACAGAAGGCATTTAATCACGGGAAAAGAAATCAGCCCCCGACAACTGAACCGGCAGAAAAAGATTTTTTTGAAAAAATCCTAAGCCCCGGGGTCACAATTTCATAAAAAATCTGACTTTCGGCAATTCACTCAAAAATGGTGCCTAAGTTTTGCAAATGCTCCCCAGAAAGGTTTCGCGGTCGAAACAGAAGGCTTTTTATCACAGGAAAAGAAATCAGCCCTCGACAACTTCACCGGCAGAAAAAGATTTTTTTGAAAAAATCCTAAGCCTCGGGGTCACAATTTCATAACAAATCTGACTTTCGGCAATTCACTCAAAAATGGTGCCTAACTTTTGCAAATGCTCCCCTGAAAGGTTTCGCGGTAGAAACAGAAGGTTTTTTATTACAGGAAAAGAAATCAGCCCTCGACAACTGAACCGGTAGAAATTTTTTTTTTGAAAAAATCCTAAGCCCCGGGGTCACAATTTCATAAAAAATCTGACTTTCGGCAATTCACTCAAAAATGGTGCCAAACTTTTGCAAATGCTCCCCTGAAAGGTTTGGCGATCGAAACAGAAGGCATTTAATCACAGGAAAAGAAATCAGCCACCGACAACTTCACCGGCAGAAAAAGATTTTTTTGAAAAAATCCTAAGCCCCGGGGTCACAATTTCATAAAAAATCTGACTTTCGGCAATTCACTCAAAAATGGTGTCAAACGGTTGCAAATGCTCCCCTGAAAGGTTTGGCGATCGAAACAGAAGGATTTTTATCACAGGAAAAGAAATCAGCCCCCGACAACTTCACCGGCAGAAAAAGATTTTTTTGAAAAAATCCTAAGCCCCGGGGTCACAATTTCATAAAAAATCTGACTTTCGGCAATTCACTCAAAAATGGTGCCAAACGGTGGCAAATGCTCCCCTGAGAGGTTTGGCGGTAGAAACAGAAGGCTTTTTATCACAGGAAAAGAAATCAGCCCCCGACAACTTCACCGGCAGAAAAAGATTTTTTTGGAAAAATCCTAAGCCCCGGGGTCACAATTTCATAAAAAATCTGACTTTCGGCAATTCACTCAAAAATGGTGCCAAACTTTTGCAAATGCTCCCCTGAGAGGTTTGGCAGTCGAAACAGAAGGCATTTAATCACGGGAAAAGAAATCAGCCCCCGACAACTGAACCGGCAGAAAAAGATTTTTTTGAAAAAATCCTAAGCCCCGGGGTCACAATTTCATAAAAAATCTGACTTTCGGCAATTCACTCAAAAATGGTGCCAAACGGGGGCAAATGCTCCCCTGAGAGGTTTGGCGGTCAAAACAGAAGGATTTAAATCACAGGAAAAGAAATCAGCCCTCGACAACTGAACCGGCAGAAAAAGATTTTTTTTGAAAAAATGCTAAGCCCCGGGGTCATAATTTCATAAAAAATCTGACTTTCGGCAATTCACTCAAAAATGGTGCCTAACTTTTACAAATGCTCCCCTGAAAGGTTTGGCGATCGAAACAGAAGGATTTTTATCACAGGAAAAGAAAGCAGCCCCCGACAACTTCACCGGCAGAAAAAGATTTTTTTGAAAAAATCCTAAGCCCCGGGGTCACAATTTCATAAAAAATCTGACTTTCGGCAATTCACTCAAAAATGGTGCCAAACGGTGGCAAATGCTCCCCTGATAGGTTTGGCGGTAGAAACAGAAGGCTTTTTATCACAGGAAAAGAAATCAGCCCCCGACAACTTCACCGGCAGAAAAAGATTTTTTTGAAAAAATCCTAAGCCCCGGGGTCACAATTTCATAAAAAATCTGACTTTCGGCAATTCACTCAAAAATGGTGCCTAACTTTTGCAAATGCTCCCCTGAAAGGTTTCGCGGTCGAAACAGAAGGCTTTTTATCACAGGAAAAGAAATCAGCCCTCGACAACTTCACCGGCAGAAAAAGATTTTTTTGAAAAAATCCTAAGCCCCGGGGTCACAATTTCATAAAAAATCTGACTTTCTGCATTTCACTCAAAAATGGTGCCAAACGGTTGCAAATGCTCCCCTGAGACGTTTGTCGGTCAAAACAGAAGGCTTTTTATCACAGGAAAAGAAATCAGCCCTCGACAACTGAACCGGCAGAAAAAGATTTTTTTGAAAAAATCCTAAGCTCCGGGGTCACAATTTCATTAAAAATCTGACTTTCTGCATTTCACTCAAAAATGGTGCCAAACTTTTGCAAATGCTCCCCTGAAAGGTTTCGCGGTCGAAACAGAAGGTTTTTTATTACAGGAAAAGAAATCAGCCCTCGACAACTGAACCGGTAGAAAAAATTTTTTTTGAAAAAATCCTAAGCCCCGGGGTCACAATTTCATAAAAAATCTGACTTTCGGCAATTCACTCAAAAATGGTGCCAAACTTTTGCAAATGCTCCCCTGAAAGGTTTGGCGATCGAAACAGAAGGCATTTAATCACAGGAAAAGAAATCAGCCCCCGACAACTTCACCGGCAGAAAAAGATTTTTTTGAAAAAATCCTAAGCCCCGGGGTCACAATTTCATAAAAAATCTGACTTTCGGCAATTCACTCAAAAATGGTGCCAAACTTTTGCAAATGCTCCCCTGAAAGGTTTGGCGGTCAAAACAGAAGGCTTTTTATCACAGGAAAAGAAATCAGCCCTCGACAACTGAACCGGCAGAAAAAGATTTTTTTGAAAAAATCCTAAGCCCCGGGGTCACAATTTCATAAAAAATCTGACTTTCGGCAATTCACTGAAAAATGGTGCCAAACTTTTGCAAATGCTCCCCTGAAAGGTTTCGCGGTCGAAACAGAAGGTTTTTTATTACAGGAAAAGAAATCAGCCCTCGACAACTGAACCGGTAGGAAAAAATTTTTTTGAAAAAATCCTAAGCCCCGGGGTCACAATTTCATAAAAAATCTGACTTTCGGCAATTCACTCAAAAATGGTGCCAAACTTTTGCAAATGCTCCCCTGAAAGGTTTGGCGATCGAAACAGAAGGCATTTAATCACGGGAAAAGAAATCAGCCCCCGACAACTGAACCGGCAGAAAAAGATTTTTTTGAAAAAATCCTAAGCCCCGGGGTCACAATTTCATAAAAAATCTGACTTTCGGCAATTCACTCAAAAATGGTGCCAAACGGTTGCAAATGCTCCCCTGAGAGGTTTGGCGGTAGAAACAGAAGGCTTTTTATCACAGGAAAAGAAATCAGCCCCCGACAACTTCACCGGCAGAAAAAGATTTTTTTGAAAAAATCCTAAGCCCCGGGGTCACAATTTCATAAAAAATCTGACTTTCGGCAATTCACTCAAAAATGGTGCCTAACTTTTGCAAATGCTCCCCTGAAAGGTTTCGCGGTCGAAACAGAAGGCTTTTTATCACAGGAAAAGAAATCAGCCCTCGACAACTTCACCGGCAGAAAAAGATTTTTTTGAAAAAATCCTAAGCCCCGGGGTCACAATTTCATAAAAAATCTGACTTTCTGCATTTCACTCAAAAATGGTGCCAAACGGTTGCAAATGCTCCCCTGAGACGTTTGTCGGTCAAAACAGAAGGCTTTTTATCACAGGAAAAGAAATCAGCCCTCGACAACTGAACCGGCAGAAAAAGATTTTTTTGAAAAAATCCTAAGCTCCGGGGTCACAATTTCATTAAAAATCTGACTTTCTGCATTTCACTCAAAAATGGTGCCAAACTTTTGCAAATGCTCCCCTGAAAGGTTTCGCGGTCGAAACAGAAGGTTTTTTATTACAGGAAAAGAAATCAGCCCTCGACAACTGAACCGGTAGAAAAAATTTTTTTTGAAAAAATCCTAAGCCCCGGGGTCACAATTTCATAAAAAATCTGACTTTCGGCAATTCACTCAAAAATGGTGCCAAACTTTTGCAAATGCTCCCCTGAAAGGTTTGGCGATCGAAACAGAAGGCATTTAATCACAGGAAAAGAAATCAGCCCCCGACAACTTCACCGGCAGAAAAAGATTTTTTTGAAAAAATCCTAAGCCCCGGGGTCACAATTTCATAAAAAATCTGACTTTCGGCAATTCACTCAAAAATGGTGCCAAACTTTTGCAAATGCTCCCCTGAAAGGTTTGGCGGTCAAAACAGAAGGCTTTTTATCACAGGAAAAGAAATCAGCCCTCGACAACTGAACCGGCAGAAAAAGATTTTTTTGAAAAAATCCTAAGCCCCGGGGTCACAATTTCATAAAAAATCTGACTTTCGGCAATTCACTGAAAAATGGTGCCAAACTTTTGCAAATGCTCCCCTGAAAGGTTTCGCGGTCGAAACAGAAGGTTTTTTATTACAGGAAAAGAAATCAGCCCTCGACAACTGAACCGGTAGGAAAAATTTTTTTTGAAAAAATCCTAAGCCCCGGGGTCACAATTTCATAAAAAATCTGACTTTCGGCAATTCACTCAAAAATGGTGCCAAACTTTTGCAAATGCTCCCCTGAAAGGTTTGGCGATCGAAACAGAAGGCATTTAATCACGGGAAAAGAAATCAGCCCCCGACAACTGAACCGGCAGAAAAAGATTTTTTTGAAAAAATCCTAAGCCCCGGGGTCACAATTTCATAAAAAATCTGACTTTCGGCAATTCACTCAAAAATGGTGCCAAACGGTTGCAAATGCTCCCCTGAGAGGTTTGGCGGTCGAAACAGAAGGCTTTTTATCACAGGAAAAGAAATCAGCCCTCGACAACTGAACCGGCAGAAAAAGATTTTTTTGAAAAAATCCTAAGCCCCGGGGTCACAATTTCATAAAAAATCTGACTTTCGGCAATTCACTCAAAAATGGTGCCTAACTTTTGCAAATGCTCCCCTGAAAGGTTTCGCGGTCGAAACAGAAGGCTTTTTATCACAGGAAAAGAAATCAGCCCTCGACAACTTCACCGGCAGAAAAAGATTTTTTTGAAAAAATCCTAAGCCTCGGGGTCACAATTTCATAACAAATCTGACTTTCGGCAATTCACTCAAAAATGGTGCCTAACTTTTGCAAATGCTCCCCTGAAAGGTTTCGCGGTAGAAACAGAAGGTTTTTTATTACAGGAAAAGAAATCAGCCCTCGACAACTGAACCGGTAGAAAAAATTTTTTAAAAAAAATCCTAAGCCCCGGGGTCACAATTTCATAAAAAATCTGACTTTCGGCAATTCACTCAAAAATGGTGCCAAACTTTTGCAAATGCTCCCCTGAAAGGTTTGGCGATCGAAACAGAAGGCATTTAATCACAGGAAAAGAAATCAGCCACCGACAACTTCACCGGCAGAAAAAGATTTTTTTGAAAAAATCCTAAGCCTCGGGGTCACAATTTCATAACAAATCTGACTTTCGGCAATTCACTCAAAAATGGTGCCAAACGGTTGCAAATGCTCCCCTGAGAGGTTTGGCGGTCAAAACAGAAGGATTTAAATCACAGGAAAAGAAATCAGCCCTCGACAACTGTGAACCGGCAGAAAAAGATTTTTTTTGAAAAAATCCTAAGCCCCGGGGTCACAATTTCATAAAAAATCTGACTTTCGGCAATTCACTCAAATATGTTGCCAAACGGTTGCAAATGGTCCCCTGAGAGGTTTGGCGGTCGAAACAGAAGGTTTTTTATTACAGGAAAAGAAATCAGCCCTCGACAACTGAACCGGTAGAAAATCTTTTTTTTTGAAAAAATCCTAAGCCCCGGGGTCACAATTTCATAAAAAATCTAACTTTCGGCAATTCACTCAAAAATGTTGCCAAACGGTTGCAAATGCTCCCCTGAGAGGTTTGGCAGTCGAAACAGAAGGCATTTAATCACGGGAAAAGAAATCAGCCCCCGACAACTGAACCGGCAGAAAAAGATTTTTTTAAAAAAAATCCTAAGCCCCGGGGTCACAATTTCATAAAAAATCTGACTTTCGGCAATTCACTCAAAAATGCTGCCTAAGTTTTGCAAATGCTCCCCAGAAAGGTTTCGCGGTCGAAACAGAAGGCTTTTTATCACAGGAAAAGAAATCAGCCCTCGACAACTTCACCGGCAGAAAAAGATTTTTTTGAAAAAATCCTAAGCCTCGGGGTCACAATTTCATAACAAATCTGACTTTCGGCAATTCACTCAAAAATGGTGCCTAACTTTTGCAAATGCTCCCCTGAAAGGTTTCGCGGTAGAAACAGAAGGTTTTTTTATTACAGGAAAAGAAATCAGCCCTCGACAACTGAACCGGTAGAAATTTTTTTTTTGAAAAAATCCTAAGCCCCGGGGTCACAATTTCATAAAAAATCTGACTTTCGGCAATTCACTCAAAAATGGTGCCAAACTTTTGCAAATGCTCCCCTGAAAGGTATGGCGATCGAAACAGAAGGCATTTAATCACAGGAAAAGAAATCAGCCACCGACAACTTCACCGGCAGAAAAAGATTTTTTTGAAAAAATCCTAAGCCCCGGGGTCACAATTTCATAAAAAATCTGACTTTCGGCAATTCACTCAAAAATGGTGTCAAACGGTTGCAAATGCTCCCCTGAAAGGTTTGGCGATCGAAACAGAAGGATTTTTATCACAGGAAAAGAAATCAGCCCCCGACAACTTCACCGGCAGAAAAAGATTTTTTTGAAAAAATCCTAAGCCCCGGGGTCACAATTTCATAAAAAATCTGACTTTCGGCAATTCACTCAAAAATGGTGCCAAACGGTGGCAAATGCTCCCCTGAGAGGTTTGGCGGTAGAAACAGAAGGCTTTTTATCACAGGAAAAGAAATCAGCCCCCGACAACTTCACCGGCAGAAAAAGATTTTTTTGAAAAAATCCTAAGCCCCGGGGTCACAATTTCATAAAAAATCTGACTTTCGGCAATTCACTCAAAAATGGTGCCAAACTTTTGCAAATGCTCCCCTGAGAGGTTTGGCAGTCGAAACAGAAGGCATTTAATCACGGGAAAAGAAATCAGCCCCCGACAACTGAACCGGCAGAAAAAGATTTTTTTGAAAAAATCCTAAGCCCCGGGGTCACAATTTCATAAAAAATCTGACTTTCGGCAATTCACTCAAAAATGGTGCCAAACGGGGGCAAATGCTCCCCTGAGAGGTTTGGCGGTCAAAACAGAAGGATTTAAATCACAGGAAAAGAAATCAGCCCTCGACAACTGAACCGGCAGAAAAAGATTTTTTTTGAAAAAATGCTAAGCCCCGGGGTCATAATTTCATAAAAAATCTGACTTTCGGCAATTCACTCAAAAATGGTGCCTAACTTTTACAAATGCTCCCCTGAAAGGTTTGGCGATCGAAACAGAAGGATTTTTATCACAGGAAAAGAAATCAGCCCCCGACAACTTCACCGGCAGAAAAAGATTTTTTTGAAAAAATCCTAAGCCCCGGGGTCACAATTTCATAAAAAATCTGACTTTCGGCAATTCACTCAAAAATGGTGCCAAACGGTGGCAAATGCTCCCCTGATAGGTTTGGCGGTAGAAACAGAAGGCTTTTTATCACAGGAAAAGAAATCAGCCCCCGACAACTTCACCGGCAGAAAAAGATTTTTTTGAAAAAATCCTAAGCCCCGGGGTCACAATTTCATAAAAAATCTGACTTTCGGCAATTCACTCAAAAATGGTGCCTAACTTTTGCAAATGCTCCCCTGAAAGGTTTCGCGGTCGAAACAGAAGGCTTTTTATCACAGGAAAAGAAATCAGCCCTCGACAACTTCACCGGCAGAAAAAGATTTTTTTGAAAAAATCCTAAGCCCCGGGGTCACAATTTCATAAAAAATCTGACTTTCTGCATTTCACTCAAAAATGGTGCCAAACGGTTGCAAATGCTCCCCTGAGACGTTTGTCGGTCAAAACAGAAGGCTTTTTATCACAGGAAAAGAAATCAGCCCTCGACAACTGAACCGGCAGAAAAAGATTTTTTTGAAAAAATCCTAAGCTCCGGGGTCACAATTTCATTAAAAATCTGACTTTCTGCATTTCACTCAAAAATGGTGCCAAACTTTTGCAAATGCTCCCCTGAGAGGTTTGGCGGTCAAAACAGAAGGATTTAAATCACAGGAAAAGAAATCAGCCCTCGACAACTTCACCGGCAGAAAAAGATTTTTTTGAAAAAATCCTAAGCCCCGGGGTCACAATTTCATAAAAACTCTGACTTTTGGCAATTAACTCAAAAATGGTGTCAAACGGTTGCAAATGCTCCCCTGAAAGGTTTGGCGATCGAAACAGAAGGCATTTAATCACGGGAGAAGAAATCAGCCCCCGACAACTGAACCGGCAGAAAAAGATTTTTTTGAAAAAATCCTAAGCCCCGGGGTCACAATTTCATAAAAAATCTGACTTTCGGCAATTCACTCAAAAATGGTGCCAAACGGTTGCAAATGCTCCCCTGAGAGGTTTGGCGGTCGAAACAGAAGGATTTTAATCACAGGAAAAGAAATCAGCCCTCGACAACTTCACCGGCAGAAAAAGATTTTTTTGAAGAAATCCTAAGCCCCGGGGTCACAATTTCATAAAAAATCTGACTTTCGGCAATTCACTCAAAAATGGTGTCAAACGGTTGCAAATGCTCCCCTGAGAGGTTTGGCGGTCGAAACAGAAGGCTTTTTATCACAGGAAAAGAAATCAGCCCTCGACAACTTCACCGGCAGAAAAAGATTTTTTTGAAAAAATCCTAAGCCCCGGGGTCACAATTTCATAAAACATCTGACTTTCGGCAATTCACTCAAAAATGGTGCCAAACTTTTGCAAATGCTCCCTTGAAAGGTTTGGCGGTCGAAACAGAAGCCTTTTTATCACAGGAAAAGAAATCAGCCCTCGACAACTGAACCGGTAGAAAAAAATTTTTTTGAAAAAATCCTAAGCCCCGGGGTCACAATTTCATAAAAAATCTGACTATCGGCAATTCACTCAAAAATGGTGCCAAACGGTTGCAAATGCTCCCCTGAGACGTTTGTCGGTCAAAACAGAAGGCTTTTTATCACAGGAAAAGAAATCAGCCCTCGACAACTGAACCGGCAGAAAAAGATTTTTTTGAAAAAATCCTAAGCTCCGGGGTCACAATTTCATAAAAAATCTGACTTTCTGCATTTCACTCAAAAATGGTGCCAAACTTTTGCAAATGCTCCCCTGAAAGGTTTCGCGGTCGAAACAGGTTTTTTATTACAGGAAAAGAAATCAGCCCTCGACAACTGAACCGGTAGAAAAAATTTTTTTTGAAAAAATCCTAAACCCCGGGGTCACAATTTCATAAAAAATCTGACTTTCGGCAATTCACTCAAAAATGGTGCCAAACTTTTGCAAATGCTCCCCTGAAAGGTTTGGCGATCGAAACAGAAGGCATTTAATCACAGGAAAAGAAATCAGCCCCCGACAAATTCACCGGCAGAAAAAGATTTTTTTGAAAAAATCCTAAGCCCCGGGGTCACAATTTCATAAAAAATCTGACTTTCGGCAATTCACTCAAAATTGGTGCCAAACTTTTGCAAATGCTCCCCTGAAAGGTTTGGCGGTCAAAACAGAAGGCTTTTTATCACAGGAAAAGAAATCAGCCCTCGACAACTGAACCGGCAGAAAAAGATTTTTTTGAAAAAATCCTAAGCCCCGAGGTCACAATTTCATAAAAAATCTGACTTTCTGCATTTCACTCAAAAATGGTGCCAAACTTTTGCAAATGCTCCCCTGAAAGGTTTCGCGGTCGAAACAGGTTTTTTATTACAGGAAAAGAAATCAGCCCTCGACAACTGAACCGATAGAAAATTTTTTTTTTGAAAAAATCCTAAACCCCGGGGTCACAATTTCATAAAAAATCTGACTTTCGGCAATTCACTCAAAAATGGTGCCAAACTTTTGCAAATGCTCCCCTGAAAGGTTTGGCGATCGAAACAGAAGGCATTTAATCACAGGAAAAGAAATCAGCCCCCGACAAATTCACCGGCAGAAAAAGATTTTTTTGAAAAAATCCTAAGCCCCGGGGTCACAATTTCATAAAAAATCTGACTTTCGGCAATTCACTCAAAATTGGTGCCAAACTTTTGCAAATGCTCCCCTGAAAGGTTTGGCGGTCAAAACAGAAGGCTTTTTATCACAGGAAAAGAAATCAGCCCTCGACAACTGAACCGGCAGAAAAAGATTTTTTTGAAAAAATCCTAAGCCCCGAGGTCACAATTTCATAAAAAATCTGACTTTCTGCATTTCACTCAAAAATGGTGCCAAACTTTTGCAAATGCTCCCCTGAAAGGTTTCGCGGTCGAAACAGAAGGTTTTTTATTACAGGAAAAGAAATCAGCCCTCGACAACTTCACCGGCAGAAAAAGATTTTTTTGAAAAAATCCTAAGCCCCGGGGTCACAATTTCATAAAAACTCTGACTTTTGGCAATTAACTCAAAAATGGTGCCAAACTTTTGCAAATGCTCCCCTGAAAGGTTTGGCGATCGAAACAGAAGGCATTTAATCACGGGAAAAGAAATCAGCCCCCGACAACTGAACCGGCAGAAAAAGATTTTTTTGAAAAATATCCTAAGCCCTGGGGTCACAATTTCATAAAAAATCTGACTTTCGGCAATTCACTCAAAAATGGTGCCAAACGGTTGCAAATGCTCCCCTGAGAGGTTTGGCGGTCGAAACAGAAGGCTTTTTATCACAGGAAAAGAAATCAGCCCTCGACAACTGAACCGGCAGAAAAAGATTTTTTTGAAAAAATCCTAAGCCCCGGGGTCACAATTTCATAAAAAATCTGACTTTCGGCAATTCACTCAAAAATGGTGACAAACGGTTGCAAATGCTCCCCTGAAAGGTTTGGCGGTCGAAACAGAAGGCTTTTTATCACAGGAAAAGAAATCAGCCCTCGACAACTTCACCGGCAGAAAAAGATTTTTTTGAAAAAATCCTAAGCCCCGGGGTCACAATTTCATAAAAAATCTGACTTTCGGCAATTAACTCAAAAATGGTGTCAAACGGTTGTAAAATGCTCCCCTGAAAAGTTTGGCGATCGAAACAGAAGGCATTTAATCACGGGAAAAGAAATCAGCCCCCGACAACTGAACCGGCAGAAAAAGATTTTTTTGAAAAAATCCTAAGCCCCGGGGTCACAATTTCATAAAAAATCTGACTTTCGGCAATTCACTCAAAAATGGTGCCAAACGGTTGCAAATGCTCCCCTGAGAGGTTTGGCGGTCGAAACAGAAGGCTTTTTATCACAGGAAAAGAAATCAGCCCTCGACAACTTCACCGGCAGAAAAAGATTTTTTTGAAAAAATCCTAAGCCCCGGGGTCACAATTTCATAAAAAATCTGACTTTCGGCAATTCACTCAAAAATGGTGCCAAACTTTTGCAAATGCTCCCCTGAAAGGTTTCGCGGTCGAAACAGGTTTTTTATTACAGGAAAAGAAATCAGCCCTCGACAACTGAACCGGTAGAAAAAATTTTTTTTGAAAAAATCCTAAGCCCCGGGGTCACAATTTCATAAAAAATCTGACTTTCGGCAATTCACTCAAAATTGGTGCCAAACTTTTGCAAATGCTCCCCTGAAAGGTTTGGCGGTCAAAACAGAAGGCTTTTTATCACAGGAAAAGAAATCAGCCCTCGACAACTGAACCGGCAGAAAAAGATTTTTTTGAAAAAATCCTAAGCCCCGAGGTCACAATTTCATAAAAAATCTGACTTTCTGCATTTCACTCAAAAATGGTGCCAAACTTTTGCAAATGCTCCCCTGAAAGGTTTCGCGGTCGAAACAGAAGGTTTTTTATTACAGGAAAAGAAATCAGCCCACGACAACTGAACCGGTAGGAAAAAATTTTTTTGAACAAATCCTAAGCCCCGGGGTCACAATTTCATAAAAAATCTGACTTTCGGCAATTCACTCAAAAATGGTGCCAAACTTTTGCAAATGCTCCCCTGAAAGGTTTGGCGGTCGAAACAGAAGGCTTTTTATCACAGGAAAAGAAATCAGCCCTCGACAACTTCACCGGCAGAAAAAGATTTTTTTGAAAAAATCCTAAGCCCCGGGGTCACAATTTCATAAAAAATCTGACTTTCGGCAATTCACTCAAAAATGGTGCCAAACTTTTGCAAATGCTCCCCTGAAAGGTTTGGCGATCGAAACAGAAGGCATTTAATCACAGGAAAAGAAATCAGCCCCCGACAACTTCACCGGCAGAAAAAGATTTTTTTGAAAAAATCCTAAGCCCCGGGGTCACAATTTCATAAAAAATCTGACTTTCGGCAATTCACTCAAAAATGGTGCCAAACTTTTGCAAATGCTCCCCTGAAAGGTTTGGCGATCGAAACAGAAGGCATTTAATCACGGGAAAAGAAATCAGCCCCCGACAACTGAACCGGCAGAAAAAGATTTTTTTGAAAAATATCCTAAGCCCTGGGGTCACAATTTCATAAAAAATCTAACTTTCGGCAATTCACTCAAAAATGGTGCCAAACGGTTGCAAATGCTCCCCTGAGAGGTTTGGCGGTCGAAACAGAAGGCTTTTTATCACAGGAAAAGAAATCAGCCCTCGACAACTTCACCGGCAGAAAAAGATTTTTTTGAAAAAATCCTAAGCCCCGGGGTCACAATTTCATAAAAAATCTGACTTTCGGCAATTCACTCAAAATTGGTGCCAAACTTTTGCAAATGCTCCCCTGAAAGGTTTGGCGGTCAAAACAGAAGGCTTTTTATCACAGGAAAAGAAATCAGCCCTCGACAACTGAACCGGCAGAAAAAGATTTTTTTGAAAAAATCCTAAGCCCCGAGGTCACAATTTCATAAAAAATCTGACTTTCTGCATTTCACTCAAAAATGGTGCCAAACTTTTGCAAATGCTCCCCTGAAAGGTTTCGCGGTCGAAACAGAAGGTTTTTTATTACAGGAAAAGAAATCAGCCCTCAACAACTGAACCGGTAGGAAAAATTTTTTTTGAACAAATCCTAAGCCCCGGGGTCACAATTTCATAAAAAATCTGACTTTCGGCAATTCACTCAAAAATGGTGCCAAACTTTTGCAAATGCTCCCCTGAAAGGTTTGGCGGTCGAAACGGAAGGCTTTTTATCACAGGAAAAGAAATCAGCCCTCGACAACTTCACCGGCAGAAAAAGATTTTTTTGAAAAAATCCTAAGCCCCGGGGTCACAATTTCATAAAAAATCTGACTTTCGGCAATTCACTCAAAATTGGTGCCAAACTTTTGCAAATGCTCCCCTGAAAGGTTTGGCGGTCAAAACAGAAGGCTTTTTATCACAGGAAAAGAAATCAGCCCTCGACAACTGAACCGGCAGAAAAAGATTTTTTTGAAAAAATCCTAAGCCCCGAGGTCACAATTTCATAAAAAATCTGACTTTCTGCATTTCACTCAAAAATGGTGCCAAACTTTTGCAAATGCTCCCCTGAAAGGTTTCGCGGTCGAAACAGAAGGTTTTTTATTACAGGAAAAGAAATCAGCCCACGACAACTGAACCGGTAGGAAAAAGATTTTTTTGAACAAATCCTAAGCCCCGGGGTTACAATTTCATAAAAAATCTGACTTTCGGCAATTCACTCAAAAATGGTGCCAAACTTTTGCAAATGCTCCCCTGAAAGGTTTGGCGGTCGAAACAGAAGGCTTTTTATCACAGGAAAAGAAATCAGCCCTCGACAACTTCACCGGCAGAAAAAGATTTTTTTGAAAAAATCCTAAGCCCCGGGGTCACAATTTCATAAAAAATCTGACTTTCGGCAATTCACTCAAAAATGGTGCCAAACTTTTGCAAATGCTCCCCTGAAAGGTTTGGCGATCGAAACAGAAGGCATTTAATCACAGGAAAAGAAATCAGCCCCCGACAACTTCACCGGCAGAAAAAGATTTTTTTGAAAAAATCCTAAGCCCCGGGGTCACAATTTCATAAAAAATCTGACTTTCGGCAATTCACTCAAAAATGGTGCCAAACTTTTGCAAATGCTCCCCTGAAAGGTTTGGCGATCGAAACAGAAGGCATTTAATCACGGGAAAAGAAATCAGCCCCCGACAACTGAACCGGCAGAAAAAGATTTTTTTGAAAAATATCCTAAGCCCTGGGGTCACAATTTCATAAAAAATCTAACTTTCGGCAATTCACTCAAAAATGGTGCCAAACGGTTGCAAATGCTCCCCTGAGAGGTTTGGCGGTCGAAACAGAAGGCTTTTTATCACAGGAAAAGAAATCAGCCCTCGACAACTTCACCGGCAGAAAAAGATTTTTTTGAAAAAATCCTAAGCCCCGGGGTCACAATTTCATAAAAAATCTGACTTTCGGCAATTCACTCAAAATTGGTGCCAAACTTTTGCAAATGCTCCCCTGAAAGGTTTGGCGGTCAAAACAGAAGGCTTTTTATCACAGGAAAAGAAATCAGCCCTCGACAACTGAACCGGCAGAAAAAGATTTTTTTGAAAAAATCCTAAGCCCCGAGGTCACAATTTCATAAAAAATCTGACTTTCTGCATTTCACTCAAAAATGGTGCCAAACTTTTGCAAATGCTCCCCTGAAAGGTTTGGCGGTCGAAACGGAAGGCTTTTTATCACAGGAAAAGAAATCAGCCCTCGACAACTTCACCGGCAGAAAAAGATTTTTTTGAAAAAATCCTAAGCCCCGGGGTCACAATTTCATAAAAAATCTGACTTTCGGCAATTCACTCAAAAATGGTGCCAAACTTTTGCAAATGCTCCCCTGAAAGGTTTGGCGATCGAAACAGAAGGCATTTAATCACAGGAAAAGAAATCAGCCCCCGACAACTTCACCGGCAGAAAAAGATTTTTTTGAAAAAATCCTAAGCCCCGGGGTCACAATTTCATAAAAAATCTGACTTTCGGCAATTCACTCAAAAATGGTGCCAAACTTTTGCAAATGCTCCCCTGAAAGGTTTGGCGATCGAAACAGAAGGCATTTAATCACGGGAAATGAAATCAGCCCCCGACAACTGAACCGGCAGAAAAAGATTTTTTTGAAAAATATCCTAAGCCCTGGGGTCACAATTTCATAAAAAATCTAACTTTCGGCAATTCACTCAAAAATGGTGCCAAACGGTTGCAAATGCTCCCCTGAGAGGTTTGGCGGTCGAAACAGAAGGCTTTTTATCACAGGAAAAGAAATCAGCCCTCGACAACTGAACCGGCAGAAAAAGATTTTTTTGAAAAAATCCTAAGCCCCGGGGTCACAATTTCATAAAAAATCTGACTTTCGGCAATTCACTCAAAAATGGTGCCAAACTTTTGCAAATGCTCCCCTGAAAGGTTTCGCGGTCGAAACAGAAGGTTTTTTATTACAGGAAAAGAAATCAGCCCTCGACAACTGAACCGGTAGGAAATTTTTTTTTTGAAAAAATCCTAAGCCCCGGGGTCACAATTTCATAAAAAATCTGACTTTCGGCAATTCACTCAAAAATGGTGCCAAACTTTTGCAAATGCTCCCCTGAAAGGTTTGGCGATCGAAACAGAAGGCATTTAATCACGGGAAAAGAAATCAGCCCCCGACAACTGAACCGGCAGAAAAAGATTTTTTTGAAAAATATCCTAAGCCCTGGGGTCACAATTTCATAAAAAATCTGACTTTCGGCAATTCACTCAAAAATGGTGCCAAACGGTTGCAAATGCTCCCCTGAGAGGTTTGGCGTTCGAAACAGAAGGCTTTTTATTACAGGAAAAGAAATCAGCCCTCGACAACTGAACCGGTAGGAAAAAAATTTTTTGAACAAATCCTAAGCCCCGGGGTCACAATTTCATAAAAAATCTGACTTTCGGCAATTAACTCAAAAATGGTGTCAAACGGTTGCAAATGCTCCCCTGAAAGGTTTGGCGATCGAAACAGAAGGCATTTAATCACGGGAAAAGAAATCAGCCCCCGACAACTGAACCGGCAGAAAAAGATTTTTTTGAAAAAATCCTAAGCCCCGGGGTCACAATTTCATAAAAAATCTGACTTTCGGCAATTCACTCAAAAATGGTGCCAAACGGTTGCAAATGCTCCCCTGAGAGGTTTGGCGGTCAAAACAGAAGGCTTTTTATCACAGGAAAAGAAATCAGCCCTCGACAACTGAACCGGCAGAAAAAGATTTTTTTGAAAAAATCCTAAGCCCCGAGGTCACAATTTCATAAAAAATCTGACTTTCTGCATTTCACTCAAAAATGGTGCCAAACTTTTGCAAATGCTCCCCTGAAAGGTTTAACGGTCGAAACAGAAGGTTTTTTATTACAGGAAAAGAAATCAGCCCTCAACAACTGAACCGGTAGGAAAAATTTTTTTTGAACAAATCCTAAGCCCCGGGGTCACAATTTCATAAAAAATCTGACTTTCGGCAATTCACTCAAAAATGGTGCCAAACTTTTGCAAATGCTCCCCTGAAAGGTTTGGCGGTCGAAACGGAAGGCTTTTTATCACAGGAAAAGAAATCAGCCCTCGACAACTTCACCGGCAGAAAAAGATTTTTTTGAAAAAATCCTAAGCCCCGGGGTCACAATTTCATAAAAAATCTGACTTTCGGCAATTCACTCAAAATTGGTGCCAAACTTTTGCAAATGCTCCCCTGAAAGGTTTGGCGGTCAAAACAGAAGGCTTTTTATCACAGGAAAAGAAATCAGCCCTCGACAACTGAACCGGCAGAAAAAGATTTTTTTGAAAAAATCCTAAGCCCCGAGGTCACAATTTCATAAAAAATCTGACTTTCTGCATTTCACTCAAAAATGGTGCCAAACTTTTGCAAATGCTCCCCTGAAAGGTTTCGCGGTCGAAACAGAAGGTTTTTTATTACAGGAAAAGAAATCAGCCCACGACAACTGAACCGGTAGGAAAAAGATTTTTTTGAACAAATCCTAAGCCCCGGGGTTACAATTTCATAAAAAATCTGACTTTCGGCAATTCACTCAAAAATGGTGCCAAACTTTTGCAAATGCTCCCCTGAAAGGTTTGGCGGTCGAAACAGAAGGCTTTTTATCACAGGAAAAGAAATCAGCCCTCGACAACTTCACCGGCAGAAAAAGATTTTTTTGAAAAAATCCTAAGCCCCGGGGTCACAATTTCATAAAAAATCTGACTTTCGGCAATTCACTCAAAAATGGTGCCAAACTTTTGCAAATGCTCCCCTGAAAGGTTTGGCGATCGAAACAGAAGGCATTTAATCACAGGAAAAGAAATCAGCCCCCGACAACTTCACCGGCAGAAAAAGATTTTTTTGAAAAAATCCTAAGCCCCGGGGTCACAATTTCATAAAAAATCTGACTTTCGGCAATTCACTCAAAAATGGTGCCAAACTTTTGCAAATGCTCCCCTGAAAGGTTTGGCGATCGAAACAGAAGGCATTTAATCACGGGAAAAGAAATCAGCCCCCGACAACTGAACCGGCAGAAAAAGATTTTTTTGAAAAATATCCTAAGCCCTGGGGTCACAATTTCATAAAAAATCTAACTTTCGGCAATTCACTCAAAAATGGTGCCAAACGGTTGCAAATGCTCCCCTGAGAGGTTTGGCGGTCGAAACAGAAGGCTTTTTATCACAGGAAAAGAAATCAGCCCTCGACAACTTCACCGGCAGAAAAAGATTTTTTTGAAAAAATCCTAAGCCCCGGGGTCACAATTTCATAAAAAATCTGACTTTCGGCAATTCACTCAAAATTGGTGCCAAACTTTTGCAAATGCTCCCCTGAAAGGTTTGGCGGTCAAAACAGAAGGCTTTTTATCACAGGAAAAGAAATCAGCCCTCGACAACTGAACCGGCAGAAAAAGATTTTTTTGAAAAAATCCTAAGCCCCGAGGTCACAATTTCATAAAAAATCTGACTTTCTGCATTTCACTCAAAAATGGTGCCAAACTTTTGCAAATGCTCCCCTGAAAGGTTTGGCGGTCGAAACGGAAGGCTTTTTATCACAGGAAAAGAAATCAGCCCTCGACAACTTCACCGGCAGAAAAAGATTTTTTTGAAAAAATCCTAAGCCCCGGGGTCACAATTTCATAAAAAATCTGACTTTCGGCAATTCACTCAAAAATGGTGCCAAACTTTTGCAAATGCTCCCCTGAAAGGTTTGGCGATCGAAACAGAAGGCATTTAATCACAGGAAAAGAAATCAGCCCCCGACAACTTCACCGGCAGAAAAAGATTTTTTTGAAAAAATCCTAAGCCCCGGGGTCACAATTTCATAAAAAATCTGACTTTCGGCAATTCACTCAAAAATGGTGCCAAACTTTTGCAAATGCTCCCCTGAAAGGTTTGGCGATCGAAACAGAAGGCATTTAATCACGGGAAAAGAAATCAGCCCCCGACAACTGAACCGGCAGAAAAAGATTTTTTTGAAAAATATCCTAAGCCCTGGGGTCACAATTTCATAAAAAATCTAACTTTCGGCAATTCACTCAAAAATGGTGCCAAACGGTTGCAAATGCTCCCCTGAGAGGTTTGGCGGTCGAAACAGAAGGCTTTTTATCACAGGAAAAGAAATCAGCCCTCGACAACTGAACCGGCAGAAAAAGATTTTTTTGAAAAAATCCTAAGCCCCGGGGTCACAATTTCATAAAAAATCTGACTTTCGGCAATTCACTCAAAAATGGTGCCAAACTTTTGCAAATGCTCCCCTGAAAGGTTTCGCGGTCGAAACAGAAGGTTTTTTATTACAGGAAAAGAAATCAGCCCTCGACAACTGAACCGGTAGGAAATTTTTTTTTTGAAAAAATCCTAAGCCCCGGGGTCACAATTTCATAAAAAATCTGACTTTCGGCAATTCACTCAAAAATGGTGCCAAACTTTTGCAAATGCTCCCCTGAAAGGTTTGGCGATCGAAACAGAAGGCATTTAATCACGGGAAAAGAAATCAGCCCCCGACAACTGAACCGGCAGAAAAAGATTTTTTTGAAAAATATCCTAAGCCCTGGGGTCACAATTTCATAAAAAATCTGACTTTCGGCAATTCACTCAAAAATGGTGCCAAACGGTTGCAAATGCTCCCCTGAGAGGTTTGGCGTTCGAAACAGAAGGCTTTTTATTACAGGAAAAGAAATCAGCCCTCGACAACTGAACCGGTAGGAAAAAAATTTTTTGAACAAATCCTAAGCCCCGGGGTCACAATTTCATAAAAAATCTGACTTTCGGCAATTAACTCAAAAATGGTGTCAAACGGTTGCAAATGCTCCCCTGAAAGGTTTGGCGATCGAAACAGAAGGCATTTAATCACGGGAAAAGAAATCAGCCCCCGACAACTGAACCGGCAGAAAAAGATTTTTTTGAAAAAATCCTAAGCCCCGGGGTCACAATTTCATAAAAAATCTGACTTTCGGCAATTCACTCAAAAATGGTGCCAAACGGTTGCAAATGCTCCCCTGAGAGGTTTGGCGGTCGAAACAGAAGGATTTTAATCACAGGAAAAGAAATCAGCCCTCGACAACTTCACCGGCAGAAAAAGATTTTTTTGAAAAAATCCTAAACCCCGGGGTCACAATTTCATAAAAAATCTAACTTTCGGCAATTCACTCAAAAATGGTGTCAAACGGTTGCAAATGCTCCCCTGAGAGGTTTGGCGGTCGAAACAGAAGGCTTTTTATCACAGGAAAAGAAATCAGCCCTCGACAACTTCACCGGCAGAAAAAGATTTTTTTGAAAAAATCCTAAGCCCCGGGGTCACAATTTCATAAAACATCTGACTTTCGGCAATTCACTCAAAAATGGTGCCAAACTTTTGCAAATGCTCCCTTGAAAGGTTTGGCGGTCGAAACAGAAGGCTTTTTATCACAGGAAAAGAAATCAGCCCTCGACAACTGAACCGGCAGAAAAAGATTTTTTTGAAAAAATCCTAAGCCCCGGGGTCACAATTTCATAAAAAATCTGACTTTCGGCAATTCACTCAAAAATGGTGTCAAACGGTTGCAAATGCTCCCCTGAAAGGTTTGGGGTTCGAAACAGAAGGCATTTAATCACGGGAAAAAAAATCAGCCCCCGATAACTGAACCGGCAGAAAAAGATTTTTTTGAAAAAATCCTAAGCCCCGGGGTCACAATTTCATAAAAAATCTGACTTTCGGCAATTCACTCAAAAATGGTGCCAAACGGTTGCAAATGCTCCCCTAAAAGGTTTGGCGGTCGAAACAGAAGGCTTTTTATCACAGGAAAAGAAATCAGCCCCCGACAACTGAACCGGCAGAAAAAGATTTTTGTGAAAAAATCCTAAGCCCCGGGGTCACAATTTCATAAAAAATCTGACTTTCGGCAATTCACTCAAAAATGGTGCCAAACGGTTGCAAATGCTCCCCTGAGAGGTTTGGCGGTCGAAACAGAAGGATTTTAATCACAGGAAAAGAAATCAGCCCTCGACAACTTCACCGGCAGAAAAAGATTTTTTTGAAAAAATCCTAAGCCCCGGGGTCACAATTTCATAAAAAATCTGACTTTCGGCAATTCACTCAAAAATGGTGCCAAACGGTTGCAAATGCTCCCCTGAGAGGTTTGGCGGTCGAAACAGAAGGCTTTTTATCACAGGAAAAGAAATCAGCCCTCGACAACTTCACCGGCAGAAAAAAATTTTTTTGAAAAAATCCTAAGCCCCGGGGTCACAATTTCATAAAACATCTGACTTTCGGCAATTCACTCAAAAATGGTGCCAAACTTTTGCAAATGCTCCCTTGAAAGGTTTGGCGGTCGAAACAGAAGGCTTTTTATCACAGGAAAAGAAATCAACCCTCGACAACTGAACCGGCAGAAAAAGATTTTTTTGAAAAAATCCTAAGCCCCGGGGTCACAATTTCATAAAAAATCTGACTTTCGGCAATTCACTCAAAAATGGTGTCAAACGGTTGCAAATGCTCCCCTGAAAGGTTTGGGGTTCGAAACAGAAGGCATTTAATCACGGGAAAAAAAATCAGCCCCCGATAACTGAACCGGCAGAAAAAGATTTTTTTGAAAAAATCCTAAGCCCCGGGGTCACAATTTCATAAAAAATCTGACTTTCGGCAATTCACTCAAAAATGGTGCCAAACGGTTGCAAATGCTCCCCTAAAAGGTTTGGCGGTCGAAACAGAAGGCTTTTTATCACAGGAAAAGAAATCAGCCCCCGACAACTGAACCGGCAGAAAAAGATTTTTGTGAAAAAATCCTAAGCCCCGGGGTCACAATTTCATAAAAAATCTGACTTTCGGCAATTCACTCAAAAATGGTGCCAAACGGTTGCAAATGCTCCCCTGAGAGGTTTGGCGGTCGAAACAGAAGGATTTTAATCACAGGAAAAGAAATCAGCCCTCGACAACTTCACCGGCAGAAAAAGATTTTTTTGAAAAAATCCTAAGCCCCGGGGTCACAATTTCATAAAAAATCTGACTTTCGGCAATTCACTCAAAAATGGTGCCAAACGGTTGCAAATGCTCCCCTGAGAGGTTTGGCGGTCGAAACAGAAGGCTTTTTATCACAGGAAAAGAAATCAGCCCTCGACAACTTCACCGGCAGAAAAAAATTTTTTTGAAAAAATCCTAAGCCCCGGGGTCACAATTTCATAAAAAATCTGACTTTCGGCAATTCACTCAAAAATGGTGCCAAACTTTTGCAAATGCTCCCCTGAAAGGTTTGGCGATCGAAACAGAAGGCATTTAATCACAGGAAAAGAAATCAGCCCCCGACAACTTCACCGGCAGAAAAAGATTTTTTTGAAAAAATCCTAAGCCGCGGGGTCACAATTTCATAAAAAATCTGACTTTCGGCAATTCACTCAAAAATGGTGCCAAACTTTTGCAAATGCTCCCCTGAAAGGTTTGGCGGTCAAAACAGAAGGCTTTTTATCACAGGAAAAGAAATCAGCCCTCGACAACTGAACCGGCAGAAAAAATTTTTTTTGAAAAAATCCTAAGCCCCGGGGTCACAATTTCATAAAAAATCTGACTTTCGGCAATTCACTCAAAAATGGTGCCAAACTTTTGCAAATGCTCCCCTGAAAGGTTTCGCGGTCGAAACAGAAGGTTTTTTATTACAGGAAAAGAAATCAGCCCTCGACAACTGAACCGGTAGGAAATTTTTTTTTTGAAAAAATCCTAAGCCCCGGGGTCACAATTTCATAAAAAGTCTGACTTTCGGCAATTCACTCAAAAATGGTGCCAAACTTTTGCAAATGCTCCCCTGAAAGGTTTGGCGATCGAAACAGAAGGCATTTAATCACGGGAAAAGAAATCAGCCCCCGACAACTGAACCGGCAGAAAAAGATTTTTTTGAAAAATATCCTAAGCCCTGGGGTCACAATTTCATAAAAAATCTGACTTTCGGCAATTCACTCAAAAATGGTGCCAAACGGTTGCAAATGCTCCCCTGAGAGGTTTGGCGGTCGAAACAGAAGGTTTTTTATTACAGGAAAAGAAATCAGCCCTCGACAACTGAACCGGCAGAAAAAGATTTTTTTGAAAAAATCCTAAGCCCCGGGGTCACAATTTCATAAAAAATCTGACTTTCGGCAATTCAATCAAATATGGTGCCAAACGGTTGCAAATGCTCCCCTGAAAGGTTTGGCGGTCGAAACAGAAGGCTTTTTATCACAGGAAAAGAAATCAGCCCTCGACAACTGAACCGGCAGAAAAAGATTTTTTTGAAAAAATCCTAAGCCCCGGGGTCACAATTTCATAAAAAATCTGACTTTCGGCAATTAACTCAAAAATGGTGTCAAACGGTTGCAAATGCTCCCCTGAAAGGTTTGGGGTTCGAAACAGAAGGCATTTAATCACGGGGGGAAAAATCAGCCCCCGATAACTGAACCGGCAGAAAAAGATTTTTTTGAAAAAATCCTAAGCCCCGGGGTCACAATTTCATAAAAAATCTGACTTTCGGCAATTCACTCAAAAATGGTTCCAAATGGTTGCAAATGCTCCCCTGAGAGGTTTGGCGGTCGAAACAGACGGATTTTAATCACAGGAAAAGAAATCAGCCCTCGACAACTTCACCAGCAGAAAAAGATTTTTTTTGAAAAAATCCTAAGACCCGGGGTCACAATTTCATAAAAAATCTGACTTTCGGCAATTCACTCAAAAATGGTGTCAAACGGTTGCAAATGCTCCCCTGAAAGGTTTGGCGATCGAAACAGAAGGCATTTAATCACGGGAAAAGAAATCAGCCCCCGACAACTGAACCGGCAGAAAAAGATTTTTTTGAAAAAATCCTAAGCCCTGGGGTCACAATTTCATAAAAAATCTGACTTTCGGCAATTCACTCAAAAATGGTGCCAAACTTTTGCAAATGCTCCCTTGAAAGGTTTGGCGGTCGAAACAGAAGGCTTTTTATCACAGGAAAAGAAATCAGCCCTCGACAACTGAACCGGCAGAAAAAGATTTTTTTGAAAAAATCCTAAGCCCCGGGGTCACAATTTCATAAAAAATCTGACTTTCGGCAATTCACTCAAAAATGGTGTCAAACGGTTGCAAATGCTCCCCTGAAAGGTTTGGGGTTCGAAACAGAAGGCATTTAATCACGGGGGAAAAAATCAGCCCCCGATAACTGAACCGGCAGAAAAAGATTTTTTTGAAAAAATCCTAAGCCCCGGGGTCACAATTTCATAAAAAATCTGACTTTCGGCAATTCACTCAAAAATGGTACCAAATGGTTGCAAATGCTCCCCTGAGAGGTTTGGCGGTCGAAACAGACGGATTTTAATCACAGGAAAAGAAATCAGCCCTCGACAACTTCACCAGCAGAAAAAGATTTTTTTGAAAAAATCCTAAGACCCGGGGTCACAATTTCATAAAAAATCTGACTTTCGGCAATTCACTCAAAAATGGTGCCAAACTTTTGCAAATGCTCCCCTGAAAGGTTTGGCGGACGAAACAGAAGGCTTTTTATCACAGGAAAAGAAATCAGCCCTCGACAACTTCACCGGCAGAAAAAGATTTTTTTGAAAAAATCCTAAGCCCCGGGGTCACAATTTCATAAAAAATCTGACTTTCGGCAATTCACTCAAAAATGGTGCCAAACGGTTGCAAATGCTCCCCTGAGACGTTTGTCGGTCAAAACAGAAGGCTTTTTATCACAGGAAAAGAAATCAGCCCTCGACAACTGAACCGGCAGAAAAAGATTTTTTTGAAAAAATCCTAAGCTCCGGGGTCACAATTTCATAAAAAATCTGACTTTCTGCATTTCACTCAAAAATGGTGCCAAACTTTTGCAAATGCTCCCCTGAAAGGTTTCGCGGTCGAAACAGAAGGTTTTTTATTACAGGAAAAGAAATCAGCCCTCGACAACTGAACCGGTAGAAAAAATTTTTTTTGAAAAAATCCTAAGCCCCGGGGTCACAATTTCATAAAAAATCTGACTTTCGGGAATTCACTCAAAAATGGTGCCAAACTTTTGCAAATGCTCCCCTGAAAGGTTTGGCGATCGAAACAGAAGGCATTTAATCACAGGAAAAGAAATCAGCCCCCGACAACTTCACCGGCAGAAAAAGATTTTTTTGAAAAAATCCTAAGCCCCGGGGTCACAATTTCATAAAAAATCTGACTTTCTGCATTTCACTCAAAAATGGTGCCAAACTTTTGCAAATGCTCCCCTGAAAGGTTTGGCGGTCAAAACAGAAGGCTTTTTATCACAGGAAAAGAAATCAGCCCTCGACAACTGAACCGGCAGAAAAAGATTTTTTTGAAAAAATCCTAAGCCCCGGGGTCACAATTTCATAAAAAATCTGACTTTCGGCAATTCACTCAAAAATGGTGCCAAACTTTTGTAAATGCTCCCCTGAAAGGTTTGGCGGTCAAAACAGAAGGCTTTTTATCACAGGAAAAGAAATCAGCCCTCGACAACTTCACCGGCAGAAAAAGATTTTTTTGAAAAAATCCTAAGCCCCGGGGTCACAATTTCATAAAAAATCTGACTTTCGGCAATTCACTCAAAAATGGTTCCAAATGGTTGCAAATGCTCCCCTGAGAGGTTTGGCGGTCGAAACAGACGGATTTTAATCACAGGAAAAGAAATCAGCCCTCGACAACTTCACCAGCAGAAAAAGATTTTTTTGAAAAAATCCTAAGCCCCGGGGTCACAATTTCATAAAAAATCTGACTTTCGGCAATTCACTCAAAAATGGTGTCAAACGGTTGCAAATGCTCCCCTGAAAGGTTTGGGGTTCGAAACAGAAGGCATTTAATCACGGGGAAAAAAATCAGCCCCCGATAACTGAACCGGCAGAAAAAGATTTTTTTGAAAAAATCCTAAGCCCCGGGGTCACAATTTCATAAAAAATCTGACTTTCGGCAATTCACTCAAAAATGGTTCCAAATGGTTGCAAATGCTCCCCTGAGAGGTTTGGCGGTCGAAACAGACGGATTTTAATCACAGGAAAAGAAATCAGCCCTCGACAACTTCACCAGCAGAAAAAGATTTTTTTGAAAAAATCCTAAGCCCCGGGGTCACAATTTCATAAAAAATCTGACTTTCGGCAATTCACTCAAAAATGGTGCCAAACTTTTGCAAATGCTCCCCTGAAAGGTTTGGCGGACGAAACAGAAGGCTTTTTATCACAGGAAAAGAAATCAGCCCTCGACAACTTCACCGGCAGAAAAAGATTTTTTTGAAAAAATCCTAAGCCCCGGGGTCACAATTTCATAAAAAATCTGACTTTCGGCAATTCACTCAAAAATGGTGCCAAACGGTTGCAAATGCTCCCCTGAGACGTTTGTCGGTCAAAACAGAAGGCTTTTTATCACAGGAAAAGAAATCAGCCCTCGACAACTGAACCGGCAGAAAAATATTTTTTTGAAAAAATCCTAAGCTCCGGGGTCACAATTTCATAAAAAATCTGACTTTCGGCAATTCACTCAAAAATGGTGCCAAACTTTTGCAAATACTCCCCTGAGAGGTTTGGCAGTCGAAACAGAAGGCATTTAATCACGGGAGAAGAAATCAGCCCCCGACAACTGAACCGGCAGAAAAAGATTTTTTTGAAAAAATCCTAAGCCCCGGGGTCACAATTTCATAAAAAATCTGACTTTCGGCAATTCACTCAAAAATGGTGCCAACCTTTTGCAAATGCTCCCCTGAAAGGTTTCGCGGTCGAAACAGAAGGTTTTTTATTACAGGAAAAGAAATCAGCCCTTGACAACTGAACCGGTAGAAAAAAAATTTTTTGAAAAAATCCTAAGCCCCGGGGTCACAATTTCATAAAAAATCTGACTTTCGGCAATTCACTCAAAAATGGTGCCAAACTTTTGCAAATGCTCCCCTGAAAGGTTTGGCGGTAGAAACAGAAGGCTTTTTATCACAGGAAAAGAAATCAGCCCCCGACAACTTCACCGGCAGAAAAAGATTTTTTTGAAAAAATCCTAAGCCCCGGGGTCACAATTTCATAAAAAATCTGACTTTCGGCAATTCACTCAAAAATGGTGCCAAACTTTTGCAAATGCTCCCCTGAAAGGTTTGGCGGTCGAAACAGAAGGCTTTTTATCACAGGAATAGAAATCAGCCCTCGAGAACTTCACCGGAAGAAAAATATTTTTTTGAAAAAATCCTAAGCCCCGGGGTCACAATTTCATAAAAAATCTGACTTTCGGCAATTCACTCAAAAATGGTGCCAAACGGTTGCAAATGCTCCCCTGAGAGGTTTGGCGGTCGAAACAGAAGGCTTTTTATCACAGGAAAAGAAATCAGCCCTTGACAACTGAACCGGCAGAAAAAGATTTTTTTGAAAAAATCCTAAGCCCCGGGGTCACAATTTCATAAAAAATCTGACTTTCGGCAATTCACTCAAAAATGGTGCCAAACTTTTGCAAATGCTCCCCTGAAAGGTTTGGCGGTCGAAACAGAAGGCTTTTTATCACAGGAATAGAAATCAGCCCTCGAGAACTTCACCGGCAGAAAAATATTTTTTTGAAAAATTCCTGAGCCCCGGGGTCACAATTTCATAAAAAATCTGACTTTCGGCAATTCACTCAAAAATGGTGCCAAACGGTTGCAAATGCTCCCCTGAAAGGTTTGGCGATCAAAACAGAAGGCATTTAAACACCGGAAAAGAAATCAGCCCTCGACAACTGAACCAGCAGAAAAAGATTTTTTTGAAAAAATCCTAAGCCCCGGGGTCACAATTTCATAAAAAATCTGACTTTCGGCAATTCACTCAAAAATGGTGCGAAACGGTTGCATATGCTCCCCTGAGAGGTTTGGCAGTCGAAACAGAAGGCATTTAATCACGGGAAAAGAAATCAGCCCCCGACAACTGAACCGGCAGAAAAAGATTTTTTTGAAAAAATCCTAAGCCCCGGGGTCACAATTTCATAGAAAATCTGACTTTCGGCAATTCACTCAAAAATGGTGCCAAACTTTTGCAAATGCTCCCCTGAAAGGTTTGGCGATCGAAACAGAAGCATTTAATCACAGGAAAAGAAATCAGCCCCCGACAACTGAACCGGCAGAAAAAGATTTTTTTGAAAAAATCCTAAGGCCCGGGGTCACAATTTCATCAAAAATCTGACTTTCGGCAATTCACTCAAAATTGGTGCCAAACGGTTGCAAATGATCCCCTGAGAGGTTTGGCGGTCGAAACAGAAGGCTTTTAATCACAGGAAAAGAAATCAGCCCTCGACAACTTCACCGGCAGAAAAAGATTTTTTTGAAAAAATCCTAAGGCCCGGGGTCACAATTTCATAAAAAATCTGACTTTCGGCAATTCACTCAAAAATGGTGCCAAACGGTTGCAAATGATCCCCTGAGAGGTTTGGCGGTCGAAACAGAAGGCTTTTAATCACAGGAAAAGAAATCAGCCCTCGACAACTTCACCGGCAGAAAAACATTTTTTTGAAAAAATCCTAAGCCCCGGGGTCACAATTTCATAAAAAATCTGACTTCCGGCAATTCACTCAAAAATGGTGCCAACCTTTTGCAAATGCTCCCCTGAAAGGTTTCGCAGTCGAAACAGAAGGTTTTTTATTACAGGAAAAGAAATCAGCCCTCGACAACTGAACCGGTAGAAAAATTTTTTTTTGAAAAAATCCTAAGCCCCGGGGTCACAATTTCATAACAAATCTGACTTTCGGCAATTCACTCAAAAATGGTGCCAAACGGGGGCAAATGCTCCCCTGAGAGGTTTGGCGGTCAAAACAGAAGGATTTAAATCACAGGAAAAGAAATCAGCCCTCGACAACTGAACCGGCAGAAAAAGATTTTTTTTGAAAAAATCCTAAGCCCCGGGGTCAAAATTTCATAAAAAATCTGACTTTCGGCAATTCACTCAAAAATGGTGCCAAACTTTTGCAAATACTCCCCTGAGAGGTTTGGCAGTCGAAACAGAAGGCATTTAATCACGGGAGAAGAAATCAGCCCCCGACAACTGAACCGGCAGAAAAAGATTTTTTTGAAAAAATCCTAAGCCCCGGGGTCACAATTTCATAAAAAATCTGACTTTCGGCAATTCACTCAAAAATGGTGCCAACCTTTTGCAAATGCTCCCCTGAAAGGTTTCGCGGTCGAAACAGAAGGTTTTTTATTACAGGAAAAGAAATCAGCCCTCGACAACTGAACCGGTAGAAATTTTTTTTTTTGAAAAAATCCTAAGCCCCGGGGTCACAATTTCATAACAAATCTGACTTTCGGCAATTCACTCAAAAATGGTGCCAAACGGGGGCAAATGCTCCCCTGAGAGGTTTGGCGGTCGAAACAGAAGGTTTTTTATTACAGGAAAAGAAATCAGCCCTCGACAACTGAACCGGTAGAAAATTTTTTTTTTTTAAAAATCCTAAGCCCCGGGGTCACAATTTCATAACAAATCTGACTTTCGGCAATTCACTCAAAAATGGTGCCAAACGGGGGCAAATGCTCCCCTGAGAGGTTTGGCGGTCAAAACAGAAGGATTTAAATCACAGGAAAAGAAATCAGCCCTCGACAACTGAACCGGCAGAAAAAGATTTTTTTTGAAAAAATGCTAAGCCCCGGGGTCATAATTTCATAAAAAATCTGACTTTCGGCAATTCACTCAAAAATGGTGCCTAACTTTTGCAAATGCTCCCCTGAAAGGTTTGGCGATCGAAACAGAAGGATTTTTATCACAGGAAAAGAAATCAGCCCCCGACAACTTCACCGGCAGAAAAAGATTTTTTTGAAAAAATCCTAAGCCCCGGGGTCACAATTTCATAAAAAATCTGACTTTCGGCAATTCACTCAAAAATGGTGCCAAACGGTGGCAAATGCTCCCCTGTGAGGTTTGGCGGTAGAAACAGAAGGCTTTTTATCACAGGAAAAGAAATCAGCCCCCGACAACTTCACCGGCAGAAAAAGATTTTTTTGAAAAAATCCTAAGGCCCGGGGTCACAATTTCATAAAAAATCTGACTTTCGGCAATTCACTCAAAAATGGTGCCTAACTTTTGCAAATGCTCCCCTGAAAGGTTTCGTGGTCGAAACAGAAGGCTTTTTATCACAGGAAAAGAAATCAGCCCTCGACAACTTCACCGGCAGAAAAAGATTTTTTTGAAAAAATCCTAAGCCCCGGGGTCACAATTTCATAAAAAAATCTGACTTTCGGCAATTCACTCAAAAATGGTGCCAAACTTTTGCAAATGCTCCCCTGAAAGGTTTGGCGATCGAAACAGAAGGCATTTAATCACAGGAAAAGAAATCAGCCCCCGACAACTTCACCGGCAGAAAAAGATTTTTTTGAAAAAATCCTAAGCCCCGGGGTCACAATTTCATAAAAAATCTGACTTTCAGCAATTCACTCAAAAATGGTGCCAAACTTTTGCAAATGCTCCCCTCAAAGGTTTGGCGGTCAAAACAGAAGGCTTTTTATCACAGGAAAAGAAATCAGCCCTCGACAACTGAACCGGCAGAAAAAGATTTTTTTGAAAAAATCCTAAGCCCCGGGGTCACAATTTCATAAAAAATCTGACTTTCGGCAATTCACTCAAAAATGGTGCCAAACGGTTGCAAATGCTC
Organism: Podarcis muralis; assembly: GCF_964188315.1. Classification (NCBI taxonomy): domain Eukaryota; kingdom Metazoa; phylum Chordata; class Lepidosauria; order Squamata; family Lacertidae; genus Podarcis; species Podarcis muralis. Next base: position 79,610,361 of record NC_135662.1, read on the forward strand.
CCCTGAGACGTTTGTCGGTCAAAACAGAAGGCTTTTTATCACAGGAAAAGAAATCAGCCCTCGGCAACTGAACCGGTAGAAAATTTTTTTTTTGAAAAAATCCTAAGCCCCGGGGTCACAATTTCATAAAAAATTTGACTTTCGGCAATTCACTCAAAAATGGTGCCAAACTTTTGCAAATGCTCCCCTGAAAGGTTTGGCGATCGAAACAGAAGGATTTTACTCACAGGAAAAGAAATCAGCCCTCGGCAACTTCACCAGCAGAAAAAGATTTTCTTGAAAAAATCCTAAGCCCCGGGGTCACAATTTCATAAAAAATCTGACTTTCGGCAATTCACTCAAAAATGGTGCCAAACTTTTGCAAATGCTCCCCTGAAAGGTTTGGCGGTCGAAACAGAAGGCTTTTTATCACAGGAAAAGAAATCAGCCCTCGACAACTGAACCGGCAGAAAAAGATTTTTTTTGAAAAAATCCTAAGCCCCGGGGTCACAATTTCATAAAAAATCTGACTTTCGGCAATTCACTCAAAAATGGTGCCAAACTTTTGCAAATGCTCCCCTGAGAGGTTTGGCAGTCGAAACAGAAGGCATTTAATCACGGGAAAAGAAATCAGCCCCCGACAACTGAACCGGCAGAAAAAGATTTTTTTGAAAAAATCCTAAGCCCCGGGGTCACAATTTCATAAAAAATCTGACTTTCGGCAATTCACTCAAAAATGGTGCCAACCTTTTGCAAATGCTCCCCTGAAAGGTTTCGCGGTCGAAACAGAAGGTTTTTTATTACAGGAAAAGAAATCAGCCCTCGACAACTGAACCGGTAGAAAAAAATTTTTTTTGAAAAAATCCTAAGCCCCGGGGTCACAATTTCATAACAAATCTGACTTTCGGCAATTCACTCAAAAATGGTGCCAAACGGGGGCAAATGCTCCCCTGAGAGGTTTGGCGGTCAAAACAGAAGGATTTAAATCACAGGAAAAGAAATCAGCCCTCGACAACTGAACCGGCAGAAAAAGATTTTTTTTGAAAAAATGCTAAGCCCCGGGGTCATAATTTCATAAAAAATCTGACTTTCGGCAATTCACTCAAAAATGGTGCCTAACTTTTGCAAATGCTCCCCTGAAAGGTTTGGCGATCGAAACAGAAGGATTTTTATCACAGGAAAAGAAATCAGCCCCCGACAACTTCACCGGCAGAAAAAGATTTTTTTGAAAAAATCCTAAGCCCCGGGGTCACAATTTCATAAAAAATCTGACTTTCGGCAATTCACTCAAAAATGGTGCCAAACGGTGGCAAATGCTCCCCTGAGAGGTTTGGCGGTAGAAACAGAAGGCTTTTTATCACAGGAAAAGAAATCAGCCCCCGACAACTTCACCGGCAGAAAAAGATTTTTTTGAAAAAATCCTAAGCCCCGGGGTCACAATTTCATAAAAAATCTGACTTTCGGCAATTCACTCAAAAATGGTGCCTAACTTTTGCAAATGCTCCCCTGAAAGGTTTCGCGGTCGAAACAGAAGGCTTTTTATCACAGGAAAAGAAATCAGCCCTCGACAACTTCACCGGCAGAAAAAGATTTTTTTGAAAAAATCCTAAGCTCCGGGGTCACAATTTCATAAAAAATCTGACTTTCTGCATTTCACTCAAAAATGGTGCCAAACTTTTGCAAATGCTCCCCTGAAAGGTTTGGCGATCGAAACAGAAGGCATTTAATCACAGGAAAAGAAATCAGCCCACGACAACTGAACCGGCAGAAAAAGATTTTTTTGAAAAAATCCTAAGCCCCGGGGTCACAATTTCATAAAAAAATCTGACTTTCGGCAATTCACTCAAAAATGGTGCCAAACGGTTGCAAATGCTCCCCTGAGAGGTTTGGCGGTCGAAACAGAAGGATTTTAATCACAGGAAAAGAAATCAGCCCTCGACAACTTCACCAGCAGAAAAAGATTTTTTTGAAAAAATCCTAAGCCCCGGGGTCACAATTTCATAACAAATCTGACTTTCGGCAATTCACTCAAAAATGGTGCCTAACTTTTGCAAATGCTCCCCTGAAAGGTTTCGCGGTAGAAACAGAAGGTTTTTTATTACAGGAAAAGAAATCAGCCCTCGACAACTGAACCGGTAGAAAATTTTTTTTAAAAAAAATCCTAAGCCCCGGGGTCACAATTTCATAAAAAATCTGACTTTCGGCAATTCACTCAAAAATGGTGCCAAACTTTTGCAAATGCTCCCCTGAAAGGTTTGGCGATCGAAACAGAAGGCATTTAATCACAGGAAAAGAAATCAGCCACCGACAACTTCACCGGCAGAAAAAGATTTTTTTGAAAAAATCCTAAGCCCCGGGGTCACAATTTCATAAAAAATCTGACTTTCGGCAATTCACTCAAAAATGGTGTCAAACGGTTGCAAATGCTCCCCTGAAAGGTTTGGCGATCGAAACAGAAGGATTTTTATCACAGGAAAAGAAATCAGCCCCCGACAACTTCACCGGCAGAAAAAGATTTTTTTGAAAAAATCCTAAGCCCCGGGGTCACAATTTCATAAAAAATCTGACTTTCGGCAATTCACTCAAAAATGGTGCCAAACGGTGGCAAATGCTCCCCTGAGAGGTTTGGCGGTAGAAACAGAAGGCTTTTTATCACAGGAAAAGAAATCAGCCCCCGACAACTTCACCGGCAGAAAAAGATTTTTTTGAAAAAATCCTAAGCCCCGGGGTCACAATTTCATAAAAAATCTGACTTTCGGCAATTCACTCAAAAATGGTGCCAAACTTTTGCAAATGCTCCCCTGAAAGGTTTCGCGGTCGAAACAGAAGGCTTTTTATCACAGGAAAAGAAATCAGCCCTCGACAACTTCACCAGCAGAAAAAGATTTTTTTGAAAAAATCCTAAGCCCCGGGGTCACAATTTCATAAAAAATCTGACTTTCTGCATTTCACTCAAAAATGGTGCCAAACTTTTGCAAATGCTCCCCTAAAAGGTTTGGCGGTCGAAACAGAAGGCTTTTTATCACAGGAAAAGAAATCAGCCCTCGACAACTTCACCGGCAGAAAAAGATTTTTTTGAAAAAATCCTAAGCCCCGTGGTCACAATTTCATAAAAAATCTGACTTTCGGCAATTCACTCAAAAATGTTGCCAAACGGTTGCAAATGCTCCCCTGAGAGGTTTGGCGGTCGAAACAGAAGGTTTTTTATTACAGGAAAAGAAATCAGCCCTCGACAACTGAACCGGTAGAAAAATTTTTTTTTGAAAAAATGCTAAGCCCCGGGGTCACAATTTCATAAAAAATCTGACTTTCGGCAATTCAATCAAAAATGGTGCCAAACTTTTGCAAATGCTCCCCTGAGAGGTTTGGCAGTCGAAACAGAAGGCATTTAATCACGGGAAAAGAAATCAGCCCCCGACAACTGAACCGGCAGAAAAAGATTTTTTTGAAAAAATCCTAAGCCCCGGGGTCACAATTTCATAAAAAATCTGACTTTCGGCAATTCACTCAAAAATGGTGCCAACCTTCTGCAAATGCTCCCCTGAAAGGTTTGGCGATCGAAACAGAAGGATTTTACTCACAGGAAAAGAAATCAGCCCTCGGCAACTTCACCAGCAGAAAAAGATTTTTTTGAAAAAATCCTAAGCCCCGGGGTCACAATTTCATAAAAAATCTGACTTTCGGCAATTCACTCAAAAATGGTGCCAAACTTTTGCAAATGCTCCCCTGAAAGGTTTGGCGGTCGAAACAGAAGGCTTTTTATCACAGGAAAAGAAATCAGCCCTCGACAACTTCACCGGCAGAAAAAGATTTTTTTGAAAAAAATCCTAAGCCTCGGGGTCACAATTTCATAACAAATCTGACTTTCGGCAATTCACTCAAAAATGGTGCCAAACGGTTGCAAATGCTCTCCTGAGAGGTTTGGCAGTCGAAACAGAAGGCATTTAATCACGGGAAAAGAAATCAGCCCCCGACAACTGAACCGGCAGAAAAAGATTTTTTTGAAAAAATCCTAAGCAATTTCATAAAAAATCTGACTTTCGGCAATTCACTCAAAAATGGTGCCAACCTTTTGCAAATGCTCCCCTGAAAGGTTTCGCGGTCGAAACAGAAGGTTTTTTATTACAGGAAAAGAAATCAGCCCTCGACAACTGAACCGGTAGAAAAATTTTTTTTTGAAAAAATCCTAAGCCCCGGGGTCACAATTTCATAACAAATCTGACTTTCGGCAATTCACTCAAAAATGGTGCCAAACGGGGGCAAATGCTCCCCTGAGAGGTTTGGCGGTCAAAACAGAAGGATTTAAATCACAGGAAAAGAAATCAGCCCTCGACAACTGAACCGGCAGAAAAAGATTTTTTTTGAAAAAATGCTAAGCCCCGGGGTCATAATTTCATAAAAAATCTGACTTTCGGCAATTCACTCAAAAATGGTGCCTAACTTTTGCAAATGCTCCCCTGAGAGGTTTCGCGGTAGAAACAGAAGGCTTTTTATCACAGGAAAAGAAATCAGCCCCCGACAACTTCACTGGCAGAAAAAGATTTTTTTGAAAAAATCCTAAGCCCCGGGGTCACAATTTCATAAAAAATCTGACTTTCGGCAATTCACTCAAAAATGCTGCCAAACTTTTGCAAATGCTCCCCTGAAAGGTTTCGCGGTCGAAACAGAAGGCTTTTTATCACAGGAAAAGAAATCAGCCCTCGACAACTTCACCGGCAGAAAAAGATTTTTTTGAAAAAATCCTAAGCCCCGGGGTCACAATTTCATAAAAAATCTGACTTTCGGCAATTCACTCAAAAATGGTGCCAAACGGTTGCAAATGCTCCGCTGAAAGGTTTGGCGGTCGAAACAGAAGGCATTTAATCACAGGAAAAGAAATCAGCCCCCGACATCTTCACCGGCAGAAAAAGATTTTTTTGAAAAAATCCTAAGCCCCGTGGTCACAATTTCATAAAAAATCTGACTTTTGGCAATTCACTCAAAAATGTTGCCAAACGGTTGCAAATGCTCCCCTGAGAGGTTTGGCGGTCGAAACAGAAGGATTTTTATTACAGGAAAAGAAATCATCCCTCGACAACTGAACCGGTAGAAAAAAATTTTTTTGAAAAAATCCTAAGCCCCGGGGTCACAATTTCATAAAAAATCTGACTTTCGGCAATTCACTCAAAAATGGTGCCAAACTTTTGCAAATGCTCCCCTGAGAGGTTTGGCAGTCGAAACAGAAGGCATTTAATCACGGGAAAAGAAATCAGCCCCCGACAACTGAAGCGGCAGAAAAAGATTTTTTTGAAAAAATCCTAAGCCCCGGGGTCACAATTTCATAAAAAATCTGACTTTCGGCAATTCACTCAAAAATGGTGCCAACCTTTTGCAAATGCTCCCCTGAAAGGTTTCGCGGTCGAAACAGAAGGTTTTTTATTACAGGAAAAGAAATCAGCCCTCGACAACTGAACCGGTAGAAAAAAAATTTTTTGAAAAAATCCTAAGCCCCGGGGTCACAATTTCATAACAAATCTGACTTTCGGCAATTCACTCAAAAATGGTGCCAAACGGGGGCAAATGCTCCCCTGAGAGGTTTGGCGGTCAAAACAGAAGGATTTAAATCACAGGAAAAGAAATCAGCCCTCGACAACTGAACCGGCAGAAAAAGATTTTTTTTGAAAAAATGCTAAGCCCCGGGGTCATAATTTCATAAAAAATCTGACTTTCGGCAATTCACTCAAAAATGGTGCCTAACTTTTGCAAATGCTCCCCTGAAAGGTTTGGCGATCGAAACAGAAGGATTTTTATCACAGGAAAAGAAATCAGCCCCCGACAACTTCACCGGCAGAAAAAGATTTTTTTGAAAAAATCCTAAGCCCCGGGGTCACAATTTCATAAAAAATCTGACTTTCGGCAATTCACTCAAAAATGGTGCCAAACGGTGGCAAATGCTCCCCTGAGAGGTTTGGCGGTCAAAACAGAAGGATTTAAATCACAGGAAAAGAAATCAGCCCCCGACAACTTCACCGGCAGAAAAAGATTTTTTTGAAAAAATCCTAAGCCCCGGGGTCACAATTTCATAAAAAATCTGACTTTCGGCAATTCACTCAAAAATGGTGCCTAACTTTTGCAAATGCTCCCCTGAAAGGTTTCGTGGTCGAAACAGAAGGCTTTTATCACAGGAAAAGAAATCAGCCCTCGACAACTTCACCGGCAGAAAAAGATTTTTTTGAAAAAATCCTAAGCCCCGGGGTCACAATTTCATAAAAAATCTGACTTTCGGCAATTCACTCAAAAATGGTGCCAAACTTTTGCAAATGCTCCCCTGAAAGGTTTGGCGATCGAAACAGAAGGCATTTAATCACAGGAAAAGAAATCAGCCCCCGACAACTTCACCGGCAGAAAAAGATTTTTTTGAAAAAATCCTAAGCCCCGGGGTCACAATTTCATAAAAAATCTGACTTTCAGCAATTCACTCAAAAATGGTGCCAAACTTTTGCAAATGCTCCCTTCAAAGGTTTGGCGGTCAAAACAGAAGGCTTTTTATCACAGGAAAAGAAATCAGCCCTCGACAACTGAACCGGCAGAAAAAGATTTTTTTGAAAAAATCCTAAGCCCCGGGGTCACAATTTCATAAAAAATCTGACTTTCGGCAATTCACTCAAAAATGGTGCCAAACGGTTGCAAATGCTCCCCTGAGACGTTTGTCGGTCAAAACAGAAGGCTTTTTATCACAGGAAAAGAAATCAGCCCTCGACAACTGAACCGGTAGAAAAAATTTTTTTTGAAAAAATCCTAAGCCCCGGGGTCACAATTTCATAAAAAATCTGACTTTCGGCAATTCACTCAAAAATGGTGCCAAACTTTTGCAAATGCTCCCCTGAAAGGTTTGGCGATCGAAACAGAAGGATTTTACTCACAGGAAAAGAAATCAGCCCTCGGCAACTTCACCAGCAGAAAAAGATTTTCTTGAAAAAATCCTAAGCCCCGGGGTCACAATTTCATAAAAAATCTGACTTTCGGCAATTCACTCAAAAATGGTGCCAAACTTTTGCAAATGCTCCCCTGAAAGGTTTGGCGCTTGAAACAGAAGGCTTTTTATCACAGGAAAAGAAATCAGCCCTCGACAACTTCACTGGCAGAAAAAGATTTTTTTGAAAAAATCCTAAGCCTCGGGGTCACAATTTCATAACAAATCTGACTTTCGGCAATTCACTCAAAAATGGTGCCAAACGGTTGCAAATGCTCTCCTGAGAGGTTTGGCGGTCAAAACAGAAGGATTTAAATCACAGGAAAAGAAATCAGCCCTCGACAACTGAACCGGTAGAAAAAAAAAATTTTTGAAAAAATCCTAAGCCCCGGGGTCACAATTTCATAACAAATCTGACTTTCGGCAATTCACTCAAAAATGGTGCCAAACGGGGGCAAATGCTCCCCTGAGAGGTTTGGCGGTCAAAACAGAAGGATTTAAATCACAGGAAAAGAAATCAGCCCTCGACAACTGAACCGGCAGAAAAAGATTTTTTTTGAAAAAATGCTAAGCCCCGGGGTCATAATTTCATAAAAAATCTGACTTTCGGCAATTCACTCAAAAATGGTGTCAAACGGTTGCAAATGCTCCCCTGAAAGGTTTGGCGATCGAAACAGAAGGATTTTTATCACAGGAAAAGAAATCAGCCCCCGACAACTTCACCGGCAGAAAAAGATTTTTTTGAAAAAATCCTAAGCCCCGGGGTCACAATTTCATAAAAAATCTGACTTTCGGCAATTCACTCAAAAATGGTGCCAAACGGTGGCAAATGCTCCCCTGAGAGGTTTGGCGGTAGAAACAGAAGGCTTTTTATCACAGGAAAAGAAATCAGCCCCCGACAACTTCACCGGCAGAAAAAGATTTTTTTGAAAAAATCCTAAGCCCCGGGGTCACAATTTCATAAAAAATCTGACTTTCGGCAATTCACTCAAAAATGGTGCCAAACTTTTGCAAATGCTCCCCTGAAAGGTTTCGCGGTCGAAACAGAAGGCTTTTTATCACAGGAAAAGAAATCAGCCCTCGACAACTTCACCGGCAGAAAAAGATTTTTTTGAAAAAATCCTAAGCCCCGGGGTCACAATTTCATAAAAAATCTGACTTTCTGCATTTCACTCAAAAATGGTGCCAAACTTTTGCAAATGCTCCCCTAAAAGGTTTGGCGGTCGAAACAGAAGGCTTTTTATCACAGGAAAAGAAATCAGCCCTCGACAACTTCACCGGCAGAAAAAGATTTTTTTGAAAAAATCCTAAGCCCCGTGGTCACAATTTCATAAAAAACCTGACTTTCGGCAATTCACTCAAAAATGTTGCCAAACGGTTGCAAATGCTCCCCTGAGAGGTTTGGCGGTCGAAACAGAAGGTTTTTTATTACAGGAAAAGAAATCAGCCCTCGACAACTGAACCGGTAGAAAATTTTTTTTTTGAAAAAATGCTAAGCCCCGGGGTCACAATTTCATAAAAAATCTGACTTTCGGCAATTCACTCAAAAATGGTGCCAAACTTTTGCAAATGCTCCCCTGAGAGGTTTGGCAGTCGAAACAGAAGGCATTTAATCACGGGAAAAGAAATCAGCCCCCGACAACTGAAGCGGCAGAAAAAGATTTTTTTGAAAAAATCCTAAGCCCCGGGGTCACAATTTCATAAAAAATCTGACTTTCGGCAATTCACTCAAAAATGGTGCCAACCTTTTGCAAATGCTCCCCTGAAAGGTTTCGCGGTCGAAACAGAAGGTTTTTTATTACAGGAAAAGAAATCAGCCCTCGACAACTGAACCGGTAGAAAAAAAATTTTTTGAAAAAATCCTAAGCCCCGGGGTCACAATTTCATAACAAATCTGACTTTCGGCAATTCACTCAAAAATGGTGCCAAACGGGGGCAAATGCTCCCCTGAGAGGTTTGGCGGTCAAAACAGAAGGATTTAAATCACAGGAAAAGAAATCAGCCCTCGACAACTGAACCGGCAGAAAAAGATTTTTTTTGAAAAAATGCTAAGCCCCGGGGTCATAATTTCATAAAAAATCTGACTTTCGGCAATTCACTCAAAAATGGTGCCTAACTTTTGCAAATGCTCCCCTGAAAGGTTTGGCGATCGAAACAGAAGGATTTTTATCACAGGAAAAGAAATCAGCCCCCGACAACTTCACCGGCAGAAAAAGATTTTTTTGAAAAAATCCTAAGCCCCGGGGTCACAATTTCATAAAAAATCTGACTTTCGGCAATTCACTCAAAAATGGTGCCAAACGGTGGCAAATGCTCCCCTGAGAGGTTTGGCGGTCAAAACAGAAGGATTTAAATCACAGGAAAAGAAATCAGCCCCCGACAACTTCACCGGCAGAAAAAGATTTTTTTGAAAAAATCCTAAGCCCCGGGGTCACAATTTCATAAAAAATCTGACTTTCGGCAATTCACTCAAAAATGGTGCCTAACTTTTGCAAATGATCCCCTGAAAGGTTTGGCGATCGAAACAGAAGCATTTAATCACAGGAAAAGAAATCAGCCCCCGACAACTTCACCGGCAGAAAAAGATTTTTTTGAAAAAATCCTAAGCCCCGTGGTCACAATTTCATAAAAAATCTGACTTTCGGCAATTCACTCAAAAATGGTGTCAAACGGTTGCAAATGCTCCCCTGAAAGGTTTCGCGGTCGAAACAGAAGGTTTTTTATTACAGGAAAAGAAATCAGCCCTCGACAACTGAACCGGTAGAAAATTTTTTTTTTGAAAAAATCCTAAGCCCCGGGGTCACAATTTCATAAAAAATCTGACTTTCGGCAATTCACTCAAAAATGCTGCCAAACTTTTGCAAATGCTCCCCTGAAAGGTTTCGCGATCGAAACAGAAGGCTTTTTATCACAGGAAAAGAAATCAGCCCTCGACAACTTCACCGGCAGAAAAAGATTTTTTTGAAAAAATCCTAAGCCCCGGGGTCACAATTTCATAAAAAATCTGACTTTCTGCATTTGACTCAAAAATGGTGTCAAACTTTTGCAAATGCTCCCCTAAAAGGTTTGGCGGTCGAAACAGAAGGCTTTTTATCACAGGAAAAGAAATCAGCCCTCGACAACTTCACCGGCAGAAAAAGATTTTTTTGAAAAAATCCTAAGCCCCGTGGTCACAATTTCATAAAAAATCTGACTTTCGGCAATTTACTCAAAAATGGTGCCAAACTTTTGCAAATGCTCCCCTGAGAGGTTTGGCAGTCGAAACAGAAGGCATTTAATCACGGGAAAAGAAATCAGCCCCCGACAACTGAACCGGCAGAAAAAGATTTTTTTGAAAAAATCCTAAGCCCCGGGGTCACAATTTCATAAAAAATCTGACTTTCGGCAATTCACTCAAAAATGGTGTCAAACGGTTGCAAATGCTCCCCTGAGAGGTTTGGCGGTCGAAAGAGAAGGTTTTTTATTACAGGAAAAGAAATCAGCCCTCGACAACTGAACCGGTAGAAAAATTTTTTTTTGAAAAAATCCTAAGCCCCGGGGTCACAATTTCATAAAAAATCTGACTTTCGGCAATTCACTCAAAAATGGTGCCAAACTTTTGCAAATGCTCCCCTGAGAGGTTTGGCAGTCGAAACAGAAGGCATTTAATCACGGGAAAAGAAATCAGCCCCCGACAACTGAACCGGCAGAAAAAGATTTTTTTGAAAAAATCCTAAGCCCCGGGGTCACAATTTCATAAAAAATCTGACTTTCGGCAATTCACTCAAAAATGGTGTCAAACGGTTGCAAATGCTCCCCTGAAAGGTTTGGCGATCGAAACAGAAGGATTTTACTCACAGGAAAAGAAATCAGCCCTCGGCAACTTCACCAGCAGAAAAAGATTTTTATGAAAAAATCCTAAGCCTCGGGGTCACAATTTCATAACAAATCTGACTTTCGGCAATTCACTCAAAAATGGTGCCAAACGGTTGCAAATGCTCCCCTGAGAGGTTTGGCGGTCAAAATAGAAGGATTTAAATCACAGGAAAAGAAATCAGCCCTCGACAACTGAACCGGCAGAAAAAGATTTTTTTGAAAAAATCCTAAGCCCCGGGGTCACAATTTCATAAAAAATCTGACTTTCGGCAATTCACTCAAAAATGTTGCCAAACGGTTGCAAATGCTCCCCTGAGAGGTTTGGCGGTCGAAACAGAAGGTTTTTTATTACAGGAAAAGAAATCAGCCCTCGACAACTGAACCGGTAGAAAAAAATTTTTTTGAAAAAATGCTAAGCCCCGGGGTCACAATTTCATAAAAAATCTGACTTTCTGCATTTCACTCAAAAATGCTGTCAAACTTTTGCAAATGCTCCCCTAAAAGGTTTGGCGGTCGAAACAGAAGGCTTTTTATCACAGGAAAAGAAATCAGCCCTCGACAACTTCACCGGCAGAAAAAGATTTTTTTGAAAAAATCCTAAGCCCCGTGGTCACAATTTCATAAAAAATCTGACTTTCGGCAATTTACTCAAAAATGGTGCCAAACTTTTGCAAATGCTCCCCTGAGAGGTTTGGCAGTCGAAACAGAAGGCATTTAATCACGGGAAAAGAAATCAGCCCCCGACAACTGAACCGGCAGAAAAAGATTTTTTTGAAAAAATCCTAAGCCCCGGGGTCACAATTTCATAAAAAATCTGACTTTCGGCAATTCACTCAAAAATGGTGTCAAACGGTTGCAAATGCTCCCCTGAGAGGTTTGGCGGTCGAAAGAGAAGGTTTTTTATTACAGGAAAAGAAATCAGCCCTCGACAACTGAACCGGTAGAAAAAAAATTTTTTGAAAAAATCCTAAGCCCCGGGGTCACAATTTCATAAAAAATCTGACTTTCGGCAATTCACTCAAAAATGGTGCCAAACTTTTGCAAATGCTCCCCTGAGAGGTTTGGCAGTCGAAACAGAAGGCATTTAATCACGGGAAAAGAAATCAGCCCCCGACAACTGAACCGGCAGAAAAAGATTTTTTTGAAAAAATCCTAAGCCCCGGGGTCACAATTTCATAAAAAATCTGACTTTCGGCAATTCACTCAAAAATGGTGTCAAACGGTTGCAAATGCTCCCCTGAAAGGTTTGGCGATCGAAACAGAAGGATTTTACTCACAGGAAAAGAAATCAGCCCTCGGCAACTTCACCAGCAGAAAAAGATTTTTTTGAAAAAATCCTAAGCCTCGGGGTCACAATTTCATAACAAATCTGACTTTCGGCAATTCACTCAAAAATGGTGCCAAACGGTTGCAAATGCTCCCCTGAGAGGTTTGGCAGTCAAAATAGAAGGATTTAAATCACAGGAAAAGAAATCAGCCCTCGACAACTGAACCGGCAGAAAAAGATTTTTTTGAAAAAATCCTAAGCCCCGGGGTCACAATTTCATAAAAAATCTGACTTTCGGCAATTCACTCAAAAATGTTGCCAAACGGTTGCAAATGCTCCCCTGAGAGGTTTGGCGGTCGAAACAGAAGGTTTTTTATTACAGGAAAAGAAATCAGCCCTCGACAACTGAACCGGTAGAAAAAATTTTTTTTGAAAAAATGCTAAGCCCCGGGGTCACAATTTCATAAAAAATCTGACTTTCGGCAATTCACTCAAAAATGGTGCCAAACTTTTGCAAATGCTCCCCTGAGAGGTTTGGCAGTCGAAACAGAAGGCATTTAATCACGGGAAAAGAAATCAGCCCCCGACAACTGAACCGGCAGAAAAAGATTTTTTTGAAAAAATCCTAAGCCCCGGGGTCACAATTTCATAAAAAATCTGACTTTGGCAATTCACTCAAAAATGGTGCCAAACTTTTGCAAATGCTCCCCTGAAAGGTTTGGCGGTCGAAACAGAAGGCTTTTTATCACAGGAAAAGAAATCAGCCCTCGACAACTGAACCGGCAGAAAAAGATTTTTTTGAAAAAATCCTAAGCCCCGGGGTCACAATTTCATAAAAAATCTGACTTTCGGCAATTCACTCAAAAATGTTTCCAAACGGTTGCAAATGCTCCCCTGAGAGGTTTGGCGGTCGAAACAGAAGGTTTTTTATTACAGGAAAAGAAATCAGCCCTCGACAACTGAACCGGTAGAAAAAAATTTTTTTGAAAAAATGCTAAGCCCCGGGGTCACAATTTCATAAAAAATCTGACTTTCGGCAATTCACTCAAAAATGGTGCCAAACTTTTGCAAATGCTCCCCTGAGAGGTTTGGCAGTCGAAACAGAAGGCATTTAATCACGGGAAAAGAAATCAGCCACCGACAACTGAACCGGCAGAAAAAGATTTTTTTGAAAAAATCCTAAGCCCCGGGGTCACAATTTCATAAAAAATCTGACTTTCGGCAATTCACTCAAAAATGGTGCCAACCTTTTGCAAATGCTCCCCTGAAAGGTTTGGCGGTCGAAACAGAAGGCTTTTTATCACAGGAAAAGAAATCAGCCCTCGACAACTTCACTGACAGAAATAGATTTTTTTGAAAAAATCCTAAGCCTCGGCGTCACAATTTCATAACAAATCTGACTTTCGGCAATTCACTCAAAAATGGTGCCAAACGGTTGCAAATGCTCCCCTGAGAGGTTTGGCGGTCAAAACAGAAGGATTTAAATCACAGGAAAAGAAATCAGCCCTCGACAACTGAACCGGCAGAAAAAGATTTTTTTTGAAAAACTTCTAAGCCCCGGGGTCACAATTTCATAAAAAATCTGACTTTCGGCAATTCACTCAAAAATGGTGCCAAACTTTTGCAAATGCTCCCCTGAGAGGTTTGGCATTCGAAACATAAGGCATTTAATCACGGGAAAAGAAATCAGCCCCCGACAACTGAACCGGCAGAAAAAGATTTTTTTGAAAAAATCCTAAGCCCCGGGGTCACAATTTCATAAAAAATCTGACTTTCGGCAATTCACTCAAAAATGATGCCAACCTTTTGCAAATGCTCCCCTGAAAGGTTTCGTGGTCGAAACAGAAGGTTTTTTATTACAAGAAAAGAAATCAGCCCTCGACAACTGAACCGGTAGAAAATTTTTTTTTTGAAAAAATCCTAAGCCCCGGGGTCACAATTTCATAACAAATCTGACTTTCGGCAATTCACTCAAAAATGGTGCCAAACGGGGGCAAATGCTCCCCTGAGAGGTTTGGCGGTCAAAACAGAAGGATTTAAATCACAGGAAAAGAAATCAGCCCTCGACAACTGAACCGGCAGAAAAAGATTTTTTTTGAAAAAATGCTAAGCCACGGGGTCATAATTTCAAAAAAATCTGACTTTCGGCAATTCACTCAAAAATGGTGCCAAACTTTTGCAAATGCTCCCCTGAACGGTTTGGAGGTCGAAACAGAAGGCTTTTTATCACAGGAAAAGAAATCAGCCCCCGACAACTTCACCGGCAGAAAAAGATTTTTTTGAAAAAATCCTAAGCCCCGGGGTCACAATTTCATAAAAAATCTGACTTTCGGCAATTCACTCAAAAATGCTGCCAAACTTTTGCAAATGCTCCCCTGAAAGGTTTCGCGGTCGAAACAGAAGGCTTTTTATCACAGGAAAAGAAATCAGCCCTCGACAACTTCACCGGCAGAAAAAGATTTTTTTGAAAAAATCCTAAGCCCCGGGGTCACAACTTCATAAAAAATCTGACTTTCTGCATTTCACTCAAAAATGGTGCCAAACTTTTGCAAATGCTCCCCTGAAAGGTTTGGCGGTCGAAACAGAAGGCTTTTTATCACAGGAAAAGAAATCAGCCCTCGACAACTTCACTGACAGAAATAGATTTTTTTGAAAAAATCCTAAGCCCCGTGGTCACAATTTCATAAAAAATCTGACTTTCGGCAATTCACTCAAAAATGTTGCCAAACGGTTGCAAATGCTCCCCTGAGAGGTTTGGCGGTCGAAACAGAAGGTTTTTTATTACAGGAAAAGAAATCAGCCCTCGACAACTGAACCGGTAGAAAAAAATTTTTTTGAAAAAATCCTAAGCCCCGGGGTCACAATTTCATAAAAAATCTGACTTTCGGCAATTCACTCAAAAATGGTGCCAAACTTTTGCAAATGCTCCCCTGAGAGGTTTGGCAGTCGAAACAGAAGGCATTTAATCACGGGAAAAGAAATCAGCCCCCGACAACTTCACCGGCAGAAAAAGATTTTTTTGAAAAAATCCTAAGCCCCGGGGTCACAATTTCATAAAAAATCTGACTTTCGGCAATTCACTCAAAAATGGTGCCAACCTTTTGCAAATGCTCCCCTGAAAGGTTTCGCGGTCGAAACAGAAGGTTTTTTATTACAGGAAAAGAAATCAGCCCTCGACAACTGAACCGGTAGAAAAAATTTTTTTTGAAAAAATCCTAAGCCCCGGGGTCACAATTTCATAACAAATCTGACTTTCGGCAATTCACTCAAAAATGGTGCCAAACGGGGGCAAATGCTCCCCTGAGAGGTTTGGCGGTCAAAACAGAAGGATTTAAATCACAGGAAAAGAAATCAGCCCTCGACAACTGAACCGGCAGAAAAAGATTTTTTTTGAAAAAATGCTAAGCCCCGGGGTCATAATTTCATAAAAAATCTGACTTTCGGCAATTCACTCAAAAATGGTGCCTAACTTTTGCAAATGCTCCCCTGAAAGGTTTGGCGATCGAAACAGAAGGATTTTTATCACAGGAAAAGAAATCAGCCCCCGACAACTTCACCGGCAGAAAAAGATTTTTTTGAAAAAATCCTAAGCCCCGGGGTCACAATTTCATAAAAAATCTGACTTTCGGCAATTCACTCAAAAATGGTGCCAAACGGTGGCATATGCTCCCCTGAGAGGTTTGGCGGTAGAAACAGAAGGCTTTTTATCACAGGAAAAGAAATCAGCCCCCGACAACTTCACCGGCAGAAAAAGATTTTTTTGAAAAAATCCTAAGCCCCGGGGTCACAATTTCATAAAAAATCTGACTTTCGGCAATTCACTCAAAAATGGTGCCAAACTTTTGCAAATGCTCCCCTGAAAGGTTTGGCGATCGAAAAAGAAGGCATTTAATCACAGGAAAAGAAATCAGCCCCCGACAACTTCACCGGCAGAAAAAGATTTTTTTGAAAAAATCCTAAGCCCCGGGGTCACAATTTCATAAAAAATCTGACTTTCGGCAATTCACTCAAAAATGGTGCCAAACTTTTGCAAATGCTCCCCTGAAAGGTTTCGCGGTCGAAACAGAAGGCTTTTTATCACAGGAAAAGAAATCAGCCCTCGACAACTGAACCAGCAGAAAAAATTTTTTTTGAAAAAATCCTAAGCCCCGGGGTCACAATTTCATAAAAAATCTGACTTTCGGCAATTCACTCAAAAATGGTGCCAAACTTTTGCAAATGCTCCCCTAAAAGGTTTGGCGGTCGAAACAGAAGGCTTTTTATCACAGGAAAAGAAATCAGCCCTCGACAACTTCACCGGCAGAAAAAGATTTTTTTGAAAAAATCCTAAACCCCGTGGTCACAATTTCATAAAAAATCTGACTTTCGGCAATTCACTCAAAAATGTTGCCAAACGGTTGCAAATGCTCCCCTGAGAGGTTTGGCGGTCGAAACAGAAGGTTTTTTATTACAGGAAAAGAAATCAGCCCTCGACAACTGAACCGGTAGAAAATTTTTTTTTTGAAAAAATGCTAAGCCCCGGGGTCACAATTTCATAAAAAATCTGACTTTCGGCAATTCACTCAAAAATGGTGCCAAACTTTTGCGAATGCTCCCCTGAGAGGTTTGGCGGTCGAAACAGAAGGCATTTAATCACAGGAAAAGAAATCAGCCCTCGACAACTGAACCGGCAGAAAAAGATTTTTTTTGAAAAAATCCTAAGCCCCGGGGTCATAATTTCATAAAAAATCTGACTTTCGGCAATTCACTCAAAAATGGTGCCTAACTTTTGCAAATGCTCCCCTGAAAGGTTTCGCGGTCGAAACAGAAGGTTTTTTATTACAGGAAAAGAAATCAGCCCTCGACAACTGAACCGGTAGAAATTTTTTTTTTAAAAAAAATCCTAAGCCCCGGGGTCACAATTTCATAAAAAATCTGACTTTCGGCAATTCACTCAAAAATGGTGCCAAACTTTTGCAAATGCTCCCCTGAAAGGTTTGGCGGTCGAAACAGAAGGCTTTTTATCACGGGAAAAGAAATCAGCCCTCGACAACTTCACCGGCAGAAAAATATTTTTTTGAAAAAATCCTAAGCCCCGGGGTCACAATTTCATAAAAAATCTGACTTTCGGCAATTCACTCAAAAATGGTGCCAAACTTTTGCAAATGCTCTCCTGAGAGGTTTGGCGGTCGAAACAGAAGGCATTTAATCACGGGAAAAGAAATCAGCCCCCGACAACTGAACCGGCAGAAAAAGATTTTTTTGAAAAAATCCTAAGCCCCGGGGTCACAATTTCATAAAAAATCTGACTTTCGGCAATTAACTCAAAAATGGTGCCAAACTTTTGCAAATGCTCCCCTGAAAGGTTTCGCGGTCGAAACAGGAGGTTTTTTATTACAGGAAAAGAAATCAGCCCTCGACAACTGAACCGGTAGAAAAAATTTTTTTTGAAAAAATCCTAAGCCCCGGGGTCACAATTTCATAAAAAATCTGACTTTCGGCAATTCACTCAAAAATGGTGCCTAACTTTTGCAAATGCTCCCCTGAAAGGTTTCGCGGTCGAAACAGAAGGTTTTTTATTACAGGAAAAGAAATCAGCCCTCGACAACTGAACCGGTAGAAATTTTTTTTTTTGAAAAAATCCTAAGCCCCGGGGTCACAATTTCATAAAAAATCTGACTTTCGGCAATTCACTCAAAAATGGTGCCAAACTTTTGCAAATGCTCCCCTGAAAGGTTTGGCGGTCGAAACAGAAGGCTTTTTATCACAGGAAAAGAAATCAGCCCTCGACAACTTCACCGGCAGAAAAAGATTTTTTTGAAAAAATCCTAAGCCCCGGGGTCACAATTTCATAAAAAATCTGACTTTCGGCAATTCACTCAAAAATGGTGCCAAACTTTTGCAAATGCTCCCCTGAAAGGTTTCGCGGTCGAAACAGAAGGCTTTTTATCACAGGAAAAGAAATCAGCCCTCGACAACTTCACCGGCAGAAAAAGATTTTTTTGAAAAAATCCTAAGCCCCGGGGTCACAATTTCATAAAAAATCTGACTTTCGGCAATTCACTCAAAAATGGTGCCAAACGGTGGCATATGCTCCCCTGAGAGGTTTGGCGGTAGAAACAGAAGGCTTTTTATCACAGGAAAAGAAATCAGCCCCCGACAACTTCACCGGCAGAAAAAGATTTTTTTGAAAAAATCCAAAGCCCCGGGGTCACAATTTCATAAAAAATCTGACTTTCGGCAATTCACTCAAAAATGGTGCCAAACTTTTGCAAATGCTCCCCTGAAAGGTTTGGCGATCGAAACAGAAGGCATTTAATCACAGGAAAAGAAATCAGCCCCCGACAACTTCACCGGCAGAAAAAGATTTTTTTGAAAAAATCCTAAGCCCCGGGGTCACAATTTCATAAAAAACCTGACTTTCGGCAATTCACTCAAAAATGGTGCCAAACTTTTGCAAATGCTCCCCTGAAAGGTTTCGCGGTCGAAACAGAAGGCTTTTTATCACAGGAAAAGAAATCAGCCCTCGACAACTGAACCGGCAGAAAAAATTTTTTTTGAAAAAATCCTAAGCCCCGGGGTCACAATTTCATAAAAAATCTGACTTTCGGCAATTCACTCAAAAATGGTGCCAAACTTTTGCAAATGCTCCCCTAAAAGGTTTGGCGGTCGAAACAGAAGGCATTTAATCACGGGAAAAGAAATCAGCCCCCGACAACTGAACCGGCAGAAAAAGATTTTTTTGAAAAAATCCTAAGCCCCGGGGTCACAATTTCATAAAAAATCTGACTTTCGGCAATTCACTCAAAAATGGTGCCAAACTTTTGCAAATGCTCCCCTGAAAGGTTTCGCGGTCGAAACAGGAGGTTTTTTATTACAGGAAAAGAAATCAGCCCTCGACAACTGAACCGGTAGAAAAAATTTTTTTTGAAAAAATCCTAAGCCCCGGGGTCACAATTTCATAAAAAATCTGACTTTCGGCAATTCACTCAAAAATGGTGCCTAACTTTTGCAAATGCTCCCCTGAAAGGTTTCGCGGTCGAAACAGAAGGTTTTTTATTACAGGAAAAGAAATCAGCCCTCGACAACTGAACCGGTAGAAATTTTTTTTTTTGAAAAAATCCTAAGCCCCGGGGTCACAATTTCATAAAAAATCTGACTTTCGGCAATTCACTCAAAAATGGTGCCAAACTTTTGCAAATGCTCCCCTGAAAGGTTTGGCGGTCGAAACAGAAGGCTTTTTATCACAGGAAAAGAAATCAGCCCTCGACAACTTCACCGGCAGAAAAAGATTTTTTTGAAAAAATCCTAAGCCCCGGGGTCACAATTTCATAAAAAATCTGACTTTCGGCAATTCACTCAAAAATGGTGCCAAACTTTTGCAAATGCTCCCCTGAAAGGTTTCGCGGTCGAAACAGAAGGCTTTTTATCACAGGAAAAGAAATCAGCCCTCGACAACTTCACCGGCAGAAAAAGATTTTTTTGAAAAAATCCTAAGCCCCGGGGTCACAATTTCATAAAAAATCTGACTTTCTGCATTTCACTCAAAAATGGTGCCAAACTTTTGCAAATGCTCCCCTAAAAGGTTTAGCGGTCAAAACAGAAGGCTTTTTATCATAGGAAAAGAAATCAGCCCTCGACAACTTCACCGGCAGAAAAAGATTTTTTTGAAAAAATCCTAAACCCCGTGGTCACAATTTCATAAAAAATCTGACTTTCGGCAATTCACTCAAAAATGTTGCCAAACGGTTGCAAATGCTCCCCTGAGAGGTTTGGCGGTCGAAACAGAAGGTTTTTTATTACAGGAAAAGAAATCAGCCCTCGACAACTGAACCGGTAGAAAAAATTTTTTTTGAAAAAATGCTAAGCCCCGGGGTCACAATTTCATAAAAAATCTGACTTTCGGCAATTCACTCAAAAATGGTGCCAAACTTTTGCAAATGCTCCCCTGAGAGGTTTGGCGGTCGAAACAGAAGGCATTTAATCACGGGAAAAGAAATCAGCCCCCGACAACTGAACCGGCAGAAAAAGATTTTTTTGAAAAAATCCTAAGCCCCGGGGTCACAATTTCATAAAAAATCTGACTTTCGGCAATTCACTCAAAAATGGTGCCAAACTTTTGCAAATGCTCCCCTGAAAGGTTTCGCGGTCGAAACAGGAGGTTTTTTATTACAGGAAAAGAAATCAGCCCTCGACAACTGAACCGGTAGAAAAAAATTTTTTTGAAAAAATCCTAAGCCCCGGGGTCACAATTTCATAAAAAATCTGACTTTCGGCAATTCACTCAAAAATGGTGCCAAACTTTTGCAAATGCTCCCCTGAAAGGTTTGGCGATCGAAACAGAAGCATTTAATCACAGGAAAAGAAATCAGCCCCCGACAACTTCACCGGCAGAAAAAGATTTTTTTGAAAAAATCCTAAGCTCCGAGGTCACAATTTCATAAAAAATCTGACTTTCGGCATTTCACTCAAAAATGGTGCCAAACTTTTGCAAATGCTCCCCTGAAAGGTTTGGCGAAAGAAACAGAAGGCATTTAATCACAGGAAAAGAAATCAGCCCTCGACAACTGAACCGGCAGAAAAAGATTTTTTTGAAAAAATCCTAAGCCCCGGGGTCACAATTTCATAAAAAATCTGACTTTCGGCAATTCACTCAAAAATGGTGCCAAACGGTTGCAAATGCTCCCCTGAGACGTTTATCGGTCAAAACAGAAGGCTTTTTATCACAGGAAAAGAAATCGGTCCTCGACAACTGAACCGGTAGAAAAAATTTTTTTTGAAAAAATCCTAAGCCCCGGGGTCACAATTTCATAAAAGATCTGACTTTCGGCAATTCACTCAAAAATGGTGCCAAACTTTTGCAAATGCTCCCCTGAAAGGTTTGGCGATCGAAACAGAAGCATTTAATCACAGGAAAAGAAATCAGCCCCCGACAGCTTCACCGGCAGAAAAAGATTTTTTTGAAAAAATCCTAAGCCCCGGGGTCACAATTTCATAAAAAATCTGACTTTCGGCAATTCACTCAAAAATGGTGCCAAACTTTTGCAAATGCTCCCCTGAAAGGTTTGGCGATCGAAACAGAAGCATTTAATCACAGGAAAAGAAATCAGCCCCCGACAACTTCACCGGCAGAAAAAGATTTTTTTGAAAAAATCCTAAGCCCCGGGGTCACAATTTCATAAAAAATCTGACTTTCGGCAATTCACTCAAAAATGGTGCCAAACTTTTGCAAATGCTCCCCTGAAAGGTTTGGCGATCGAAACAGAAGCATTTAATCACAGGAAAAGAAATCAGCCCCCGACAACTTCACCGGCAGAAAAAGATTTTTTTGAAAAAATCCTAAACCCCGGGGTCACAATTTCATAACAAATCTGACTTTCGGCAATTCACTCAAAAATGGTGCCAAACTTTTGCAAATGCTCCCCTGAAAGGTTTGGCGGTCGAAACAGAAGGCTTTTTATCACAGGAAAAGAAATCAGCCCTCGACAACTTCACCGGCAGACAAAGATTTTTTTGAAAAAATCCTAAGCCTTGGGGTCACAATTTCATAACAAATCTGACTTTCGGCAATTCACTCAAAAATGGTGCCAAACGGTTGCAAATGCTCCCCTGAAAGGTTTCGCGGTCGAAACAGAAGGTTTTTTATTACAGGAAAAGAAATCAGCCCTCGACAACTGAACCGGCAGAAAAAGATTTTTTTTGAAAAAATCCTAAGCCCCGGGGTCATAATTTCATAAAAAATCTGACTTTCGGCAATTCACTCAAAAATGGTGCCTAACTTTTGCAAATGCTCCCCTGAAAGGTTTCGCGGTCGAAACAGAAGGTTTTTTATTACAGGAAAAGAAATCAGCCCTCGACAACTGAACCGGTAGAAATTTTTTTTTTTGAAAAAATCCTAAGCCCCGGGGTCACAATTTCATAAAAAATCTGACTTTCGGCAATTCACTCAAAAATGGTGCCAAACTTTTGCAAATGCTCCCCTGAAAGGTTTGGCGGTCGAAACAGAAGGCTTTTTATCACAGGAAAAGAAATCAGCCCTCGACAACTTCACCGGCAGAAAAATATTTTTTTGAAAAAATCCTAAGCCCCGGGGTCACAATTTCATAAAAAATCTGACTTTCGGCAATTCACTCAAAAATGGTGCCAAACTTTTGCAAATGCTCCCCTGAAAGGTTTGGCGGTCGAAACAGAAGGCTTTTTATCACAGGAAAAGAAATCAGCCCTCGACAACTTCACCGGCAGAAAAAGATTTTTTTGAAAAAATCCTAAGCCCCGGGGTCACAATTTCATAAAAAATCTGACTTTCTGCATTTCACTCAAAAATGGTGCCAAACTTTTGCAAATGCTCCCCTAAAAGGTTTGGCGGTCGAAACAGAAGGCTTTTTATCACAGGAAAAGAAATCAGCCCTCGACAACTTCACCGGCAGAAAAAGATTTTTTTGAAAAAATCCTAAACCCCGGGGTCACAATTTCATAAAAAATCTGACTTTTGGCAATTCACTCAAAAATGGTGCCAAACTTTTGCAAATGCTCCCCTGAAAGGTTTCGCAGTCGAAACAGGAGGTTTTTTATTACAGGAAAAGAAATCAGCCCTCGACAACTGAACCGGTAGAAAAATTTTTTTTTGAAAAAATCCTAAGCCCCGGGGTCACAATTTCATAAAAAATCTGACTTTCGGCAATTCACTCAAAAATGGTGCCAAACTTTTGCAAATGCTCCCCTGAAAGGTTTCGCGGTCGAAACAGAAGGTTTTTTATTACAGGAAAAGAAATCAGCCCTCGACAACTGAACCGGTAGAAAATTTTTTTTTTGAAAAAATCCTAAGCCCCGGGGTCACAATTTCATAAAAAATCTGAGTTTCGGCAATTCACTCAAAAATGGTGCCAAACTTTTGCAAATGCTCCCCTGAAAGGTTTGGCGATCGAAACAGAAGGCATTTAATCACAGGAAAAGAAATCAGCCCCCGACAACTTCACCGGCAGAAAAAGATTTTTTTGAAAAAATCCTAAGCCCCGGGGTCACAATTTCATAAAAAATCTGACTTTCGGCAATTCACTCAAAAATGGTGCCAAACTTTTGCAAATGCTCCCCTGAAAGGTTTGGCGGTCGAAACAGAAGGCTTTTTATCACAGGAAAAGAAATCAGCCCTCGACAACTTCACCGGCAGACAAAGATTTTTTTCAAAAAATCCTAAGCCTCGGGGTCACAATTTCATAACAAATCTGACTTTCGGCAATTAGCTCAAAAATGGTTCCAAACGGTTGCAAATGCTCCCCTGAGAGGTTTGGCGGTCAAAACAGAAGGATTTAAATCACAGGAAAAGAAATCAGCCCTCGACAACTGAACCGGCAGAAAAAGATTTTTTTTGAAAAAATCCTAAGCCCCGGGGTCATAATTTCATAAAAAATCTGACTTTCGGCAATTCACTCAAAAATGGTGCCTAACTTTTGCAAATGCTCCCCTGAAAGGTTTCGCGGTCGAAACAGAAGGTTTTTTATTACAGGAAAAGAAATCAGCCCTCGACAACTGAACCGGTAGAAATTTTTTTTTTTGAAAAAATCCTAAGCCCCGGGGTCACAATTTCATAAAAAATCTGACTTTCGGCAATTCACTCAAAAATGGTGCCAAACTTTGGCAAATGCTCCCCTGAAAGGTTTGGTGGTCGAAACAGAAGGCTTTTTATCACAGGAAAAGAAATCAGCCCTCGACAACTTCACCGGCAGAAAAATATTTTTTTGAAAAAATCCTAAGCCCCGGGGTCACAATTTCATAAAAAATCTGACTTTCGGCAATTCACTCAAAAATGGTGCCAAACTTTTGCAAATGCTCCCCTGAAAGGTTTCGCGGTCGAAACAGAAGGCTTTTTATCACAGGAAAAGAAATCAGCCCTCGACAACTTCACCGGCAGAAAAAGATTTTTTTGAAAAAATCCTAAGCCCCGGGGTCACAATTTCATAAAAAATCTGACTTTCTGCATTTCACTCAAAAATGGTGCCAAACTTTTGCAAATGCTCCCCTAAAAGGTTTGGCGGTCGAAACAGAAGGCTTTTTATCACAGGAAAAGAAATCAGCCCTCGACAACTTCACCGGCAGAAAAAGATTTTTTTGAAAAAATCCTAAACCCCGTGGTCACAATTTCATAAAAAATCTGACTTTCGGCAATTCACTCAAAAATGTTGCCAAACGGTTGCAAATGCTCCCCTGAGAGGTTTGGCGGTCGAAACAGAAGGTTTTTTATTACAGGGAAAGAAATCAGCCCTCGACAACTGAACCGGTAGAAAAAATTTTTTTTGAAAAAATGCTAAGCCCCGGGGTCACAATTTCATAAAAAACCTGACTTTCGGCAATTCACTCAAAAATGGTGCCAAACTTTTGCAAATGCTCCCCTGAGAGGTTTGGCAGTCGAAACAGAAGGCATTTAATCACGGGAAAAGAAATCAGCCCCCGACAACTGAACCGGCAGAAAAAGATTTTTTTGAAAAAATCCTAAGCCTTGGGGTCACAATTTCATAACAAATCTGACTTTCGGCAATTCACTCAAAAATGGTGCCAAACGGTTGCAAATGCTCCCCTGAAAGGTTTCGCGGTCGAAACAGAAGGTTTTTTATTACAGGAAAAGAAATCAGCCCTCGACAACTGAACCGGCAGAAAAAGATTTTTTTTGAAAAAATCCTAAGCCCCGGGGTCATAATTTCATAAAAAATCTGACTTTCGGCAATTCACTCAAAAATGGTGCCTAACTTTTGCAAATGCTCCCCTGAAAGGTTTCGCGGTCGAAACAGAAGGTTTTTTATTACAGGAAAAGAAATCAGCCCTCGACAACTGAACCGGTAGAAATTTTTTTTTTTGAAAAAATCCTAAGCCCCGGGGTCACAATTTCATAAAAAATCTGACTTTCGGCAATTCACTCAAAAATGGTGCCAAACTTTTGCAAATGCTCCCCTGAAAGGTTTGGCGGTCGAAACAGAAGGCTTTTTATCACAGGAAAAGAAATCAGCCCTCGACAACTTCACCGGCAGAAAAATATTTTTTTGAAAAAATCCTAACCCCCGGGGTCACAATTTCATAAAAAATCTGACTTTCGGCAATTCACTCAAAAATGGTGCCAAACTTTTGCAAATGCTCCCCTGAAAGGTTTGGCGGTCGAAACAGAAGGCTTTTTATCACAGGAAAAGTAATCAGCCCTCGACAACTTCACCGGCAGAAAAAGATTTTTTTGAAAAAATCCTAAGCCCCGGGGTCACAATTTCATAAAAAATCTGACTTTCTGCATTTCACTCAAAAATGGTGCCAAACTTTTGCAAATGCTCCCCTAAAAGGTTTGGCGGTCGAAACAGAAGGCTTTTTATCACAGGAAAAGAAATCAGCCCTCGACAACTTCACCGGCAGAAAAAGATTTTTTTGAAAAAATCCTAAACCCCGGGGTCACAATTTCATAAAAAATCTGACTTTTGGCAATTCACTCAAAAATGGTGCCAAACTTTTGCAAATGCTCCCCTGAAAGGTTTCGCAGTCGAAACAGGAGGTTTTTTATTACAGGAAAAGAAATCAGCCCTCGACAACTGAACCGGTAGAAAAAATTTTTTTTGAAAAAATCCTAAGCCCCGGGGTCACAATTTCATAAAAAATCTGACTTTCGGCAATTCACTCAAAAATGGTGCCAAACTTTTGCAAATGCTCTCCTGAAAGGTTTCGCGGTCGAAACAGAAGGTTTTTTATTACAGGAAAAGAAATCAGCCCTCGACAACTGAACCGGTAGAAAATTTTTTTTTTGAAAAAATCCTAAGCCCCGGGGTCACAATTTCATAAAAAATCTGAGTTTCGGCAATTCACTCAAAAATGGTGCCAAACTTTTGCAAATGCTCCCCTGAAAGGTTTGGCGATCGAAACAGAAGGCATTTAATCACAGGAAAAGAAATCAGCCCCCGACAACTTCACCGGCAGAAAAAGATTTTTTTGAAAAAATCCTAAGCCCCGGGGTCACAATTTCATAAAAAATCTGACTTTCGGCAATTCACTCAAAAATGGTGCCAAACTTTTGCAAATGCTCCCCTGAAAGGTTTGGCGGTCGAAACAGAAGGCTTTTTATCACAGGAAAAGAAATCAGCCCTCGACAACTTCACCGGCAGACAAAGATTTTTTTCAAAAAATCCTAAGCCTCGGGGTCACAATTTCATAACAAATCTGACTTTCGGCAATTAGCTCAAAAATGGTTCCAAACGGTTGCAAATGCTCCCCTGAGAGGTTTGGCGGTCAAAACAGAAGGATTTAAATCACAGGAAAAGAAATCAGCCCTCGACAACTGAACCGGCAGAAAAAGATTTTTTTTGAAAAAATCCTAAGCCCCGGGGTCATAATTTCATAAAAAATCTGACTTTCGGCAATTCACTCAAAAATGGTGCCTAACTTTTGCAAATGCTCCCCTGAAAGGTTTCGCGGTCGAAACAGAAGGTTTTTTATTACAGGAAAAGAAATCAGCCCTCGACAACTGAACCGGTAGAAATTTTTTTTTTTGAAAAAATCCTAAGCCCCGGGGTCACAATTTCATAAAAAATCTGACTTTCGGCAATTCACTCAAAAATGGTGCCAAACTTTGGCAAATGCTCCCCTGAAAGGTTTGGTGGTCGAAACAGAAGGCTTTTTATCACAGGAAAAGAAATCAGCCCTCGACAACTTCACCGGCAGAAAAATATTTTTTTGAAAAAATCCTAAGCCCCGGGGTCACAATTTCATAAAAAATCTGACTTTCGGCAATTCACTCAAAAATGGTGCCAAACTTTTGCAAATGCTCCCCTGAAAGGTTTCGCGGTCGAAACAGAAGGCTTTTTATCACAGGAAAAGAAATCAGCCCTCGACAACTTCACCGGCAGAAAAAGATTTTTTTGAAAAAATCCTAAGCCCCGGGGTCACAATTTCATAAAAAATCTGACTTTCTGCATTTCACTCAAAAATGGTGCCAAACTTTTGCAAATGCTCCCCTAAAAGGTTTGGCGGTCGAAACAGAAGGCTTTTTATCACAGGAAAAGAAATCAGCCCTCGACAACTTCACCGGCAGAAAAAGATTTTTTTGAAAAAATCCTAAACCCCGTGGTCACAATTTCATAAAAAATCTGACTTTCGGCAATTCACTCAAAAATGTTGCCAAACGGTTGCAAATGCTCCCCTGAGAGGTTTGGCGGTCGAAACAGAAGGTTTTTTATTACAGGGAAAGAAATCAGCCCTCGACAACTGAACCGGTAGAAAAATTTTTTTTTGAAAAAATGCTAAGCCCCGGGGTCACAATTTCATAAAAAACCTGACTTTCGGCAATTCACTCAAAAATGGTGCCAAACTTTTGCAAATGCTCCCCTGAGAGGTTTGGCAGTCGAAACAGAAGGCATTTAATCACGGGAAAAGAAATCAGCCCCCGACAACTGAACCGGCAGAAAAAGATTTTTTTGAAAAAATCCTAAGCCCCGGGGTCACAATTTCATAAAAAATCTGACTTTCGGCAATTCACTCAAAAATGGTGCCAACCTTTTGCAAATGCTCCCCTGAAAGGTTTCGCGGTCGAAACAGAAGGTTTTTTATTACAGGAAAAGAAATCAGCCCTCGACAACTGAACCGGTAGAAAAAAATTTTTTTGAAAAAATCCTAAGCCCCGGGGTCACAATTTCATAACAAATCTGACTTTCGGCAATTCACTCAAAAATGGTGCCAAACGGGGGCAAATGCTCCCCTGAGAGGTTTGGCGGTCAAAACAGAAGGATTTAAATCACAGGAAAAGAAATCAGCCCTCGACAACTGAACCGGCAGAAAAAGATTTTTTTTGAAAAAATGCTAAGCCTTGGGGTCACAATTTCATAACAAATCTGACTTTCGGCAATTCACTCAAAAATGGTGCCAAACGGTTGCAAATGCTCCCCTGAAAGGTTTCGCGGTCGAAACAGAAGGTTTTTTATTACAGGAAAAGAAATCAGCCCTCGACAACTGAACCGGCAGAAAAAGATTTTTTTTGAAAAAATCCTAAGCCCCGGGGTCATAATTTCATAAAAAATCTGACTTTCGGCAATTCACTCAAAAATGGTGCCTAACTTTTGCAAATGCTCCCCTGAAAGGTTTCGCGGTCGAAACAGAAGGTTTTTTATTACAGGAAAAGAAATCAGCCCTCGACAACTGAACCGGTAGAAATTTTTTTTTTTGAAAAAATCCTAAGCCCCGGGGTCACAATTTCATAAAAAATCTGACTTTCGGCAATTCACTCAAAAATGGTGCCAAACTTTTGCAAATGCTCCCCTGAAAGGTTTGGCGGTCGAAACAGAAGGCTTTTTATCACAGGAAAAGAAATCAGCCCTCGACAACTTCACCGGCAGAAAAATATTTTTTTGAAAAAATCCTAAGCCCCGGGGTCACAATTTCATAAAAAATCTGACTTTCGGCAATTCACTCAAAAATGGTGCCAAACTTTTGCAAATGCTCCCCTGAAAGGTTTGGCGGTCGAAACAGAAGGCTTTTTATCACAGGAAAAGAAATCAGCCCTCGACAACTTCACCGGCAGAAAAAGATTTTTTTGAAAAAATCCTAAGCCCCGGGGTCACAATTTCATAAAAAATCTGACTTTCTGCATTTCACTCAAAAATGGTGCCAAACTTTTGCAAATGCTCCCCTAAAAGGTTTGGCGGTCGAAACAGAAGGCTTTTTATCACAGGAAAAGAAATCAGCCCTCGACAACTTCACCGGCAGAAAAAGATTTTTTTGAAAAAATCCTAAACCCCGGGGTCACAATTTCATAAAAAATCTGACTTTTGGCAATTCACTCAAAAATGGTGCCAAACTTTTGCAAATGCTCCCCTGAAAGGTTTCGCAGTCGAAACAGGAGGTTTTTTATTACAGGAAAAGAAATCAGCCCTCGACAACTGAACCGGTAGAAAAAATTTTTTTTGAAAAAATCCTAAGCCCCGGGGTCACAATTTCATAAAAAATCTGACTTTCGGCAATTCACTCAAAAATGGTGCCAAACTTTTGCAAATGCTCCCCTGAAAGGTTTCGCGGTCGAAACAGAAGGTTTTTTATTACAGGAAAAGAAATCAGCCCTCGACAACTGAACCGGTAGAAAATTTTTTTTTTGAAAAAATCCTAAGCCCCGGGGTCACAATTTCATAAAAAATCTGAGTTTCGGCAATTCACTCAAAAATGGTGCCAAACTTTTGCAAATGCTCCCCTGAAAGGTTTGGCGATCGAAACAGAAGGCATTTAATCACAGGAAAAGAAATCAGCCCCCGACAACTTCACCGGCAGAAAAAGATTTTTTTGAAAAAATCCTAAGCCCCGGGGTCACAATTTCATAAAAAATCTGACTTTCGGCAATTCACTCAAAAATGGTGCCAAACTTTTGCAAATGCTCCCCTGAAAGGTTTGGCGGTCGAAACAGAAGGCTTTTTATCACAGGAAAAGAAATCAGCCCTCGACAACTTCACCGGCAGACAAAGATTTTTTTCAAAAAATCCTAAGCCTCGGGGTCACAATTTCATAACAAATCTGACTTTCGGCAATTAGCTCAAAAATGGTGCCAAACGGTTGCAAATGCTCCCCTGAGAGGTTTGGCGGTCAAAACAGAAGGATTTAAATCACAGGAAAAGAAATCAGCCCTCGACAACTGAACCGGCAGAAAAAGATTTTTTTTGAAAAAATCCTAAGCCCCGGGGTCATAATTTCATAAAAAATCTGACTTTCGGCAATTCACTCAAAAATGGTGCCTAACTTTTGCAAATGCTCCCCTGAAAGGTTTCGCGGTCGAAACAGAAGGTTTTTTATTACAGGAAAAGAAATCAGCCCTCGACAACTGAACCGGTAGAAATTTTTTTTTTTGAAAAAATCCTAAGCCCCGGGGTCACAATTTCATAAAAAATCTGACTTTCGGCAATTCACTCAAAAATGGTGCCAAACTTTGGCAAATGCTCCCCTGAAAGGTTTGGTGGTCGAAACAGAAGGCTTTTTATCACAGGAAAAGAAATCAGCCCTCGACAACTTCACCGGCAGAAAAATATTTTTTTGAAAAAATCCTAAGCCCCGGGGTCACAATTTCATAAAAAATCTGACTTTCGGCAATTCACTCAAAAATGGTGCCAAACTTTTGCAAATGCTCCCCTGAAAGGTTTCGCGGTCGAAACAGAAGGCTTTTTATCACAGGAAAAGAAATCAGCCCTCGACAACTTCACCGGCAGAAAAAGATTTTTTTGAAAAAATCCTAAGCCCCGGGGTCACAATTTCATAAAAAATCTGACTTTCTGCATTTCACTCAAAAATGGTGCCAAACTTTTGCAAATGCTCCCCTAAAAGGTTTGGCGGTCGAAACAGAAGGCTTTTTATCACAGGAAAAGAAATCAGCCCTCGACAACTTCACCGGCAGAAAAAGATTTTTTTGAAAAAATCCTAAACCCCGTGGTCACAATTTCATAAAAAATCTGACTTTCGGCAATTCACTCAAAAATGTTGCCAAACGGTTGCAAATGCTCCCCTGAGAGGTTTGGCGGTCGAAACAGAAGGTTTTTTATTACAGGGAAAGAAATCAGCCCTCGACAACTGAACCGGTAGAAAAATTTTTTTTTGAAAAAATGCTAAGCCCCGGGGTCACAATTTCATAAAAAACCTGACTTTCGGCAATTCACTCAAAAATGGTGCCAAACTTTTGCAAATGCTCCCCTGAGAGGTTTGGCAGTCGAAACAGAAGGCATTTAATCACGGGAAAAGAAATCAGCCCCCGACAACTGAACCGGCAGAAAAAGATTTTTTTGAAAAAATCCTAAGCCCCGGGGTCACAATTTCATAAAAAATCTGACTTTCGGCAATTCACTCAAAAATGGTGCCAACCTTTTGCAAATGCTCCCCTGAAAGGTTTCGCGGTCGAAACAGAAGGTTTTTTATTACAGGAAAAGAAATCAGCCCTCGACAACTGAACCGGTAGAAAATTTTTTTTTTGAAAAAATCCTAAGCCCCGGGGTCACAATTTCATAACAAATCTGACTTTCGGCAATTCACTCAAAAATGGTGCCAAACGGGGGCAAATGCTCCCCTGAGAGGTTTGGCGGTCAAAACAGAAGGATTTAAATCACAGGAAAAGAAATCAGCCCTCGACAACTGAACCGGCAGAAAAAGATTTTTTTTGAAAAAATGCTAAGCCCCGGGGTCATAATTTCATAAAAAATCTGACTTTCGGCAATTCACTCAAAAATGGTGCCTAACTTTTGCAAATGCTCCCCTGAAAGGTTTGGCGATCGAAACAGAAGGATTTTTATCACAGGAAAAGAAATCAGCCCCCGACAACTTCACCGGCAGAAAAAGATTTTTTTGAAAAAATCCTAAGCCCCGGGGTCACAATTTCATAAAAAATCTGACTTTCGGCAATTCACTCAAAAATGGTGCCAAACGGTGGCAAATGCTCCCCTGAGAGGTTTGGCGGTAGAAACAGAAGGCTTTTTATCACAGGAAAAGAAATCAGCCCCCGACAACTTCACCGGCAGAAAAAGATTTTTTTGAAAAAATCCTAAGCCCCGGGGTCACAATTTCATAAAAAATCTGACTTTCGGCAATTCACTCAAAAATGGTGCCTAACTTTTGCAAATGCTCCCCTGAAAGGTTTCGCGGTCGAAACAGAAGGCTTTTTATCACAGGAAAAGAAATCAGCCCTCGACAACTTGACCGGCAGAAAAAGATTTTTTTGAAAAAATCCTAAGCCCCGGGGTCACAATTTCATAAAAAATCTGACTTTCGGCAATTCACTCAAAAATGGTGCCAAACTTTTGCAAATGCTCCCCTGAGAGGTTTGGCAGTCGAAACAGAAGGCATTTAATCACGGGAAAAGAAATCAGCCCCCGACAACTTCACCGGCAGAAAAAGATTTTTTTGAAAAAATCCTAAGCCCCGGGGTCACAATTTCATAAAAAATCTGACTTTCGGCAATTCACTCAAAAATGGTGCCAACCTTTTGCAAATGCTCCCCTGAAAGGTTTCGCGGTCGAAACAGAAGGTTTTTTATTACAGGAAAAGAAATCAGCCCTCGACAACTGAACCGGTAGAAAAAAATTTTTTTGAAAAAATCCTAAGCCCCGGGGTCACAATTTCATAACAAATCTGACTTTCGGCAATTCACTCAAAAATGGTGCCAAACGGGGGCAAATGCTCCCCTGAGAGGTTTGGCGGTCAAAACAGAAGGATTTAAATCACAGGAAAAGAAATCAGCCCTCGACAACTGAACCGGCAGAAAAAAATTTTTTTTGAAAAAATGCTAATCCCCGGGGTCACAATTTCATAAAAAATCTGACTTTCGGCAATTCACTCAAAAATGGTGCCAAACGGTGGCAAATGCTCCCCTGAGAGGATTGGCGGTAGAAACAGAAGGCTTTTTATCACAGGAAAAGAAATCAGCCCCCGACAACTTCACCGGCAGAAAAAGATTTTTTTGAAAAAATCCTAAGCCCCGGGGTCACAATTTCATAAAAAATCTGACTTTCGGCAATTCACTCAAAAATGGTGCCTAACTTTTGCAAATGCTCCCCTGAAAGGTTTCGCGGTCGAAACAGAAGGCTTTTTATCACAGGAAAAGAAATCAGCCCTCGACAACTTCACCGGCAGAAAAAGATTTTTTTGAAAAAATCCTAAGCCCCGGGGTCACAATTTCATAAAAAATCTGACTTTCTGCATTTCACTCAAAAATGGTGCCAAACGGTTGCAAATGCTCCCCTGAGACGTTTGTCGGTCAAAACAGAAGGCTTTTTATCACAGGAAAAGAAATCAGCCCTCGACAACTTCACCGGCAGAAAAAGATTTTTTTGAAAAAATCCTAAACCCCGTGGTCACAATTTCATAAAAAATCTGACTTTCGGCAATTCACTCAAAAATGTTGCCAAACGGTTGCAAATGCTCCCCTGAGAGGTTTGGCGGTCGAAACAGAAGGTTTTTTATTACAGGGAAAGAAATCAGCCCTCGACAACTGAACCGGTAGAAAAATTTTTTTTTGAAAAAATGCTAAGCCCCGGGGTCACAATTTCATAAAAAACCTGACTTTCGGCAATTCACTCAAAAATGGTGCCAAACTTTTGCAAATGCTCCCCTGAGAGGTTTGGCAGTCGAAACAGAAGGCATTTAATCACGGGAAAAGAAATCAGCCCCCGACAACTGAACCGGCAGAAAAAGATTTTTTTGAAAAAATCCTAAGCCCCGGGGTCACAATTTCATAAAAAATCTGACTTTCGGCAATTCACTCAAAAATGGTGCCAACCTTTTGCAAATGCTCCCCTGAAAGGTTTCGCGGTCGAAACAGAAGGTTTTTTATTACAGGAAAAGAAATCAGCCCTCGACAACTGAACCGGTAGAAAAATTTTTTTTTGAAAAAATCCTAAGCCCCGGGGTCACAATTTCATAACAAATCTGACTTTCGGCAATTCACTCAAAAATGGTGCCAAACGGGGGCAAATGCTCCCCTGAGAGGTTTGGCGGTCAAAACAGAAGGATTTAAATCACAGGAAAAGAAATCAGCCCTCGACAACTGAACCGGCAGAAAAAGATTTTTTTTGAAAAAATGCTAAGCCCCGGGGTCATAATTTCATAAAAAATCTGACTTTCGGCAATTCACTCAAAAATGGTGCCTAACTTTTGCAAATGCTCCCCTGAAAGGTTTGGCGATCGAAACAGAAGGATTTTTATCACAGGAAAAGAAATCAGCCCCCGACAACTTCACCGGCAGAAAAAGATTTTTTTGAAAAAATCCTAAGCCCCGGGGTCACAATTTCATAAAAAATCTGACTTTCGGCAATTCACTCAAAAATGGTGCCAAACGGTGGCAAATGCTCCCCTGAGAGGTTTGGCGGTAGAAACAGAAGGCTTTTTATCACAGGAAAAGAAATCAGCCCCCGACAACTTCACCGGCAGAAAAAGATTTTTTTGAAAAAATCCTAAGCCCCGGGGTCACAATTTCATAAAAAATCTGACTTTCGGCAATTCACTCAAAAATGGTGCCTAACTTTTGCAAATGCTCCCCTGAAAGGTTTCGCGGTCGAAACAGAAGGCTTTTTATCACAGGAAAAGAAATCAGCCCTCGACAACTTCACCGGCAGAAAAAGATTTTTTTGAAAAAATCCTAAGCCCCGGGGTCACAATTTCATAAAAAATCTGACTTTCTGCATTTCACTCAAAATTGGTGCCAAACGTTTGCAAATGCTCCCCTGAAAGGTTTGGCGGTCGAAACAGAAGGCTTTTTATCACAGGAAAAGAAATCAGCCCTCGACAACTTCACCGGCAGAAAAAGATTTTTTTGAAAAAATCCTAAGGCCGGGGGTCACAATTTCATAAAAAATCTGACTTTCGGCAATTCACTCAAAAATGGTGCCAAACGGTTGCAAATGCTCCCCTGAGAGGTTTGGCGGTCAAAGCAGAAGGATTTTAATCACAGGAAAAGAAATCAGCCCTCGACAACTTAACCGGCACAAAAAGATTTTTTTGAAAAAATCCTAATCCCCGGGGTCACAATTTCATAAAAAATCTGACTTTCGACAATTCACTCAAAAATGGTGCCAAACGGTGGCAAATGCTCCCCTGAGAGGTTTGGCGGTCAAAACAGAAGGATTTAAATCACAGGAAAAGAAATCAGCCCTCGACAACTGAACCGGCAGAAAAAAATTTTTTTTGAAAAAATGCTAATCCCCGGGGTCACAATTTCATAAAAAATCTGACTTTCGGCAATTCACTCAAAAATGGTGCCAAACGGTGGCAAATGCTCCCCTGAGAGGTTTGGCGGTAGAAACAGAAGGCTTTTTATCACAGGAAAAGAAATCAGCCCCCGACAACTTCACCGGCAGAAAAAGATTTTTTTGAAAAAATCCTAAGCCCCGGGGTCACAATTTCATAAAAAATCTGACTTTCGGCAATTCACTCAAAAATGGTGCCTAACTTTTGCAAATGCTCCCCTGAAAGGTTTCGCGGTCGAAACAGAAGGCTTTTTATCACAGGAAAAGAAATCAGCCCTCGACAACTTCACCGGCAGAAAAAGATTTTTTTGAAAAAATCCTAAGCCCCGGGGTCACAATTTCATAAAAAATCTGACTTTCTGCATTTCACTCAAAAATGGTGCCAAACGGTTGCAAATGCTCCCCTGAGACGTTTGTCGGTCAAAACAGAAGGCTTTTTATCACAGGAAAAGAAATCAGCCCTCGACAACTGAACCGGCAGAAAAAGATTTTTTTGAAAAAATCCTAAGCTCCGGGGTCACAATTTCATAAAAAATCTGACTTTCTGCATTTCACTCAAAAATGGTGCCAAACTTTTGCAAATGCTCCCCTGAAAGGTTTCGCGGTCGAAACAGAAGGTTTTTTATTACAGGAAAAGAAATCAGCCCTCGACAACTGAACCGGTAGAAAAAATTTTTTTTGAAAAAATCCTAAGCCCCGGGGTCACAATTTCATAAAAAATCTGAGTTTCGGCAATTCACTCAAAAATGGTGCCAAACTTTTGCAAATGCTCCCCTGAAAGGTTTGGCGATCGAAACAGAAGGCATTTAATCACAGGAAAAGAAATCAGCCCCCGACAACTTCACCGGCAGAAAAAGATTTTTTTGAAAAAATCCTAAGCCCCGGGGTCACAATTTCATAAAAAATCTGACTTTCGGCAATTCACTCAAAAATGGTGCCAAACGGTTGCAAATGCTCCCCTGAGACGTTTGTCGGTCAAAACAGAAGGCTTTTTATCACAGGAAAAGAAATCAGCCCTCGACAACTGAACCGGTAGAAAAAATTTTTTTTGAAAAAATCCTA
This sequence comes from Podarcis muralis, assembly GCF_964188315.1. Classification (NCBI taxonomy): domain Eukaryota; kingdom Metazoa; phylum Chordata; class Lepidosauria; order Squamata; family Lacertidae; genus Podarcis; species Podarcis muralis. The sequence continues at coordinate 79,646,176 of NC_135662.1, forward strand.
AGCCCCGGGGTCACAATTTCATAAAAAATCTGACTTTCGGCAATTCACTCAAAAAGGGTGCCAAACTTTTGCAAATGCTCCCCTGAAAGGTTTGGCGATCGAAACAGAAGCATTTAATCACAGGAAAAGAAATCAGCCCCCGACAACTTCACCGGCAGAAAAAGATTTTTTTGAAAAAATCCTAAGCCCCGGGGTCACAATTTCATAAAAAATCTGACTTTCGGCAATTCACTCAAAAATGGTGCCAAACTTTTGCAAATGCTCCCCTGAAAGGTTTGGCGGTCGAAACAGAAGGCTTTTTATCACAGGAAAAGAAATCAGCCCTCGACAACTTCACCGGCAGACAAAGATTTTTTTGAAAAAATCCTAAGCCTCGGGGTCACAATTTCATAACAAATCTGACTTTCGGCAATTCACTCAAAAATGGTGCCAAACGGTTGCAAATGCTCCCCTGAGAGGTTTGGCGGTCAAAACAGAAGGATTTAAATCACAGGAAAAGAAATCAGCCCTCGACAACTGAACCGGCAGAAAAAGATTTTTTTTGAAAAAATCCTAAGCCCCGGGGTCATAATTTCATAAAAAATCTGACTTTCGGCAATTCACTCAAAAATGGTGCCTAACTTTTGCAAATGCTCCCCTGAAAGGTTTCGCGGTCGAAACAGAAGGTTTTTTATTACAGGAAAAGAAATCAGCCCTCGACAACTGAACCGGTAGAAATTTTTTTTTTTGAAAAAATCCTAAGCCCCGGGGTCACAATTTCATAAAAAATCTGACTTTCGGCAATTCACTCAAAAATGGTGCCTAACTTTTGCAAATGCTCCCCTGAAAGGTTTCGCGGTCGAAACAGAAGGCTTTTTATCACAGGAAAAGAAATCAGCCCTCGACAACTTCACCGGCAGAAAAAGATTTTTTTGAAAAAATCCTAAGCCCCGGGGTCACAATTTCATAAAAAATCTGACTTTCTGCATTTCACTCAAAATTGGTGCCAAACGTTTGCAAATGCTCCCCTGAAAGGTTTGGCGGTCGAAACAGAAGGCTTTTTATCACAGGAAAAGAAATCAGCCCTCGACAACTTCACCGGCAGAAAAAGATTTTTTTGAAAAAATCCTAAGGCCGGGGGTCACAATTTCATAAAAAATCTGACTTTCGGCAATTCACTCAAAAATGGTGCCAAACGGTTGCAAATGCTCCCCTGAGAGGTTTGGCGGTCAAAGCAGAAGGATTTTAATCACAGGAAAAGAAATCAGCCCTCGACAACTTAACCGGCACAAAAAGATTTTTTTGAAAAAATCCTAATCCCCGGGGTCACAATTTCATAAAAAATCTGACTTTCGACAATTCACTCAAAAATGGTGCCAAACGGTGGCAAATGCTCCCCTGAGAGGTTTGGCGGTCAAAACAGAAGGATTTAAATCACAGGAAAAGAAATCAGCCCTCGACAACTGAACCGGCAGAAAAAAATTTTTTTTGAAAAAATGCTAATCCCCGGGGTCACAATTTCATAAAAAATCTGACTTTCGGCAATTCACTCAAAAATGGTGCCAAACGGTGGCAAATGCTCCCCTGAGAGGTTTGGCGGTAGAAACAGAAGGCTTTTTATCACAGGAAAAGAAATCAGCCCCCGACAACTTCACCGGCAGAAAAAGATTTTTTTGAAAAAATCCTAAGCCCCGGGGTCACAATTTCATAAAAAATCTGACTTTCGGCAATTCACTCAAAAATGGTGCCTAACTTTTGCAAATGCTCCCCTGAAAGGTTTCGCGGTCGAAACAGAAGGCTTTTTATCACAGGAAAAGAAATCAGCCCTCGACAACTTCACCGGCAGAAAAAGATTTTTTTGAAAAAATCCTAAGCCCCGGGGTCACAATTTCATAAAAAATCTGACTTTCTGCATTTCACTCAAAAATGGTGCCAAACGGTTGCAAATGCTCCCCTGAGAGGTTTGGCGGTCGAAACAGATGGCTTTTTATCACAGGAAAAGAAATCAGCCCTCGACAACTGAACCGGCAGAAAAAGATTTTTTTGAAAAAATCCTAAGCTCCGGGGTCACAATTTCATAAAAAATCTGACTTTCTGCATTTCACTCAAAAATGGTGCCAAACTTTTGCAAATGCTCCCCTGAAAGGTTTCGCGGTCGAAACAGAAGGTTTTTTATTACAGGAAAAGAAATCAGCCCTCGACAACTGAACCGGTAGAAAAAATTTTTTTTGAAAAAATCCTAAGCCCCGGGGTCACAATTTCATAAAAAATCTGAGTTTCGGCAATTCACTCAAAAATGGTGCCAAACTTTTGCAAATGCTCCCCTGAAAGGTTTGGCGATCGAAACAGAAGGCATTTAATCACAGGAAAAGAAATCAGCCCCCGACAACTTCACCGGCAGAAAAAGATTTTTTTGAAAAAATCCTAAGCCCCGGGGTCACAATTTCATAAAAAATCTGACTTTCGGCAATTCACTCAAAAATGGTGCCAAACGGTTGCAAATGCTCCCCTGAGACGTTTGTCGGTCAAAACAGAAGGCTTTTTATCACAGGAAAAGAAATCAGCCCTCGACAACTGAACCGGTAGAAAAAATTTTTTTTGAAAAAATCCTAAGCCCCGGGGTCACAATTTCATAAAAAATCTGACTTTCGGCAATTCACTCAAAAAGGGTGCCAAACTTTTGCAAATGCTCCCCTGAAAGGTTTGGCGATCGAAACAGAAGCATTTAATCACAGGAAAAGAAATCAGCCCCCGACAACTTCACCGGCAGAAAAAGATTTTTTTGAAAAAATCCTAAGCCCCGGGGTCACAATTTCATAAAAAATCTGACTTTCGGCAATTCACTCAAAAATGGTGCCAAACTTTTGCAAATGCTCCCCTGAAAGGTTTGGCGGTCGAAACAGAAGGCTTTTTATCACAGGAAAAGAAATCAGCCCTCGACAACTTCACCGGCAGACAAAGATTTTTTTGAAAAAATCCTAAGCCTCGGGGTCACAATTTCATAACAAATCTGACTTTCGGCAATTCACTCAAAAATGGTGCCAAACGGTTGCAAATGCTCCCCTGAGAGGTTTGGCGGTCAAAACAGAAGGATTTAAATCACAGGAAAAGAAATCAGCCCTCGACAACTGAACCGGCAGAAAAAGATTTTTTTTGAAAAAATCCTAAGCCCCGGGGTCATAATTTCATAAAAAATCTGACTTTCGGCAATTCACTCAAAAATGGTGCCTAACTTTTGCAAATGCTCCCCTGAAAGGTTTCGCGGTCGAAACAGAAGGTTTTTTATTACAGGAAAAGAAATCAGCCCTCGACAACTGAACCGGTAGAAATTTTTTTTTTTGAAAAAATCCTAAGCCCCGGGGTCACAATTTCATAAAAAATCTGACTTTCGGCAATTCACTCAAAAATGGTGCCAAACTTTTGCAAATGCTCCCCTGAAAGGTTTGGCGGTCGAAACAGAAGGCTTTTTATCACAGGAAAAGAAATCAGCCCTCGACAACTTCACCGGCAGAAAAATATTTTTTTGAAAAAATCCTAAGCCCCGGGGTCACAATTTCATAAAAAATCTGACTTTCGGCAATTCACTCAAAAATGGTGCCAAACTTTTGCAAATGCTCCCCTGAAAGGTTTCGCGGTCGAAACAGAAGGCTTTTTATCACAGGAAAAGAAATCAGCCCTCGACAACTTCACCGGCAGAAAAAGATTTTTTTGAAAAAATCCTAAACCCCGTGGTCACAATTTCATAAAAAATCTGACTTTCGGCAATTCACTCAAAAATGTTGCCAAACGGTTGCAAATGCTCCCCTGAGAGGTTTGGCGGTCGAAACAGAAGGTTTTTTATTACAGGAAAAGAAATCAGCCCTCGACAACTGAACCGGTAGAAAAATTTTTTTTTGAAAAAATGCTAAGCCCCGGGGTCACAATTTCATAAAAAATCTGACTTTCGGCAATTCACTCAAAAATTGTGCCAAACTTTTGCAAATGCTCCCCTGAGAGGTTTGGCAGTCGAAACAGAAGGCATTTAATCACGGGAAAAGAAATCAGCCCCCGACAACTGAACCGGCAGAAAAAGATTTTTTTGAAAAAATCCTAAGCCCCGGGGTCACAATTTCATAAAAAATCTGACTTTCGGCAATTCACTCAAAAATGGTGCCAAACTTTTGCAAATGCTCCCCTGAAAGGTTTCGCGGTCGAAACAGGAGGTTTTTTATTACAGGAAAAGAAATCAGCCCTCGACAACTGAACCGGTAGAAAAAAATTTTTTTTGAAAAAATCCTAAGCCCCGGGGTCACAATTTCATAAAAAATCTGACTTTCGGCAATTCACTCAAAAATGGTGCCAAACTTTTGCAAATGCTCCCCTGAAAGGTTTGGCGATCGAAACAGAAGCATTTAATCACAGGAAAAGAAATCAGCCCCCGACAACTTCACCGGCAGAAAAAGATTTTTTTGAAAAAATCCTAAGCTCCGGGGTCACAATTTCATAAAAAAATCTGACTTTCTGCATTTCACTCAAAAATGGTGCCAAACTTTTGCAAATGCTCCCCTGAAAGGTTTCGTGGTCGAAACAGAAGGTTTTTTATTACAGGAAAAGAAATCAGCCCTCGACAACTGAACCGGTAGAAAAAATTTTTTTTGAAAAAATCCTAAGCCCCGGGGTCACAATTTCATAAAAAATCTGACTTTCGGCAATTCACTCAAAAATGGTGCCAAACTTTTGCAAATGCTCCCCTGAAAGGTTTGGCGATCGAAACAGAAGGCATTTAATCACAGGAAAAGAAATCAGCCCCCGACAACTTCACCGGCAGAAAAAGATTTTTTTGAAAAAATCCTAAGCCCCGGGGTCACAATTTCATAAAAAATCTGACTTTCGGCAATTCACTCAAAAATGGTGCCAAACGGTTGCAAATGCTCCCCTGAGAGGTTTGGCGGTCAAAACAGAAGGATTTAAATCACAGGAAAAGAAATCAGCCCTCGACAACTGAACCGGCAGAAAAAGATTTTTTTTGAAAAAATCCTAAGCCCCGGGGTCACAATTTCATAAAAAATCTGACTTTCTGCATTTCACTCAAAAATGGTGCCAAACTTTTGCAAATGCTCCCCTAAAAGGTTTGGCGGTCGAAACAGAAGGCTTTTTATCACAGGAAAAGAAATCAGCCCTCGACAACTTCACCGGCAGAAAAAGATTTTTTTGAAAAAATCCTAAACCCCGTGGTCACAATTTCATAAAAAATCTGACTTTCGGCAATTCACTCAAAAATGTTGCCAAACGGTTGCAAATGCTCCCCTGAGAGGTTTGGCGGTCGAAACAGAAGGCTTTTTATCACAGGAAAAGAAATCAGCCCTCGACAACTTCACCGGCAGAAAAAGATTTTTTTGAAAAAATCCTAAGCCCCGGGGTCACAATTTCATAAAAAATCTGACTTTCGGCAATTCACTCAAAAATGGTGCCAACCTTTTGCAAATGCTCCCCTGAAAGGTTTCGCGGTCGAAACAGAAGGTTTTTTATTACAGGAAAAGAAATCAGCCCTCGACAACTGAACCGGTAGAAAAATTTTTTTTTGAAAAAATCCTAAGCCCCGGGGTCACAATTTCATAACAAATCTGACTTTCGGCAATTCACTCAAAAATGGTGCCAAACGGGGGCAAATGCTCCCCTGAGAGGTTTGGCGGTCAAAACAGAAGGATTTAAATCACAGGAAAAGAAATCAGCCCTCGACAACTGAATCGGCAGAAAAAATTTTTTTTTGAAAAAATGCTAATCCCCGGGGTCACAATTTCATAAAAAATCTGACTTTCGGCAATTCACTCAAAAATGGTGCCAAACGGTGGCAAATGCTCCCCTGAGAGGTTTGGCGGTAGAAACAGAAGGCTTTTTATCACAGGAAAAGAAATCAGCCCCCGACAACTTCACCGGCAGAAAAAGATTTTTTTGAAAAAATCCTAAGCCCCGGGGTCACAATTTCATAAAAAATCTGACTTTCGGCAATTCACTCAAAAATGGTGCCTAACTTTTGCAAATGCTCCCCTGAAAGGTTTCGCGGTCGAAACAGAAGGCTTTTTATCACAGGAAAAGAAATCAGCCCTCGACAACTTCACCGGCAGAAAAAGATTTTTTTGAAAAAATCCTAAGCCCCGGGGTCACAATTTCATAAAAAATCTGACTTTCTGCATTTCACTCAAAAATGGTGCCAAACGGTTGCAAATGCTCCCCTGAGACGTTTGTCGGTCAAAACAGAAGGCTTTTTATCACAGGAAAAGAAATCAGCCCTCGACAACTGAACCGGCAGAAAAAGATTTTTTTGAAAAAATCCTAAGCTCCGTGGTCACAATTTCATAAAAAATCTGACTTTCTGCATTTCACTCAAAAATGGTGCCAAACTTTTGCAAATGCTCCCCTGAAAGGTTTCGCGGTCGAAACAGAAGGTTTTTTATTACAGGAAAAGAAATCAGCCCTCGACAACTGAACCGGTAGAAAAATTTTTTTTTGAAAAAATCCTAAGCCCCGGGGTCACAATTTCATAAAAAATCTGAGTTTCGGCAATTCACTCAAAAATGGTGCCAAACTTTTGCAAATGCTCCCCTGAAAGGTTTGGCGATCGAAACAGAAGGCATTTAATCACAGGAAAAGAAATCAGCCCCCGACAACTTCACCGGCAGAAAAAGATTTTTTTGAAAAAATCCTAAGCCCCGGGGTCACAATTTCATAAAAAATCTGACTTTCGGCAATTCACTCAAAAATGGTGCCAAACGGTTGCAAATGCTCCCCTGAGACGTTAGTCGGTCAAAACAGAAGGCTTTTTATCACAGGAAAAGAAATCAGCCCTCGACAACTGAACCGGTAGAAAAAAATTTTTTTGAAAAAATCCTAAGCCCCGGGGTCACAATTTCATAAAAAATCTGACTTTCGGCAATTCACTCAAAAAGGGTGCCAAACTTTTGCAAATGCTCCCCTGAAAGGTTTGGCGATCGAAACAGAAGCATTTAATCACAGGAAAATAAATCAGCCCCCGACAACTTCACCGGCAGAAAAAGATTTTTTTGAAAAAATCCTAAGCCCCGGGGTCACAATTTCATAAAAAATCTGACTTTCGGCAATTCACTCAAAAATGGTGCCAACCTTTTGCAAATGCTCCCCTGAAAGTTTTCGCGGTCGAAACAGAAGGTTTTTTATTACAGGAAAAGAAATCAGCCCTCGACAACTGAACCGGTAGAAAAAATTTTTTTTGAAAAAATCCTAAGCCCCGGGGTCACAATTTCATAACAAATCTGACTTTCGGCAATTCACTCAAAAATGGTGCCAAACGGGGGCAAATGCTCCCCTGAGAGGTTTGGCGGTAAAAACAGAAGGATTTAAATCACAGGAAAAGAAATCAGCCCTCGACAACTGAACCGGCAGAAAAAGATTTTTTTTGAAAAAATGCTAAGCCCCGGGGTCATAATTTCATAAAAAATCTGACTTTCGGCAATTCACTCAAAAATGGTGCCTAACTTTTGCAAATGCTCCCCTGAAAGGTTTGGCGATCGAAACAGAAGGATTTTTATCACAGGAAAAGAAATCAGCCCCCGACAACTTCACCGGCAGAAAAAGATTTTTTTGAAAAAATCCTAAGCCCCGGGGTCACAATTTCATAAAAAATCTGACTTTCGGCAATTCACTCAAAAATGGTGCCAAACGGTGGCAAATGCTCCCCTGAGAGGTTTGGCGGTAGAAACAGAAGGCTTTTTATCACAGGAAAAGAAATCAGCCCCCGACAACTTCACCGGCAGAAAAAGATTTTTTTGAAAAAATCCTAAGCCCCGGGGTCACAATTTCATAAAAAATCTGACTTTCGGCAATTCACTCAAAAATGGTGCCTAACTTTTGCAAATGCTCCCCTGAAAGGTTTCGCGGTCGAAACAGAAGGCTTTTTATCACAGGAAAAGAAATCAGCCCTCGACAACTTCACCGGCAGAAAAAGATTTTTTTGAAAAAATCCTAAGCCCCGGGGTCACAATTTCATAAAAAATCTGACTTTCGGCAATTCACTCAAAAATGGTGCCAAACTTTTGCAAATGCTCCCCTGAGAGGTTTGGCAGTCGAAACAGAAGGCATTTAATCACGGGAAAAGAAATCAGCCCCCGACAACTTCACCGGCAGAAAAAGATTTTTTTGAAAAAATCCTAAGCCCCGGGGTCACAATTTCATAAAAAATCTGACTTTCGGCAATTCACTCAAAAATGGTGCCAACCTTTTGCAAATGCTCCCCTGAAAGGTTTCGCGGTCGAAACAGAAGGTTTTTTATTACAGGAAAAGAAATCAGCCCTCGACAACTGAACCGGTAGAAAATTTTTTTTTTGAAAAAATCCTAAGCCCCGGGGTCACAATTTCATAACAAATCTGACTTTCGGCAATTCACTCAAAAATGGTGCCAAACGGGGGCAAATGCTCCCCTGAGAGGTTTGGCGGTCAAAACAGAAGGATTTAAATCACAGGAAAAGAAATCAGCCCTCGACAACTGAACCGGCGGAAAAAATTTTTTTTTGAAAAAATGCTAATCCCCGGGGTCACAATTTCATAAAAAATCTGACTTTCGGCAATTCACTCAAAAATGGTGCCAAACGGTGGCAAATGCTCCCCTGAGAGGTTTGGCGGTAGAAACAGAAGGCTTTTTATCACAGGAAAAGAAATCAGCCCCCGACAACTTCACCGGCAGAAAAAGATTTTTTTGAAAAAATCCTAAGCCCCGGGGTCACAATTTCATAAAAAATCTGACTTTCGGCAATTCACTCAAAAATGGTGCCTAACTTTTGCAAATGCTCCCCTGAAAGGTTTCGCGGTCGAAACAGAAGGCTTTTTATCACAGGAAAAGAAATCAGCCCTCGACAACTTCACCGGCAGAAAAAGATTTTTTTGAAAAAATCCTAAGCCCCGGGGTCACAATTTAATAAAAAATCTGACTTTCTGCATTTCACTCAAAAATGGTGCCAAACGGTTGCAAATGCTCCCCTGAGACGTTTGTCGGTCAAAACAGAAGGCTTTTTATCACAGGAAAAGAAATCAGCCCTCGACAACTGAACCGGCAGAAAAAGATTTTTTTGAAAAAATCCTAAGCTCCGGGGTCACAATTTCATAAAAAATCTGACTTTCTGCATTTCACTCAAAAATGGTGCCAAACTTTTGCAAATGCTCCCCTGAAAGGTTTCGCGGTCGAAACAGAAGGTTTTTTATTACAGGAAAAGAAATCAGCCCTCGACAACTGAACCGGTAGAAAAACTTTTTTTGAAAAAATGCTAAGCCCCGGGGTCACAATTTCATAAAAAATCTGACTTTCGGCAATTCACTCAAAAATTGTGCCAAACTTTTGCAAATGCTCCCCTGAGAGGTTTGGCAGTCGAAACAGAAGGCATTTAATCACGGGAAAAGAAATCAGCCCCCGACAACTGAACCGGCAGAAAAAGATTTTTTTGAAAAAATCCTAAGCCCCGGGGTCACAATTTCATAAAAAATCTGACTTTCGGCAATTCACTCAAAAATGGTGCCAAACTTTTGCAAATGCTCCCCTGAAAGGTTTCGCGGTCGAAACAGGAGGTTTTTTATTACAGGAAAAGAAATCAGCCCTCGACAACTGAACCGGTAGAAAAAAATTTTTTTGAAAAAATCCTAAGCCCCGGGGTCACAATTTCATAAAAAATCTGACTTTCGGCAATTCACTCAAAAATGGTGCCAAACTTTTGCAAATGCTCCCCTGAAAGGTTTGGCGATCGAAACAGAAGCATTTAATCACAGGAAAAGAAATCAGCCCCCGACAACTTCACCGGCAGAAAAAGATTTTTTTGAAAAAATCCTAAGCTCCGGGGTCACAATTTCATAAAAAAATCTGACTTTCTGCATTTCACTCAAAAATGGTGCCAAACTTTTGCAAATGCTCCCCTGAAAGGTTTCGCGGTCGAAACAGAAGGTTTTTTATTACAGGAAAAGAAATCAGCCCTCGACAACTGAACCGGTAGAAAAAATTTTTTTTGAAAAAATCCTAAGCCCCGGGGTCACAATTTCATAAAAAATCTGACTTTCGGCAATTCACTCAAAAATGGTGCCAAACTTTTGCAAATGCTCCCCTGAAAGGTTTGGCGATCGAAACAGAAGGCATTTAATCACAGGAAAAGAAATCAGCCCCCGACAACTTCACCGGCAGAAAAAGATTTTTTTGAAAAAATCCTAAGCCCCGGGGTCACAATTTCATAAAAAATCTGACTTTCGGCAATTCACTCAAAAATGGTGCCAAACGGTTGCAAATGCTCCCCTGAGAGGTTTGGCGGTCAAAACAGAAGGATTTAAATCACAGGAAAAGAAATCAGCCCTCGACAACTGAACCGGCAGAAAAAGATTTTTTTTGAAAAAATCCTAAGCCCCGGGGTCACAATTTCATAAAAAATCTGACTTTCTGCATTTCACTCAAAAATGGTGCCAAACTTTTGCAAATGCTCCCCTAAAAGGTTTGGCGGTCGAAACAGAAGGCTTTTTATCACAGGAAAAGAAATCAGCCCTCGACAACTTCACCGGCAGAAAAAGATTTTTTTGAAAAAATCCTAAACCCCGTGGTCACAATTTCATAAAAAATCTGACTTTCGGCAATTCACTCAAAAATGTTGCCAAACGGTTGCAAATGCTCCCCTGAGAGGTTTGGCGGTCGAAACAGAAGGCTTTTTATCACAGGAAAAGAAATCAGCCCTCGACAACTTCACCGGCAGAAAAAGATTTTTTTGAAAAAATCCTAAGCCCCGGGGTCACAATTTCATAAAAAATCTGACTTTCTGCATTTCACTCAAAAATGGTGCCAAACTTTTGCAAATGCTCCCCTAAAAGGTTTGGCGGTCGAAACAGAAGGCTTTTTATCACAGGAAAAGAAATCAGCCCTCGACAACTTCACCGGCAGAAAAAGATTTTTTTGAAAAAATCCTAAACCCCGTGGTCACAATTTCATAAAAAATCTGACTTTCGGCAATTCACTCAAAAATGTTGCCAAACGGTTGCAAATGCTCCCCTGAGAGGTTTGGCGGTCGAAACAGAAGGTTTTTTATTACAGGAAAAGAAATCAGCCCTCGACAACTGAACCGGTAGAAAAATTTTTTTTTGAAAAAATGCTAAGCCCCGGGGTCACAATTTCATAAAAAATCTGACTTTCGGCAATTCACTCAAAAATGGTGCCAAACTTTTGCAAATGCTCCCCTGAAAGGTTTGGCGATCGAAACAGAAGCATTTAATCACAGGAAAAGAAATCAGCCCCCGACAACTTCACCGGCAGAAAAAGATTTTTTTGAAAAAATCCTAAGCCCCGGGGTCACAATTTCATAAAAAATCTGACTTTCGGCAATTCACTCAAAAATGGTGCCAAACTTTTGCAAATGCTCCCCTGAAAGGTTTGGCGGTCGAAACAGAAGGCTTTTTATCACAGGAAAAGAAATCAGCCCTCGACAACTTCACCGGCAGACAAAGATTTTTTTGAAAAAATCCTAAGCCTCGGGGTCACAATTTCATAACAAATCTGACTTTCGGCAATTCACTCAAAAATGGTGCCAAACTTTTGCAAATGCTCCCCTGAAAGGTTTGGCGGACGAAACAGAAGGCTTTTTATCACAGGAAAAGAAATCAGCCCCCGACAACTTCACCGGCAGAAAAAAAAATTTTGTGAAAAAATCCTAAGCCACGTGGTCACAATTTCATAAAAAATCTGACTTTCGGCAATTCACTCAAAAATGTTGCCAAACGGTTTCAAATGCTCCCCTGAGAGGTTTGGCGGTCGAAACAGAAGGTTTTTTATTACAGGAAAAGAAATCAGCCCTCGACAACTGAACCGGTAGAAAAAATTTTTTTTGAAAAAATCCTAAGCCCCGGGGTCACAATTTCATAAAAAATCTGACTTTCGGCAATTCACTCAAAAATGGTGCCAAACGGCTGCAAATTCTCCCCTGAGACGTTTGTCGGTCAAAACAGAAGGCTTTTTATCAGAGGAAAAGAAATCAGCCCTCGACAACTGAACCGGCAGAAAAAGATTTTTTTGAAAAAATCCTAAGCCCCGGGGTCACAATTTCATAAAAAATCTGACTTTCGACAATGCACTCAAAAATGGTGCGAAACGGGGGCAAATGCTCCCCTGAGAGGTTTGGCGGTCAAAACAGAAGGATTTAAATCACAGGAAAAGAAATCAGCCCTCGACAACTGAACCGGGAGAAAAAGATTTTTTTTGAAAAAATGCTAAGACCCGGGGTCATAATTTCATAAAAAATCTGACTTTCGGCAATTCACTCAAAAATGGTGCCTAACTTTTGCAAATGCTCCCCTGAAAGGTTTCGCGGTCGAAACAGAAGGTTTTTTATTACAGGAAAAGAAATCAGCCCTCGACAACTGAACCGGTAGAAAATTTTTTTTTTGAAAAAATCCTAAGCCCCGGGGTCACAATTTCATAAAAAAATCTGACTTTCTGCATTTCACTCAAAAATGGTGCCAAACTTTTGCAAATGCTCCCCTAAAAGGTTTGGCGGTCGAAACAGAAGGCTTTTTATCACAGGAAAAGAAATCAGCCCTCGACAACTTCACCGGCAGAAAAAGATTTTTTTGAAAAAATCCTAAACCCCGTGGTCACAATTTCATAAAAAATCTGACTTTCGGCAATTCACTCAAAAATGTTGCCAAACGGTTGCAAATGCTCCCCTGAGAGGTTTGGCGATCGAAACAGAAGGTTTTTTATTACAGGAAAAGAAATCAGCCCTCGACAACTGAACCGGTAGAAAAAAATTTTTTTGAAAAAATCCTAAGCCCCGGGGTCACAATTTCATAAAAAATCTGACTTTCGGCAATTCACTCAAAAATGGTGCCAAACTTTTGCAAATTCTCCCCTGAAAGGTTTGGCGATCGAAACAGAAGGCTTTTTATCACAGGAAAAGAAATCAGCCCCCGACAACTTCACCGGCAGAAAAAGATTTTTTTAAAAAAATCCTAAGCCCCGGGGTCACAATTTCATAAAAAATCTGACTTTCGGCAATTCACTCAAAAATGGTGACAAACGGTGGCAAATGCTCCCCTGAGAGGTTTGGCGGTAGAAACAGAAGGCTTTTTATCACAGGAAAAGAAATCAGCCCCCGACAACTTCACCGGCAGAAAAAGATTTTTTTGAAAAAATCCTAAGCCCCGGGGTCACAATTTCATAAAAAATCTGACTTTCGGCAATTCACTCAAAAATGGTGCCTAACTTTTGCAAATGCTCCCCTGAAAGGTTTGGCGGTCGAAACAGAAGGCTTTTTATCACAGGAAAAGAAATCAGCCCTCGACAACTTCACCGGCAGAAAAATATTTTTTTGAAAAAATCCTAAGCCCCGGGGTCACAATTTCATAAAAAATCTGACTTTCTGCATTTCACTCAAAATTGGTGCCAAACGTTTGCAAATGCTCCCCTGAAAGGTTTGGCGGTCGAAACAGAAGGCTTTTTATCACAGGAAAAGAAATCAGCGCTCGACAACTTCACCGGCAGAAAAAGATTTCTTTGAAAAAATCCTAAGCCCCGGGGTCACAATTTCATAAAAAATCTGACTTTCGGCAATTCACTCAAAAATGGTGCCAAACGGTTGCAAATGCTCCCCTGAGAGGTTTGGCGGTCGAAACAGAAGGTTTTTTATTACAGGAAAAGAAATCTGCCCTCGACAACTGAACCGGTAGAAAAAATTTTTTTTGAAAAAATCCTAAGCCCCGGGGTCACAATTTCATAAAAAATCTGACTTTCGACAATTCACTCAAAAATGGTGCCAAACTTTTGCAAATGCTCCCCTGAAAGGTTTGGCGGTCGAAACAGAAGGTTTTTTATTACAGGAAAAGAAATCTGCCCTCGACAACTGAACCGGTAGAAAAATTTTTTTTTGAAAAAATCCTAAGCCCCGGGGTCACAATTTCATAAAAAATCTGACTTTCGACAATTCACTCAAAAATGGTGCCAAACGGTGGCAAATGCTCCCCTGAGAGGTTTGGCGGTCAAAACAGAAGGATTTAAATCACAGGAAAAGAAATCAGCCCTCGACAACTGAACCGGCAGAAAAAGATTTTTTTTGAAAAAATCCTAAGCCCCGGGGTCATAATTTCATAAAAAATCTGACTTTCAGCAATTCACTCAAAAATGGTGCCTAACTTTTGCAAATGCTCCCCTGAAAGGTTTCGCGGTCGAAACAGAAGGATTTAAATCACAGGAAAAGAAATCAGCCCTCGACAACTTCACCGGCAGAAAAAGATTTCTTTGAAAAAATCCTAAGCCCCGGGGTCACAATTTCATAAAAAATCTGACATTCGGCAATTCACTCAAAAATGGTGTCAAACGGTTGCAAATGCTCCCCTGAAAGGTTTGGCGATCGAAACAGAAGGATTTAAATCACAGGAAAAGAAATCAGCCCTCGACAACTGAACCGGCAGAAGAAGATTTTTTTTGAAAAAATCCTAAGCCCCGGAGTCACAATTTCATAAAAAATCTGACTTTCGACAATTCACTCAAAAATGGTGCCAAACGGTGGCAAATGCTCCCCTGAGAGGTTTGGCGGTCAAAACAGAAGGATTTAAATCACAGGAAAAGAAATCAGCCCTCGACAACTGAACCGGCAGAAAAAGATTTTTTTTGAAAAAATCCTAAGCCCCGGGGTCATAATTTCATAAAAAATCTGACTTTCGGCAATTCACTCAAAAATGGTGCCAAACGGTGGCAAATGCTCCCCTGAGAGGTTTGGCGGTAGAAACAGAAGGCTTTTTATCACAGGAAAAGAAATCAGCCCCCGACAACTTCACCGGTAGAAAAAGATTTTTTTGAAAAAATCCTAAGCCCCGGGGTCACAATTTCATAAAAAATCTGACTTTCGGCAATTCACTCAAAAATGTTGCCAAACGGTTGCAAATGCTCCCCTGAGAGGTTTGGCGATCGAAACAGAAGGTTTTTTATTACAGGAAAAGAAATCAGCCCTCGACAACTTCACCGGCAGAAAAAGATTTTTTTGAAAAAATCCTAAGCCCCGTGGTCACAATTTCATAAAAAATCTGACTTTCGGCAATTCACTCAAAAATGTTGCCAAACGGTTGCAAATGCTCCCCTGAGAGGTTTGGCGGTCGAAACAGAAGGTTTTTTATTACAGGAAAAGAAATCAGCCCTCGACAACTGAACCGGTAGAAAAAATTTTTTTTGAAAAAATCCTAAGCCCCGGGGTCACAATTTCATAAAAAATCTGACTTTCGGCAATTCACTCAAAAATGGTGCCAAACTTTTGCAAATGCTCCCCTGAGAGGTTTGGCAGTCGAAACAGAAGGCATTTAATCACGGGAAAAGAAATCAGCCCCCGACAACTGAACCGGCAGAAAAAGATTTTTGTGAAAAAATCCTAAGCCCCGGGGTCACAATTTCATAAAAAATCTGACTTTCGGCAATTCACTAAAAAATGGTGCCAAACTTTTGCAAATGCTCCCCTGAAAGGTTTGGCGGTCGAAACAGAAGGCTTTTTATCACAGGAAAAGAAATCAGCCCTCGACAACTTCACCGGCAGAAAAAGATTTTTTTGAAAAAATCCTAAGCCTCGGGGTCACAATTTCATAAAAAATCTGAGTTTCGGCAATTCACTCAAAAATGGTGCCAAACTTTTGCAAATGCTCCCCTGAAAGGTTTGGCGGACGAAACAGAAGGCTTTTTATCACAGGAAAAGAAATCAGCCCCCGACAACTTCACCGGCAGAAAAAAAAATTTTGTGAAAAAATCCTAAGCCACGTGGTCACAATTTCATAAAAAATCTGACTTTCGGCAATTCACTCAAAAATGTTGCCAAACGGTTTCAAATGCTCCCCTGAGAGGTTTGGCGGTCGAAACAGAAGGTTTTTTATTACAGGAAAAGAAATCAGCCCTCGACAACTGAACCGGTAGAAAAAAATTTTTTTGAAAAAATCCTAAGCCCCGGGGTCACAATTTCATAAAAAATCTGACTTTCGGCAATTCACTCAAAAATGGTGCCAAACGGCTGCAAATTCTCCCCTGAGACGTTTGTCGGTCAAAACAGAAGGCTTTTTATCAGAGGAAAAGAAATCAGCCCTCGACAACTGAACCGGCAGAAAAAGATTTTTTTGAAAAAATCCTAAGCCCCGGGGTCACAATTTCATAAAAAATCTGACTTTCGGCAATTCAGTCAAAAATGGTGCCAAACGGGGGCAAATGCTCCCCTGAGAGGTTTGGCGGTCAAAACAGAAGGATTTTTATCAGAGGAAAAGAAATCAGCCCTCGACAACTGAACCGGCAGAAAAAGATTTTTTTGAAAAAATCCTAAGCCACGGGGTCACAATTTCATAAAAAATCTGACTTTCGACAATTCACTCAAAAATGGTGCCAAACGGGGGCAAATGCTCCCCTGAAAGGTTTCGAAGTTGAAACAGAAGTTTTTTTATTACAGGAAAAGAAATCAGCCCTCGACAACTGAACCGGTAGAAATTTTTTTTTTTGAAAAAATCCTAAGCCCCGGGGTCACAATTTCATAAAAAAATCTGACTTTCTGCATTTCACTCAAAAATGGTGCCAAACTTTTGCAAATGCTCCCCTAAAAGGTTTGGCGGTCGAAACAGAAGGCTTTTTATCACAGGAAAAGAAATCAGCCCTCGACAACTTCACCGGCAGAAAAAGATTTTTTTGAAAAAATCCTAAGCCCCGTGGTCACAATTTCATAAAAAATCTGACTTTCGGCAATTCACTCAAAAATGTTGCCAAACGGTTGCAAATGCTCCCCTGAGAGGTTTGGCGATCGAAACAGAAGGTTTTTTATTACAGGAAAAGAAATCAGCCCTCGACAACTGAACCGGTAGAAAAAAATTTTTTTGAAAAAATCCTAAGCCCCGGGGTCACAATTTCATAAAAAATCTGACTTTCAGCAATTCACTCAAAAATGGTGCCAAACTTTTGCAAATTCTCCCCTGAAAGGTTTGGCGATCGAAACAGAAGGCTTTTTATCACAGGAAAAGAAATCAGCCCCCGACAACTTCACCGGCAGAAAAAGATTTTTTTGAAAAAATCCTAAGCCCCGGGGTCACAATTTCATAAAAAATCTGACTTTCGGCAATTCACTCAAAAATGGTGACAAACGGTGGCAAATGCTCCCCTGAGAGGTTTGGCGGTAGAAACAGAAGGCTTTTTATCACAGGAAAAGAAATCAGCCCCCGACAACTTCACCGGCAGAAAAAGATTTTTTTGAAAAAATCCTAAGCCCCGGGGTCACAATTTCATAAAAAATCTGACTTTCGGCAATTCACTCAAAAATGGTGACAAACGGTGGCAAATGCTCCCCTGAGAGGTTTGGCGGTAGAAACAGAAGGCTTTTTATCACAGGAAAAGAAATCAGCCCTCGACAACTTCACCGGCAGAAAAATATTTTTTTGAAAAAATCCTAAGCCCCGGGGTCACAATTTCATAAAAAATCTGACTTTCTGCATTTCACTCAAAATTGGTGCCAAACGTTTGCAAATGCTCCCCTGAAAGGTTTGGCGGTCGAAACAGAAGGCTTTTTATCACAGGAAAAGAAATCAGCCCTCGACAACTTCACCGGCAGAAAAAGATTTCTTTGAAAAAATCCTAAGCCCCGGGGTCACAATTTCATAAAAAATCTGACTTTCGGCAATTCACTCAAAAATGGTGCCAAACGGTTGCAAATGCTCCCCTGAGAGGTTTGGCGGTCGAAACAGAAGGTTTTTTATTACAGGAAAAGAAATCTACCCTCGACAACTGAACCGGTAGAAAAAAATTTTTTTGAAAAAATCCTAAGCCCCGGGGTCACAATTTCATAAAAAATCTGACTTTCGACAATTCACTCAAAAATGGTGCCAAACGGTGGCAAATGCTCCCCTGAGAGGTTTGGCGGTCAAAACAGAAGGATTTAAATCACAGGAAAAGAAATCAGCCCTCGACAACTGAACCGGCAGAAAAAGATTTTTTTTGAAAAAATCCTAAACCCCGGGGTCATAATTTCATAAAAAATCTGACTTTCAGCAATTCACTCAAAAATGGTGCCTAACTTTTGCAAATGCTCCCCTGAAAGGTTTCGCGGTCGAAACAGAAGGATTTAAATCACAGGAAAAGAAATCAGCCCTCGACAACTTCACCGGCAGAAAAAGATTTCTTTGAAAAAATCCTAAGCCCCGGGGTCACAATTTCATAAAAAATCTGACATTCGTCAATTCACTCAAAAATGGTGTCAAACGGTTGCAAATGCTCCCCTGAAAGGTTTGGCGATCGAAACAGAAGGATTTAAATCACAGGAAAAGAAATCAGCCCTCGACAACTGAACCGGCAGAAGAAGATTTTTTTTGAAAAAATCCTAAGCCCCGGAGTCACAATTTCAAAAAAAATCTGACTTTCGACAATTCACTCAAAAATGGTGCCAAACTTTTGCAAATGCTCCCCTGAGAGGTTTGGCGGTCAAAACAGAAGGCTTTTTATCACAGGAAAAGAAATCAGCCCTCGACAACTTCACCGGCAGAAAAAGATTTTTTTGAAAAAATCCTAAGCCCCGGGGTCACAATTTCATAAAAAAATCTGACTTTCTGCATTTCACTCAAAAATGGTGCCAAACTTTTGCAAATGCTCCCCTAAAAGGATTGGCGGTCGAAACAGAAGGCTTTTTATCACAGGAAAAGAAATCAGCCCTCGACAACTTCACCGGCAGAAAAAGATTTTTTTGAAAAAATCCTAAGCCCCGGGGTCACAATTTCATAAAAAATCTGACTTTCGGCAATTCACTCAAAAATGTTGCCAAACGGTTGCAAATGCTCCCCTGAGAGGTTTGGCGATCGAAACAGAAGGTTTTTTATTACAGGAAAAGAAATCAGCCCTCGACAACTGAACCGGTAGAAAAAATTTTTTTTGAAAAAATCCTAAGACCCGGGGTCACAATTTCATAAAAAATCTGACTTTCGGCAATTCACTCAAAAATGGTGCCAAACTTTTGCAAATTCTCCCCTGAAAGGTTTGGCGATCGAAACAGAAGGCTTTTTATCACAGGAAAAGAAATCAGCCCCCGACAACTTCACCGGCAGAAAAAGATTTTTTTGAAAAAATCCTAAGCCCCGGGGTCACAATTTCATAAAAAATCTGACTTTCGGCAATTCACTCAAAAATGGTGACAAACGGTGGCAAATGCTCCCCTGAGAGGTTTGGCGGTAGAAACAGAAGGCTTTTTATCACAGGAAAAGAAATCAGCCCCCGACAACTTCACCGGCAGAAAAATATTTTTTTGAAAAAATCCTAAGCCCCGGGGTCACAATTTCATAAAAAATCTGACTTTCTGCATTTCACTCAAAATTGGTGCCAAACGTTTGCAAATGCTCCCCTGAAAGGTTTGGCGGTCGAAACAGAAGGCTTTTTATCACAGGAAAAGAAATCAGCCCTCGACAACTTCACCGGCAGAAAAAGATTTCTTTGAAAAAATCCTAAGCCCCGGGGTCACAATTTCATAAAAAATCTGACTTTCGGCAATTCACTCAAAAATGGTGCCAAACGGTTGCAAATGCTCCCCTGAGAGGTTTGGCGGTCGAAACAGAAGGTTTTTTATTACAGGAAAAGAAATCTGCCCTCGACAACTGAACCGGTAGAAACAATTTTTTTTGAAAAAATCCTAAGCCCCGGGGTCACAATTTCATAAAAAATCTGACTTTCGACAATTCACTCAAAAATGGTGCCAAACGGTGGCAAATGCTCCCCTGAGAGGTTTGGCGGTCAAAACAGAAGGATTTAAATCACAGGAAAAGAAATCAGCCCTCGACAACTGAACCGGCAGAAAAAGATTTTTTTTGAAAAAATCCTAAGCCCCGGGGTCATAATTTCATAAAAAATCTGACTTTCAGCAATTCACTCAAAAATGGTGCCTAACTTTTGCAAATGCTCCCCTGAAAGGTTTCGCGGTCGAAACAGAAGGATTTAAATCACAGGAAAAGAAATCAGCCCTCGACAACTGAACCGGTAGAAAATATTTTTTTTTGAAAAAATCCTAAGCCCCGGGGTCACAATTTCATAAAAAATCTGACTTTCGGCAATTCACTCAAAAATGGTGCCAAACTTTTGCAAATGCTCCCCTGAAAGGTTTGGCGATCGAAACAGAAGGCATTTAATCACAGGAAAAGAAATCAGCCCCCGACAACTTCACCGGCAGAAAAAGATTTTTTTGAAAAAATCCTAAGCTCCGGGGTCACAATTTCATAAAAAATCTGACTTTCGGCAATTCACTCAAAAATGGTGCCAAACTTTTGCAAATGCTCCCCTGAAAGGTTTCGCGGTCGAAACAGAAGGCTTTTTATCACAGGAAAAGAAATCAGCCCTCGACAACTTCACCGGCAGAAAAAGATTTTTTTGAAAAAATCCTAAGCCCCGGGGTCACAATTTCATAAAAAATCTGACTTTCGGCAATTCACTCAAAAATGTTGCCAAACGGTTGCAAATGCTCCCCTGAGAGGTTTGGCGGTCGAAACAGAAGGTTTTTTATTACAGGAAAAGAAATCAGCCCCCGACAACTTCACCGGCAGAAAAAGATTTTTTTGAAAAAATCCTAAGCCCCGGGGTCACAATTGCATAAAAAATCTGACTTTCGGCAATTCACTCAAAAATGGTGCCAAACGGTGGCAAATGCTCCCCTGAGAGGTTTGGCGGTAGAAACAGAAGGCTTTTTATCACAGGAAAAGAAATCAGCCCCCGACAACTTCACCGGCAGAAAAAGATTTTTTTGAAAAAATCCTAAGCCCCGGGGTCACAATTTCATAAAAAATCTGACTTTCGGCAACTCACTCAAAAATGGTGCCTAACTTTTGCAAATGCTCCCCTGAAAGGTTTCGCGGTCGAAACAGAAGGCTTTTTATCACAGGAAAAGAAATCAGCCCCCGACAACTTCACCGGCAGAAAAAGATTTTTTTGAAAAAATCCTAAGCCCCGGGGTCACAATTTCATAAAAAATCTGACTTTCGGCAATTCACTCAAAAATGGTGCCAAACTTTTGCAAATGCTCCCCTGAAAGGTTTCGCGGTCGAAACAGAAGGCTTTTTATCACAGGAAAAGAAATCAGCCCTCGACAACTTCACCGGCAGAAAAAGATTTTTTTGAAAAAATCCTAAGCCCCGGGGTCACAATTTCATAAAAAATCTGACTTTCGGCAATTCACTCAAAAATGTTGCCAAACGGTTGCAAATGCTCCCCTGAGAGGTTTGGCGGTCGAAACAGAAGGTTTTTTATTACAGGAAAAGAAATCAGCCCCCGACAACTTCACCGGCAGAAAAAGATTTTTTTGAAAAAATCCTAAGCCCCGGGGTCACAATTGCATAAAAAATCTGACTTTCGGCAATTCACTCAAAAATGGTGCCAAACGGTGGCAAATGCTCCCCTGAGAGGTTTGGCGGTAGAAACAGAAGGCTTTTTATCACAGGAAAAGAAATCAGCCCCCGACAACTTCACCGGCAGAAAAAGATTTTTTTGAAAAAATCCTAAGCCCCGGGGTCACAATTTCATAAAAAATCTGACTTTCGGCAATTCACTCAAAAATGGTGCCTAACTTTTGCAAATGCTCCCCTGAAAGGTTTCGCGGTCGAAACAGAAGGCTTTTTATCACAGGAAAAGAAATCAGCCCTCGACAACTTCACCGGCAGAAAAAGATTTTTTTGAAAAAATCCTAAGCCCCGGGGTCACAATTTCATAAAAAATCTGACTTTCGGCAATTCACTCAAAAATGTTGCCAAACGGTTGCAAATGCTCCCCTGAGAGGTTTGGCGGTCGAAACAGAAGGTTTTTTATTACAGGAAAAGAAATCAGCCCCCGACAACTTCACCGGCAGAAAAAGATTTTTTTGAAAAAATCCTAAGCCCCGGGGTCACAATTGCATAAAAAATCTGACTTTCGGCAATTCACTCAAAAATGGTGCCAAACGGTGGCAAATGCTCCCCTGAGAGGTTTGGCGGTAGAAACAGAAGGCTTTTTATCACAGGAAAAGAAATCAGCCCCCGACAACTTCACCGGCAGAAAAAGATTTTTTTGAAAAAATCCTAAGCCCCGGGGTCACAATTTCATAAAAAATCTGACTTTCTGCATTTCACTCAAAATTGGTGCCAAACGTTTGCAAATGCTCCCCTGAAAGGTTTGGCGGTCGAAACAGAAGGCTTTTTATCACAGGAAAAGAAATCAGCCCTTGACAACTTCACCGGCAGAAAAAGATTTCTTTGAAAAAATCCTAAGCCCCGGGGTCACAATTTCATAAAAAATCTGACTTTCGGCAATTCACTCAAAAATGGTGCCAAACGGTTGCAAATGCTCCCCTGAGAGGTTTGGCGGTCGAAACAGAAGGTTTTTTATTACAGGAAAAGAAATCTGCCCTCGACAACTGAACCGGTAGAAAAAATTTTTTTTGAAAAAATCCTAAGCCCCGGGGTCACAATTTCATAAAAAATCTGACTTTCGACAATTCACTCAAAAATGGTGCCAAACGGTGGCAAATGCTCCCCTGAGAGGTTTGGCGGTCAAAACAGAAGGATTTAAATCACAGGAAAAGAAATCAGCCCTCGACAACTGAACCGGCAGAAAAAGATTTTTTTTGAAAAAATTCTAAGCCCCGGGGTCATAATTTCATAAAAAATCTGACTTTCGGCAATTAACTCAAAAATGCTGCCTAACTTTTGCAAATGCTCCCCTGAAAGGTTTCGCGGTCGAAACAGAAGGTTTTTTATTACAGGAAAAGAAATCAGCCCTCGACAACTGAACCGGTAGAAAATTTTTTTTTTTGAAAAAATCCTAAGACCCGGGGTCACAATTTCATAAAAAATCTGACTTTCGGCAATTCACTCAAAAATGGTGCCAAACTTTTGCAAATGCTCCCCTGAAAGGTTTGGCGATCGAAACAGAAGGCATTTAATCACATGAAAAGAAATCAGCCCCCGACAACTTCACCGGCAGAAAAAGATTTTTTTGAAAAAATCCTAAGCCCCGGGGTCACAATTTCATAAAAAATCTGACTTTCGACAATTCACTCAAAAATGGTGCCAAACGGTGGCAAATGCTCCCCTGAGAGGTTTGGCGGTCAAAACAGAAGGATTTAAATCACAGGAAAAGAAATCAGCCCTCGACAACTGAACCGGCAGAAAAAGATTTTTTTGAAAAAATCCTAAGCCCCGGGGTCACAATTTCATAAAAAATCTGACTTTCGGCAATTCACTCAAAAATGTTGCCAAACGGTTGCAAATGCTCCCCTGAGAGGTTTGGCGGTCGAAACAGAAGGTTTTTTATTACAGGAAAAGAAATCAGCCCCCTACAACTTCACCGGCAGAAAAAGATTTTTTTGAAAAAATCCTAAGCCCCGGGGTCACAATTGCATAAAAAATCTGACTTTCGGCAATTCACTCAAAAATGGTGCCAAACGGTGGCAAATGCTCCCCTGAGAGGTTTGGCGGTAGAAACAGAAGGCTTTTTATCACAGGAAAAGAAATCAGCCCCCGACAACTTCACCGGCAGAAAAAGATTTTTTTGAAAAAATCCTAAGCCCCGGGGTCACAATTTCATAAAAAATCTGACTTTCGGCAATTCACTCAAAAATGGTGCCTAACTTTTGCAAATGCTCCCCTGAAAGGTTTCGCGGTCGAAACAGAAGGCTTTTTATCACAGGAAAAGAAATCAGCCCTCGACAACTTCACCGGCAGAAAAAGATTTTTTTGAAAAAATCCTAAGCCCCGGGGTCACAATTTCATAAAAAATCTGACTTTCGGCAATTCACTCAAAAATGTTGCCAAACGGTTGCAAATGCTCCCCTGAGAGGTTTGGCGGTCGAAACAGAAGGTTTTTTATTACAGGAAAAGAAATCAGCCCCCGACAACTTCACCGGCAGAAAAAGATTTTTTTGAAAAAATCCTAAGCCCCGGGGTCACAATTGCATAAAAAATCTGACTTTCGGCAATTCACTCAAAAATGGTGCCAAACGGTGGCAAATGCTCCCCTGAGAGGTTTGGCGGTAGAAACAGAAGGCTTTTTATCACAGGAAAAGAAATCAGCCCCCGACAACTTCACCGGCAGAAAAAGATTTTTTTGAAAAAATCCTAAGCCCCGGGGTCACAATTTCATAAAAAATCTGACTTTCTGCATTTCACTCAAAATTGGTGCCAAACGTTTGCAAATGCTCCCCTGAAAGGTTTGGCGGTCGAAACAGAAGGCTTTTTATCACAGGAAAAGAAATCAGCCCTTGACAACTTCACCGGCAGAAAAAGATTTCTTTGAAAAAATCCTAAGCCCCGGGGTCACAATTTCATAAAAAATCTGACTTTCGGCAATTCACTCAAAAATGGTGCCAAACGGTTGCAAATGCTCCCCTGAGAGGTTTGGCGGTCGAAACAGAAGGTTTTTTATTACAGGAAAAGAAATCTGCCCCTCGACAACTGAACCGGTAGAAAAAAATTTTTTTGAAAAAATCCTAAGCCCCGGGGTCACAATTTCATAAAAAATCTGACTTTCGACAATTCACTCAAAAATGGTGCCAAACGGTGGCAAATGCTCCCCTGAGAGGTTTGGCGGTCAAAACAGAAGGATTTAAATCACAGGAAAAGAAATCAGCCCTCGACAAATGAACCGGCAGAAAAAGATTTTTTTTGAAAAAATCCTAAGCCCCGGGGTCATAATTTCATAAAAAATCTGACTTTCGGCAATTCACTCAAAAATGCTGCCTAACTTTTGCAAATGCTCCCCTGAAAGGTTTCGCGGTCGAAACAGAAGGTTTTTTATTACAGGAAAAGAAATCAGCCCTCGACAACTGAACCGGTAGAAAAAATTTTTTTTTGAAAAAATCCTAAGACCCGGGGTCACAATTTCATAAAAAATCTGACTTTCGGCAATTCACTCAAAAATGGTGCCAAACTTTTGCAAATGCTCCCCTGAAAGGTTTGGCGATCGAAACAGAAGGCATTTAATCACAGGAAAAGAAATCAGCCCCCGACAACTTCACCGGCAGAAAAAGATTTTTTTGAAAAAATCCTAAACCCCGGGGTCACAATTTCATAAAAAATCTGACTTTCGACAATTCACTCAAAAATGGTGCCAAACGGTGGCAAATGCTCCCCTGAGAGGTTTGGCGGTCAAAACAGAAGGATTTAAATCACAGGAAAAGAAATCAGCCCTCGACAACTGAACCGGCAGAAAAAGATTTTTTTTGAAAAAATGCTAAGACCCGGGGTCATAATTTCATAAAAAATCTGACTTTCGGCAATTCACTCAAAAATGGTGCCTAACTTTTGCAAATGCTCCCCTGAAAGGTTTCGCGGTCGAAACAGAAGGTTTTTTATTACAGGAAAAGAAATCAGCCCTCGACAACTGAACCGGTAGAAAATTTTTTTTTTGAAAAAATCCTAAGCCCCGGGGTCACAATTTCATAAAAAATCTGACTTTCGGCAATTCACTCAAAAATGGTGCCAAACTTTTGCAAATGCTCCCCTGAAAGGTTTGGCGATCGAAACAGAAGGCATTTAATCACAGGAAAAGAAATCAGCCCCCGACAACTTCACCGGCAGAAAAAGATTTTTTTGAAAAAATCCTAAGCCCCGGGGTCACAATTTCATAAAAAATCTGACTTTCGGCAATTCACTCAAAAATGGTGTCAAACGGTTGCAAATGCTCCCCTGAAAGGTTTGGCGATCGAAACAGAAGGATTTAAATCACAGGAAAAGAAATCAGCCCTCGACAACTGAACCGGCAGAAAAAGATTTTTTTTGAAAAAATCCTAAACCCCGGGGTCATAATTTCATAAAAAATCTGACTTTCGGCAATTCACTCAAAAATGGTGCCTAACTTTTGCAAATGCTCCCCTGAAAGGTTTGGCGATCGAAACAGAAGGCTTTTTATCACAGGAAAAGAAATCAGCCCCCGACAACTTCACCGGCAGAAAAGGATTTTTTTGAAAAAATCCTAAGCCCCGGGGTCACAATTTCATAAAAAATCTGACTTTCGGCAATTCACTCAAAAATGGTGCCAAACGGTGGCAAATGCTCCCCTGAGAGGTTTGGCGGTAGAAACAGAAGGCTTTTTATCACAGGAAAAGAAATCAGCCCCCGACAACTTCACCGGCAGAAAAAGATTTTTTTGAAAAAATCCTAAGCCCCGGGGTCACAATTTCATAAAAAATCTGACTTTCGGCAATTCACTCAAAAATGGTGCCTAACTTTTGCAAATGCTCCCCTGAAAGGTTTCGCGGTCGAAACAGAAGGCTCTTTATCACAGGAAAAGAAATCAGCCCCCGACAACTTCACCGGCAGAAAAAGATTTTTTTGAAAAAATCCTAAGCCCCGGGGTCACAATTTCATAAAAAATCTGACTTTCGGCAATTCACTCAAAAATGGTGTCAAACGGTTGCAAATGCTCCCCTGAAAGGTTTGGCGATCGAAACAGAAGGATTTAAATCACAGGAAAAGAAATCAGCCCTCGACAACTGAACCGGCAGAAAAAGATTTTTTTTGAAAAAATCCTAAACCCCAGGGTAATAATTTCATAAAAAATCTGACTTTCGGCAATTCACTCAAAAATGGTGCCTAACTTTTGCAAATGCTCCCCTGAAAGGTTTGGCGATCGAAACAGAAGGCTTTTTATCACAGGAAAAGAAATCAGCCCCCGACAACTTCACCGGCAGAAAAGGATTTTTTTGAAAAAATCCTAAGCCCCGGGGTCACAATTTCATAAAAAATCTGACTTTCGGCAATTCACTCAAAAATGGTGCCAAACGGTGGCAAATGCTCCCCTGAGAGGTTTGGCGGTAGAAACAGAAGGCTTTTTATCACAGGAAAAGAAATCAGCCCCCGACAACTTCACCGGCAGAAAAAGATTTTTTTGAAAAAATCCTAAGCCCCGGGGTCACAATTTCATAAAAAATCTGACTTTCGGCAATTCACTCAAAAATGGTGCCTAACTTTTGCAAATGCTCCCCTGAAAGGTTTCGCGGTCGAAACAGAAGGCTCTTTATCACAGGAAAAGAAATCAGCCCTCGACAACTTCACCGGCAGAAAAAGATTTTTTTGAAAAAATCCTAAGCCCCGGGGTCACAATTTCATAAAAAATCTGACTTTCTGCATTTCACTCAAAATTGGTGCCAAACGTTTGCAAATGCTCCCCTGAAAGGTTTGGCGGTCGAAACAGAAGGCTTTTTATCACAGGAAAAGAAATCAGCCCTCGACAACTTCACCGGCAGAAAAAGATTTTTTTGAAAAAATCCTAAGGCCGGGGGTCACAATTTCATAAAAAATCTGACTTTCGGCAATTCACTCAAAAATGGTGCCAAACGGTTGCAAATGCTCCCCTGAGAGGTTTGGCGGTCAAAGCAGAAGGATTTTAATCACAGGAAAAGAAATCAGCCCTCGACAACTTAACCGGCACAAAAAGATTTTTTTGAAAAAATCCTAATCCCCGGGGTCACAATTTCATAAAAAATCTGACTTTCGACAATTCACTCAAAAATGGTGCCAAACGGTGGCAAATGCTCCCCTGAGAGGTTTGGCGGTCAAAACAGAAGGATTTAAATCACAGGAAAAGAAATCAGCCCTCGACAACTGAACCGGCAGAAAAAGATTTTTTTTGAAAAAATCCTAAACCCCGGGGGGTCATAATTTCATAAAAAATCTGACTTTCGGCACTTCACTCAAAAATGGTGCCTAACTTTTGCAAATGCTCCCCTGAAAGGTTTCGCGGTCGAAACAGAAGGTTTTTTATTACAGGAAAAGAAATCAGCCCTCGACAACTGAACCGGTAGAAATTTTTTTTTTAAAAAAAAATCCTAAGCCCCGGGGTCACAATTTCATAAAAAATCTGACTTTCGGCAATTCACTCAAAAATGGTGCCAAACTTTTGCAAATGCTCCCCTGAACGGTTTGGAGGTCGAAACAGAAGGCTTTTTATCACAGGAAAAGAAATCAGCCCTCGACAACTTCACCGGCAGAAAAAGATTTTTTTGAAAAAATCCTAAGCCCCGGGGTCACAATTTCATAAAAAATCTGACTTTCTGCATTTCACTCAAAATTGGTGCCAAACGTTTGCAAATGCTCCCCTGAAAGGTTTGGCGGTCGAAACAGAAGGCTTTTTATCACAGGAAAAGAAATCAGCCCTCGACAACTTCACCGGCAGAAAAAGATTTTTTTGAAAAAATCCTAAGCCCCGGGGTCACAATTTCATAAAAAATCTGACTTTCTGCATTTCACTCAAAAATGGTGCCAAACGGTGGCAAATGCTCCCCTGAGAGGTTTGGCGGTCAAAACAGAAGGATTTAAATCACAGGAAAAGAAATCAGCCCTCGACAACTGAACCGGCAGAAAAAGATTTTTTTTGAAAAAATCCTAAGCCCCGGGGTCACAATTTCATAAAAAATCTGACTTTCGGCAATTCACTCAAAAATGGTGCCTAACTTTTGCAAATGCTCCCCTGAAAGGTTTCGCGGTCGAAACAGAAGGTTTTTTATTACAGGAAAAGAAATCAGCCCTCGACAACTGAACCGGTAGAAATTTTTTTTTTTTGAAAAAATCCTAAGACCCGGGGTCACAATTTCATAAAAAATCTGACTTTCGGCAATTCACTCAAAAATGGTGCCTAACTTTTGCAAATGCTCCCCTGAAAGGTTTGGCGATCGAAACAGAAGGCTTTTTATCACAGGAAAAGAAATCAGCCCTCGACAACTTCACCGGCAGAAAAAGATTTTTTTGTAAAAATCCTAAGCCCCGGGGTCACAATTTCATAAAAAATCTGACTTTCTGCATTTCACTCAAAATTGGTGCCAAACGTTTGCAAATGCTCCCCTGAAAGGTTTGGCGGTCGAAACAGAAGGCTTTTTATCACAGGAAAAGAAATCAGCCCTCGACAACTTCACCGGCAGAAAAAGATTTTTTTGAAAAAATCCTAAACCCCGGGGTCACAATTTCATAAAAAATCTGACTTTCGGCAATTCACTCAAAAATGGTGCCAAACGGTTGCAAATGCTCCCCTGAGAGGTTTGGCGGTCAAAGCAGAAGGATTTTAATCACAGGAAAAGAAATCAGCCCTCGACAACTTAACCGGCACAAAAAGATTTTTTTGAAAAAATCCTAATCCCCGGGGTCACAATTTCATAAAAAATCTGACTTTCGACAATTCACTCAAAAATGGTGCCAAACGGTGGCAAATGCTCCCCTGAGAGGTTTGGCGGTCAAAACAGAAGGATTTAAATCACAGGAAAAGAAATCAGCCCTCGACAACTGAACCGGCAGAAAAAGATTTTTTTTGAAAAAATCCTAAACCCCGGGGGGTCATAATTTCATAAAAAATCTGACTTTCGGCACTTCACTCAAAAATGGTGCCTAACTTTTGCAAATGCTCCCCTGAAAGGTTTCGCGGTCGAAACAGAAGGTTTTTTATTACAGGAAAAGAAATCAGCCCTCGACAACTGAACCGGTAGAAATTTTTTTTTTAAAAAAAAATCCTAAGCCCCGGGGTCACAATTTCATAAAAAATCTGACTTTCGGCAATTCACTCAAAAATGGTGCCAAACTTTTGCAAATGCTCCCCTGAACGGTTTGGAGGTCGAAACAGAAGGCTTTTTATCACAGGAAAAGAAATCAGCCCTCGACAACTTCACCGGCAGAAAAAGATTTTTTTGAAAAAATCCTAAGCCCCGGGGTCACAATTTCATAAAAAATCTGACTTTCTGCATTTCACTCAAAATTGGTGCCAAACGTTTGCAAATGCTCCCCTGAAAGGTTTGGCGGTCGAAACAGAAGGCTTTTTATCACAGGAAAAGAAATCAGCCCTCGACAACTTCACCGGCAGAAAAAGATTTTTTTGAAAAAATCCTAAGCCCCGGGGTCACAATTTCATAAAAAATCTGACTTTCTGCATTTCACTCAAAAATGGTGCCAAACGGTGGCAAATGCTCCCCTGAGAGGTTTGGCGGTCAAAACAGAAGGATTTAAATCACAGGAAAAGAAATCAGCCCTCGACAACTGAACCGGCAGAAAAAGATTTTTTTTGAAAAAATCCTAAGCCCCGGGGTCACAATTTCATAAAAAATCTGACTTTCGGCAATTCACTCAAAAATGGTGCCTAACTTTTGCAAATGCTCCCCTGAAAGGTTTCGCGGTCGAAACAGAAGGTTTTTTATTACAGGAAAAGAAATCAGCCCTCGACAACTGAACCGGTAGAAATTTTTTTTTTTTGAAAAAATCCTAAGACCCGGGGTCACAATTTCATAAAAAATCTGACTTTCGGCAATTCACTCAAAAATGGTGCCTAACTTTTGCAAATGCTCCCCTGAAAGGTTTGGCGATCGAAACAGAAGGCTTTTTATCACAGGAAAAGAAATCAGCCCTCGACAACTTCACCGGCAGAAAAAGATTTTTTTGTAAAAATCCTAAGCCCCGGGGTCACAATTTCATAAAAAATCTGACTTTCTGCATTTCACTCAAAATTGGTGCCAAACGTTTGCAAATGCTCCCCTGAAAGGTTTGGCGGTCGAAACAGAAGGCTTTTTATCACAGGAAAAGAAATCAGCCCTCGACAACTTCACCGGCAGAAAAAGATTTTTTTGAAAAAATCCTAAACCCCGGGGTCACAATTTCATAAAAAATCTGACTTTCGGCAATTCACTCAAAAATGGTGCCAAACGGTTGCAAATGCTCCCCTGAGAGGTTTGGCGGTCAAAGCAGAAGGATTTTAATCACAGGAAAAGAAATCAGCCCTCGACAACTTAACCGGCACAAAAAGATTTTTTTGAAAAAATCCTAATCCCCGGGGTCACAATTTCATAAAAAATCTGACTTTCGACAATTCACTCAAAAATGGTGCCAAACGGTGGCAAATGCTCCCCTGAGAGGTTTGGCGGTCAAAACAGAAGGATTTAAATCACAGGAAAAGAAATCAGCCCTCGACAACTGAACCGGCAGAAAAAGATTATTTTGAAAAAATCCTAAGCCCCGGGGTCACAATTTCATAAAAAATCTGACTTTCGGCAATTCACTCAAAAATGGTGCCTAACTTTTGCAAATGCTCCCCTGAAAGGTTTCGCGGTCGAAACAGAAGGTTTTTTATTACAGGAAAAGAAATCAGCCCTCGACAACTGAACCGGTAGAAAAAATTTTTTTTTGAAAAAATCCTAAGACCCGGGGTCACAATTTCATAAAAAATCTGACTTTCGGCAATTCACTCAAAAATGGTGCCAAACGGTTGCAAATGCTCCCCTGAAAGGTTTGGCGATCGAAACAGAAGGCATTTAATCACAGGAAAAGAAATCAGCCCCCGACAACTTCACCGGCAGAAAAAGATTTTTTTGAAAAAATCCTAAGCCCCGGGGTCACAATTTCATAAAAAATCTGACTTTCGGCAATTCACTCAAAAATGGTGTCAAACGGTTGCAAATGCTCCACTGAAAGGTTTGGCGATCGAAACAGAAGGCATTTAATCACGGGAAAAGAAATCAGCCCCCGACAACTGAACCGGCAGAAAAAGATTTTTTTGAAAAAATCCTAAGCCCCGGGGTCACAATTTCATAAAAAATCTGACTTTCGGCAATTCACTCAAAAATGGTGCCAAACTTTTGCAAATGCTCCCCTGAAAGGTTTGGCGATCGAAACAGAAGGATTTTAATCACAGGAAAAGAAATCAGCCCTCGACAACTTAACCGGCACAAAAAGATTTTTTTGAAAAAATCCTAATCCCCGGGGTCACAATTTCATAAAAAATCTGACTTTCGACAATTCACTCAAAAATGGTGCCAAACGGTGGCAAATGCTCCCCTGAGAGGTTTGGCGGTCAAAACAGAAGGATTTAAATCACAGGAAAAGAAATCAGCCCTCGACAACTGAACCGGCAGAAAAAGATTTTTTTTGAAAAAATCCTAAGCCCCGGGGTCACAATTTCATAAAAAATCTGACTTTCGGCAATTCACTCAAAAATGGTGCCTAACTTTTGCAAATGCTCCCCTGAAAGGTTTCGCGGTCGAAACAGAAGGTTTTTTATTACAGGAAAAGAAATCAGCCCTCGACAACTGAACCGGTAGAAAATTTTTTTTTTGAAAAAATCCTAAGCCCCGGGGTCACAATTTCATAAAAAATCTGACTTTCGGCAATTCACTCAAAAATGGTGCCAAACTTTTGCAAATGCTCCCCTGAAAGGTTTGGCGATCGAAACAGAAGGCATTTAATCACAGGAAAAGAAATCAGCCCCCGACAACTTCACCGGCAGAAAAAGATTTTTTTGAAAAAATCCTAAGCCCCGGGGTCACAATTTCATAAAAAATCTGACTTTCGGCAATTCACTCAAAAATGGTGTCAAACGGTTGCAAATGCTCCCCTGAAAGGTTTGGCGATCGAAACAGAAGGATTTAAATCACAGGAAAAGAAATCAGCCCTCGACAACTGAACCGGCAGAAAAAGATTTTTTTTGAAAAAATCCTAAACCCCGGGGTCATAATTTCATAAAAAATCTGACTTTCGGCAATTCACTCAAAAATGGTGCCTAACTTTTGCAAATGCTCCCCTGAAAGGTTTGGCGATCGAAACAGAAGGCTTTTTATCACAGGAAAAGAAATCAGCCCCCGACAACTTCACCGGCAGAAAAGGATTTTTTTGAAAAAATCCTAAGCCCCGGGGTCACAATTTCATAAAAAATCTGACTTTCGGCAATTCACTCAAAAATGGTGCCAAACGGTGGCAAATGCTCCCCTGAGAGGTTTGGCGGTAGAAACAGAAGGCTTTTTATCACAGGAAAAGAAATCAGCCCCCGACAACTTCACCGGCAGAAAAAGATTTTTTTGAAAAAATCCTAAGCCCCGGGGTCACAATTTCATAAAAAATCTGACTTTCGGCAATTCACTCAAAAATGGTGCCTAACTTTTGCAAATGCTCCCCTGAAAGGTTTCGCGGTCGAAACAGAAGGCTCTTTATCACAGGAAAAGAAATCAGCCCCCGACAACTTCACCGGCAGAAAAAGATTTTTTTGAAAAAATCCTAAGCCCCGGGGTCACAATTTCATAAAAAATCTGACTTTCGGCAATTCACTCAAAAATGGTGTCAAACGGTTGCAAATGCTCCCCTGAAAGGTTTCGCGATCGAAACAGAAGGATTTAAATCACAGGAAAAGAAATCAGCCCTCGACAACTGAACCGGCAGAAAAAGATTTTTTTTGAAAAAATCCTAAACCCCGGGGTCATAATTTCATAAAAAATCTGACTTTCGGCAATTCACTCAAAAATGGTGCCTAACTTTTGCAAATGCTCCCCTGAAAGGTTTGGCGATCGAAACAGAAGGCTTTTTATCACAGGAAAAGAAATCAGCCCCCGACAACTTCACCGGCAGAAAAGGATTTTTTTGAAAAAATCCTAAGCCCCGGGGTCACAATTTCATAAAAAATCTGACTTTCGGCAATTCACTCAAAAATGGTGCCAAACGGTGGCAAATGCTCCCCTGAGAGGTTTGGCGGTAGAAACAGAAGGCTTTTTATCACAGGAAAAGAAATCAGCCCCCGACAACTTCACCGGCAGAAAAAGATTTTTTTGAAAAAATCCTAAGCCCCGGGGTCACAATTTCATAAAAAATCTGACTTTCGGCAATTCACTCAAAAATGGTGCCTAACTTTTGCAAATGCTCCCCTGAAAGGTTTCGCGGTCGAAACAGAAGGCTCTTTATCACAGGAAAAGAAATCAGCCCTCGACAACTTCACCGGCAGAAAAAGATTTTTTTGAAAAAATCCTAAGGCCGGGGGTCACAATTTCATAAAAAATCTGACTTTCGGCAATTCACTCAAAAATGGTGCCAAACGGTTGCAAATGCTCCCCTGAGAGGTTTGGCGGTCAAAGCAGAAGGATTTTAATCACAGGAAAAGAAATCAGCCCTCGACAACTTAACCGGCACAAAAAGATTTTTTTGAAAAAATCCTAATCCCCGGGGTCACAATTTCATAAAAAATCTGACTTTCGACAATTCACTCAAAAATGGTGCCAAACGGTGGCAAATGCTCCCCTGAGAGGTTTGGCGGTCAAAACAGAAGGATTTAAATCACAGGAAAAGAAATCAGCCCTCGACAACTGAACCGGCAGAAAAAGATTTTTTTTGAAAAAATCCTAAACCCCGGGGGGTCATAATTTCATAAAAAATCTGACTTTCGGCACTTCACTCAAAAATGGTGCCTAACTTTTGCAAATGCTCCCCTGAAAGGTTTCGCGGTCGAAACAGAAGGTTTTTTATTACAGGAAAAGAAATCAGCCCTCGACAACTGAACCGGTAGAAATTTTTTTTTTTAAAAAAAAATCCTAAGCCCCGGGGTCACAATTTCATAAAAAATCTGACTTTCGGCAATTCACTCAAAAATGGTGCCAAACTTTTGCAAATGCTCCCCTGAACGGTTTGGAGGTCGAAACAGAAGGCTTTTTATCACAGGAAAAGAAATCAGCCCTCGACAACTTCACCGGCAGAAAAAGATTTTTTTGAAAAAATCCTAAGCCCCGGGGTCACAATTTCATAAAAAATCTGACTTTCTGCATTTCACTCAAAATTGGTGCCAAACGTTTGCAAATGCTCCCCTGAAAGGTTTGGCGGTCGAAACAGAAGGCTTTTTATCACAGGAAAAGAAATCAGCCCTCGACAACTTCACCGGCAGAAAAAGATTTTTTTGAAAAAATCCTAAGCCCCGGGGTCACAATTTCATAAAAAATCTGACTTTCTGCATTTCACTCAAAAATGGTGCCAAACGGTGGCAAATGCTCCCCTGAGAGGTTTGGCGGTCAAAACAGAAGGATTTAAATCACAGGAAAAGAAATCAGCCCTCGACAACTGAACCGGCAGAAAAAGATTTTTTTTGAAAAAATCCTAAGCCCCGGGGTCACAATTTCATAAAAAATCTGACTTTCGGCAATTCACTCAAAAATGGTGCCTAACTTTTGCAAATGCTCCCCTGAAAGGTTTCGCGGTCGAAACAGAAGGTTTTTTATTACAGGAAAAGAAATCAGCCCTCGACAACTGAACCGGTAGAAATTTTTTTTTTTTGAAAAAATCCTAAGACCCGGGGTCACAATTTCATAAAAAATCTGACTTTCGGCAATTCACTCAAAAATGGTGCCTAACTTTTGCAAATGCTCCCCTGAAAGGTTTGGCGATCGAAACAGAAGGCTTTTTATCACAGGAAAAGAAATCAGCCCTCGACAACTTCACCGGCAGAAAAAGATTTTTTTGTAAAAATCCTAAGCCCCGGGGTCACAATTTCATAAAAAATCTGACTTTCTGCATTTCACTCAAAATTGGTGCCAAACGTTTGCAAATGCTCCCCTGAAAGGTTTGGCGGTCGAAACAGAAGGCTTTTTATCACAGGAAAAGAAATCAGCCCTCGACAACTTCACCGGCAGAAAAAGATTTTTTTGAAAAAATCCTAAACCCCGGGGTCACAATTTCATAAAAAATCTGACTTTCGGCAATTCACTCAAAAATGGTGCCAAACGGTTGCAAATGCTCCCCTGAGAGGTTTGGCGGTCAAAGCAGAAGGATTTTAATCACAGGAAAAGAAATCAGCCCTCGACAACTTAACCGGCACAAAAAGATTTTTTTGAAAAAATCCTAATCCCCGGGGTCACAATTTCATAAAAAATCTGACTTTCGACAATTCACTCAAAAATGGTGCCAAACGGTGGCAAATGCTCCCCTGAGAGGTTTGGCGGTCAAAACAGAAGGATTTAAATCACAGGAAAAGAAATCAGCCCTCGACAACTGAACCGGCAGAAAAAGATTTTTTTTGAAAAAATCCTAAGCCCCGGGGTCACAATTTCATAAAAAATCTGACTTTCGGCAATTCACTCAAAAATGGTGCCTAACTTTTGCAAATGCTCCCCTGAAAGGTTTCGCGGTCGAAACAGAAGGTTTTTTATTACAGGAAAAGAAATCAGCCCTCGACAACTGAACCGGTAGAAAAAATTTTTTTTTGAAAAAATCCTAAGACCCGGGGTCACAATTTCATAAAAAATCTGACTTTCGGCAATTCACTCAAAAATGGTGCCAAACGGTTGCAAATGCTCCCCTGAAAGGTTTGGCGATCGAAACAGAAGGCATTTAATCACAGGAAAAGAAATCAGCCCCCGACAACTTCACCGGCAGAAAAAGATTTTTTTGAAAAAATCCTAAGCCCCGGGGTCACAATTTCATAAAAAATCTGACTTTCGGCAATTCACTCAAAAATGGTGTCAAACGGTTGCAAATGCTCCACTGAAAGGTTTGGCGATCGAAACAGAAGGCATTTAATCACGGGAAAAGAAATCAGCCCCCGACAACTGAACCGGCAGAAAAAGATTTTTTTGAAAAAATCCTAAGCCCCGGGGTCACAATTTCATAAAAAATCTGACTTTCGGCAATTCACTCAAAAATGGTGCCAAACTTTTGCAAATGCTCCCCTGAAAGGTTTGGCTATCGAAACAGAAGGATTTTAATCACAGGAAAAGAAATCAGCCCTCGACAACTTCACCGGCAGAAAAAGATTTTTTTGAAAAAATCCTAAGCCCCGGGGTCAAAATTTCATAAAAAATCTGACTTTCGGCAATTCACTCAAAAATGGTGCCAAACTTTTGCAAATGCTCCCCTGAACGGTTTGGAGGTCGAAACAGAAGGCTTTTTATCACAGGAAAAGAAATCAGCCCCCGACAACTTCACCGGCAGAAAAAGATTTTTTTGAAAAAATCCTAAGCCCCGGGGTCAAAATTTCATAAAAAATCTGACTTTCGACAATTCACTCAAAAATGGTGCCAAACGGTGGCAAATGCTCCCCTGAGAGGTTTGGCGGTCAAAACAGAAGGATTTAAATCACAGGAAAAGAAATCAGCCCTCGACAACTGAACCGGCAGAAAAAGATTTTTTTTGAAAAAATCCTAAGCCCCGGGGTCACAATTTCATAAAAAATCTGACTTTCGGCAATTCACTCAAAAATGGTGCCTAACTTTTGCAAATGCTCCCCTGAAAGGTTTCGCGGTCGAAACAGAAGGTTTTTTATTACAGGAAAAGAAATCAGCCCTCGACAACTGAACCGGTAGAAAATTTTTTTTTTTGAAAAAATCCTAAGACCCGGGGTCACAATTTCATAAAAAATCTGACTTTCGGCAATTCACTCTAAAATGGTGCCAAACGGTTGCAAATGCTCCCCTGA
Source organism: Podarcis muralis (assembly GCF_964188315.1). Lineage (NCBI taxonomy): Eukaryota > Metazoa > Chordata > Lepidosauria > Squamata > Lacertidae > Podarcis > Podarcis muralis. Next base: position 79,683,314 of record NC_135662.1, read on the forward strand.
AAGGTTTGGCGATCGAAACAGAAGGCATTTAATCACAGGAAAAGAAATCAGCCCCCGACAACTTCACCGGCAGAAAAATATTTTTTTGAAAAAATCCTAAGCCCCGGGGTCACAATTTCATAAAAAATCTGACTTTCGGCAATTCACTCAAAAATGGTGTCAAACGGTTGCAAATGCTCCACTGAAAGGTTTGGCGATCGAAACAGAAGGCATTTAATCACGGGAAAAGAAATCAGCCCCCGACAACTGAACCGGCAGAAAAAGATTTTTTTGAAAAAATCCTAAGCCCCGGGGTCACAATTTCATAAAAAATCTGACTTTCGGCAATTCACTCAAAAATGGTGCCAAACTTTTGCAAATGCTCCCCTGAAAGGTTTGGCTATCGAAACAGAAGGATTTTAATCACAGGAAAAGAAATCAGCCCTCGACAACTTCACCAGCAGAAAAAGATTTTTTTGAAAAAATCCTAAGCCCCGGGGTCACAATTTCATAAAAAATCTGACTTTCGGCAATTCACTCAAAAATGGTGCCAAACTTTTGCAAATGCTCCCCTGAAAGGTTTCGCCGTCGAAACAGAAGGCTTTTTATCACAGGAAAGGAAATCAGCCCTCGACAAATTCACCGGCAGAAAAAGATTTTTTTGAAAAAATCCTAAGCCCCGGGGTCACAATTTCATAAAAAATCTGACTTTCGGCAATTCACTCAAAAATGGTGCCAAACTTTTGCAAATGCTCCCCTGAAAGGTTTCGCGGTCGAAACAGAAGGCTTTTTATCACAGGAAAGGAAATCAGCCCTCGACAAATTCACCGGCAGAAAAAGATTTTTTTGAAAAAATCCTAAGCCCCGGGGTCAAAATTTCATAAAAAATCTGACTTTCGGCAATTCACTCAAAAATGGTGCCAAACTTTTGCAAATGCTCCCCTGAAAGGTTTCGCGGTCGAAACAGAAGGCTTTTTATCACAGGAAAGGAAATCAGCCCTCAACAACTTCACCGGCAGAAAAAGATTTTTTTGAAAAAATCTTAAGCCCCGGGGTCACAATTTCATAAAAAATCTGACTTTCGGCAATTCACTCAAAAATGGTGCCAAACGGTTGCAAATGCTCCCCTGAGACTTTTGGCGGTCGAAACAGAAGGCTTTTTATCACAGGAAAAGAAATCAGCCCTCGACAACTTAACCGGCACAAAAAGATTTTTTTGAAAAAATCCTAAGCCCCGGGGTCACAATTTCATAACAAATCTGACTTTCGGCAATTCACTCAAAAATGGTGCCAAACGGTTGCAAATGCTCCCCTGAGAGGTTTGGCGGTCAAAACAGAAGGATTTTAATCACAGGAAAAGAAATCAGCCCTCGACAACTTAACCGGCACAAAAAGATTTTTTTGAAAAAATCCTAATCCCCGGGGTCACAATTTCATAAAAAATCTGACTTTCGACAATTCACTCAAAAATGGTGCCAAACGGTGGCAAATGCTCCCCTGAGAGGTTTGGCGGTCAAAACAGAAGGATTTAAATCACAGGAAAAGAAATCAGCCCTCGACAACTGAACCGGCAGAAAAAGATTTTTTTTGAAAAAATCCTAAGCCCCGGGGGGTCATAATTTCATAAAAAATCTGACTTTTGGCAATTCACTCAAAAATGGTGCCTAACTTTTGCAAATGCTCCCCTGAAAGGTTTCGCGGTCGAAACAGAAGGTTTTTTATTACAGGAAAAGAAATCAGCCCTCGACAACTGAACCGGTAGAAAAAATTTTTTTTTGAAAAAATTCTAAGCCCCGGGGTCACAATTTCATAAAAAATCTGACTTTCGGCAATTCACTCAAAAATGGTGCCAAACTTTTGCAAATGCTCCCCTGAAAGGTTTCGCGATCGAAACAGAAGGCATTTAATCACAGGAAAAGAAATCAACCCCCGACAACTTCACCGGCAGAAAAAGATTTTTTTGAAAAAATCCTAAGCCCCGGGGTCACAATTTCATAAAAAATCTGACTTTCGACAATTCACTCAAAAATGGTGCCAAACGGTGGCAAATGCTCCCCTGAGAGGTTTGGCGGTCAAAACAGAAGGATTTAAATCACAGGAAAAGAAATCAGCCCTCGACAACTGAACCGGCAGAAAAAGATTTTTTTTGAAAAAATCCTAAGCCCCGGGGTCATAATTTCATAAAAAATCTGACTTTCGGCAATTCACTCAAAAATGGTGCCAAACGGTTGCAAATGCTCCCCTGAAAGGTTTGGCGATCGAAACAGAAGGCATTTAATCACAGGAAAAGAAATCAGCCCCCGACAACTTCACCGGCAGAAAAAGATTTTTTTGAAAAAATCCTAAGCCCCGGGGTCACAATTTCATAAAAAATCTGACTTTCGGCAATTCACTCAAAAATGGTGCCAAACTTTTGCAAATGCTCCCCTGAAAGGTTTGGCGATCGAAACAGAAGGATTTTAATCACAGGAAAAGAAATCAGCCCTCGACAACTTCACCAGCAGAAAAAGATTTTTTTGAAAAAATCCTAAGCCCCGGGGTCACAATTTCATAAAAAATCTGACTTTCGGCAATTCACTCAAAAATGGTGCCAAACTTTTGCAAATGCTCCCCTGAAAGGTTTCGCGGTCGAAATAGAAGGCTTTTTATCACAGGAAAGGAAATCAGCCCTCGACAAATTCACCGGCAGAAAAAGATTTTTTTGAAAAAATCCTAAGCCCCGGGGTCACAATTTCATAAAAAATCTGACTTTCGGCAATTCACAAAAAAAATGGTGCCAAACGGTTGCAAATGCTCCCCTGAGAGGTTTGGCGGTCAAAACAGAAGGATTTTAATCACAGGAAAAGCAATCAGCCCTCGACAACTGAACCGGCAGGAAAAGATTTTTTTGAAAAAATCCTAAACCCCGGGGTCTCAATTTCATAAAAAATCTGACTTTCTGCATTTCACTCAAAAATGGTGCCAAACTTTTGCAAATGCTCCCCTGAAAGGTTTGGCGGTCGAAACAGAAGGCTTTTTATCAGAGGAAAAGAAATCAGCCCTTGACAACTTCACCGGCAGAAAAAGATTTTTTTGAAAAAATCCTAAGCCCTGGGGTCACAATTTCATAACAAATCTGACTTTCGGGAATTCACTCAAAAATGGTGCCAAACGGTTGCAAATGCTCCCCTGAGAGGTTTGGCGGTCAAAACAGAAGGATTTTAATCACAGGAAAAGAAATCAGCCCTCGACAACTTAACCGGCACAAAAAGATTTTTTTGAAAAAATCTTAAGCCCCGGGGTCACAATTTCATAAAAAATCTGACTTTCGGCAATTCACTCAAAAATGGTGCCAAACGGCTGCAAATGCTCCCCTGAGACGTTTGGCGGTCGAAACAGAAGGCTTTTTATCACAGGAAAAGAAATCAGCCTTCGACAACTTCACCGGCAGAAAAAATTTTTTTTGAAAAAATCCTAAGCCCCGGGGTCACAATTTCATAAAAAATCTGACTTTCGGCAATTCACTCAAAAATGGTGCCTAACTTTTGCAAATGCTCCCCTGAAAGGTTTCGCGGTCGAAACAGAAGGTTTTTTATTACAGGAAAAGAAATCAGCCCCCGACAACTGAACCAGCAGAAAAAGATTTTTTTGAAAAAATCCTAAGCCCCGGGGTCACAATTTAATAAAAAATCTGACTTTCTGCATTTCACTCAAAATTGGTGCCAAACGTTTGCAAATGCTCCCCTGAAAGGTTTGGCGGTCGAAACAGAAGGCTTTTTATCACAGGAAAAGAAATCAGCCCTCGACAACTTCACCGGCAGAAAAAGATTTTTTTGAAAAAATCCTAAGCCCCGGGGTCACAATTTCATAAAAAATCTGACTTTCGGCAATTCACTCAAAAATGGTGCCAAACGGTTGCAAATGCTCCCCTGAGAGGTTTGGCGGTCAAAACAGAAGGATTTTAATCACAGGAAAAGAAATCAGCCCTCGACAACTTAACCGACACAAAAAGATTTTTTTGAAAAAATCCTAATCCCCGGGGTCACAATTTCATAAAAAATCTGACTTTCGACAATTCACTCAAAAATGGTGCCAAACGGTGGCAAATGCTCCCCTGAGAGGTTTGGCGGTCAAAACAGAAGGATTTAAATCACAGGAAAAGAAATCAGCCCTCGACAACTGAACCGGCAGAAAAAGATTTTTTTTGAAAAAATTCTAAGCCCCGGGGTCACAATTTCATAAAAAATCTGACTTTCGGCAATTCACTCAAAAATGGTGCCAAACTTTTGCAAATGCTCCCCTGAAAGGTTTGGCGATCGAAACAGAAGGCATTTAATCACAGGAAAAGAAATCAACCCCCGACAACTTCACCGGCAGAAAAAGATTTTTTTGAAAAAATCCTAAGCCCCGGGGTCACAATTTCATAAAAAATCTGACTTTCGACAATTCACTCAAAAATGGTGCCAAACTTTTGCAAATGCTCCCCTGAGAGGTTTGGCGGTCAAAACAGAAGGATTTAAATCACAGGGAAAGAAATCAGCCCTCGACAACTGAACCGGCAGAAAAAGATTTTTTTTGAAAAAATCCTAAGCCCCGGGGTCATAATTTCATAAAAAATCTGACTTTCGGCAATTCACTCAAAAATGGTGCCTAACTTTTGCAAATGCTCCCCTGAAAGGTTTCGCGGTCGAAACAGAAGGTTTTTTATTACAGGAAAAGAAATCAGCCCTCGACAACTGAACCGGTAGAAAATTTTTTTTTTTGAAAAAATCCTAAGACCCGGGGTCACAATTTCATAAAAAATCTGACTTTCGGCAATTCACTCTAAAATGGTGCCAAACGGTTGCAAATGCTCCCCTGAAAGGTTTGGCGATCGAAACAGAAGGCATTTAATCACAGGAAAAGAAATCAGCCCCCGACAACTTCACCGGCAGAAAAATATTTTTTTGAAAAAATCCTAAGCCCCGGGGTCACAATTTCATAAAAAATCTGACTTTCGGCAATTCACTCAAAAATGGTGTCAAACGGTTGCAAATGCTCCACTGAAAGGTTTGGCGATCGAAACAGAAGGCATTTAATCACGGGAAAAGAAATCAGCCCCCGACAACTGAACCGGCAGAAAAAGATTTTTTTGAAAAAATCCTAAGCCCCGGGGTCACAATTTCATAAAAAATCTGACTTTCGGCAATTCACTCAAAAATGGTGCCAAACTTTTGCAAATGCTCCCCTGAAAGGTTTGGCTATCGAAACAGAAGGATTTTAATCACAGGAAAAGAAATCAGCCCTCGACAACTTCACCAGCAGAAAAAGATTTTTTTGAAAAAATCCTAAGCCCCGGGGTCACAATTTCATAAAAAATCTGACTTTCGGCAATTCACTCAAAAATGGTGCCAAACTTTTGCAAATGCTCCCCTGAAAGGTTTCGCCGTCGAAACAGAAGGCTTTTTATCACAGGAAAGGAAATCAGCCCTCGACAAATTCACCGGCAGAAAAAGATTTTTTTGAAAAAATCCTAAGCCCCGGGGTCACAATTTCATAAAAAATCTGACTTTCGGCAATTCACTCAAAAATGGTGCCAAACTTTTGCAAATGCTCCCCTGAAAGGTTTCGCGGTCGAAACAGAAGGCTTTTTATCACAGGAAAGGAAATCAGCCCTCAACAACTTCACCGGCAGAAAAAGATTTTTTTGAAAAAATCTTAAGCCCCGGGGTCACAATTTCATAAAAAATCTGACTTTCGGCAATTCACTCAAAAATGGTGCCAAACGGTTGCAAATGCTCCCCTGAGACTTTTGGCGGTCGAAACAGAAGGCTTTTTATCACAGGAAAAGAAATCAGCCCTCGACAACTTAACCGGCACAAAAAGATTTTTTTGAAAAAATCCTAAGCCCCGGGGTCACAATTTCATAACAAATCTGACTTTCGGCAATTCACTCAAAAATGGTGCCAAACGGTTGCAAATGCTCCCCTGAGAGGTTTGGCGGTCAAAACAGAAGGATTTTAATCACAGGAAAAGAAATCAGCCCTCGACAACTTAACCGGCACAAAAAGATTTTTTTGAAAAAATCCTAATCCCCGGGGTCACAATTTCATAAAAAATCTGACTTTCGACAATTCACTCAAAAATGGTGCCAAACGGTGGCAAATGCTCCCCTGAGAGGTTTGGCGGTCAAAACAGAAGGATTTAAATCACAGGAAAAGAAATCAGCCCTCGACAACTGAACCGGCAGAAAAAGATTTTTTTTGAAAAAATCCTAAGCCCCGGGGGGTCATAATTTCATAAAAAATCTGACTTTTGGCAATTCACTCAAAAATGGTGCCTAACTTTTGCAAATGCTCCCCTGAAAGGTTTCGCGGTCGAAACAGAAGGTTTTTTATTACAGGAAAAGAAATCAGCCCTCGACAACTGAACCGGTAGAAAAAATTTTTTTTTGAAAAAAATCTAAGCCCCGGGGTCACAATTTCATAAAAAATCTGACTTTCGGCAATTCACTCAAAAATGGTGCCAAACTTTTGCAAATGCTCCCCTGAAAGGTTTCGCGATCGAAACAGGAGGCATTTAATCACAGGAAAAGAAATCAACCCCCGACAACTTCACCGGCAGAAAAAGATTTTTTTGAAAAAATCCTAAGCCCCGGGGTCACAATTTCATAAAAAATCTGACTTTCGACAATTCACTCAAAAATGGTGCCAAACGGTGGCAAATGCTCCCCTGAGAGGTTTGGCGGTCAAAACAGAAGGATTTAAATCACAGGAAAAGAAATCAGCCCTCGACAACTGAACCGGCAGAAAAAGATTTTTTTTGAAAAAATCCTAAGCCCCGGGGTCATAATTTCATAAAAAATCTGACTTTCGGCAATTCACTCAAAAATGGTGCCAAACGGTTGCAAATGCTCCCCTGAAAGGTTTGGCGATCGAAACAGAAGGCATTTAATCACAGGAAAAGAAATCAGCCCCCGACAACTTCACCGGCAGAAAAAGATTTTTTTGAAAAAATCCTAAGCCCCGGGGTCACAATTTCATAAAAAATCTGACTTTCGGCAATTCACTCAAAAATGGTGCCAAACTTTTGCAAATGCTCCCCTGAAAGGTTTGGCGATCGAAACAGAAGGATTTTAATCACAGGAAAAGAAATCAGCCCTCGACAACTTCACCAGCAGAAAAAGATTTTTTTGAAAAAATCCTAAGCCCCGGGGTCACAATTTCATAAAAAATCTGACTTTCGGCAATTCACTCAAAAATGGTGCCAAACTTTTGCAAATGCTCCCCTGAAAGGTTTCGCGGTCGAAATAGAAGGCTTTTTATCACAGGAAAGGAAATCAGCCCTCGACAAATTCACCGGCAGAAAAAGATTTTTTTGAAAAAATCCTAAGCCCCGGGGTCACAATTTCATAAAAAATCTGACTTTCGGCAATTCACAAAAAAAATGGTGCCAAACGGTTGCAAATGCTCCCCTGAGAGGTTTGGCGGTCAAAACAGAAGGATTTTAATCACAGGAAAAGCAATCAGCCCTCGACAACTGAACCGGCAGGAAAAGATTTTTTTGAAGAAATCCTAAGCCCCGGGGTCTCAATTTCATAAAAAATCTGACTTTCTGCATTTCACTCAAAAATGGTGCCAAACCTTTGCAAATGCTCCCCTGAAAGGTTTGGCGGTCGAAACAGAAGGCTTTTTATCAGAGGAAAAGAAATCAGCCCTTGACAACTTCACCGGCAGAAAAAGATTTTTTTGAAAAAATCCTAAGCCCTGGGGTCACAATTTCATAACAAATCTGACTTTCGGGAATTCACTCAAAAATGGTGCCAAACGGTTGCAAATGCTCCCCTGAGAGGTTTGGCGGTCAAAACAGAAGGATTTTAATCACAGGAAAAGAAATCAGCCCTCGACAACTTAACCGGCACAAAAAGATTTTTTTGAAAAAATCTTAAGCCCCGGGGTCACAATTTCATAAAAAATCTGACTTTCGGCAATTCACTCAAAAATGGTGCCAAACGGCTGCAAATGCTCCCCTGAGACGTTTGGCGGTCGAAACAGAAGGCTTTTTATCACAGGAAAAGAAATCAGCCTTCGACAACTTCACCGGCAGAAAAAATTTTTTTTGAAAAAATCCTAAGCCCCGGGGTCACAATTTCATAAGAAATCTGACTTTCGGCAATTCACTCAAAAATGGTGCCTAACTTTTGCAAATGCTCCCCTGAAAGGTTTCGCGGTCGAAACAGAAGGTTTTTTATTACAGGAAAAGAAATCAGCCCCCGACAACTGAACCAGCAGAAAAAGATTTTTTTGAAAAAATCCTAAGCCCCGGGGTCACAATTTAATAAAAAATCTGACTTTCTGCATTTCACTCAAAATTGGTGCCAAACGTTTGCAAATGCTCCCCTGAAAGGTTTGGCGGTCGAAACAGAAGGCTTTTTATCACAGGAAAAGAAATCAGCCCTCGACAACTTCACCGGCAGAAAAAGATTTTTTTGAAAAAATCCTAAGCCCCGGGGTCACAATTTCATAAAAAATCTGACTTTCGGCAATTCACTCAAAAATGGTGCCAAACGGTTGCAAATGCTCCCCTGAGAGGTTTGGCGGTCAAAACAGAAGGATTTTAATCACAGGAAAAGAAATCAGCCCTCGACAACTTAACCGACACAAAAAGATTTTTTTGAAAAAATTCTAAGCCCCGGGGTCACAATTTCATAAAAAATCTGACTTTCGGCAATTCACTCAAAAATGGTGCCAAACTTTTGCAAATGCTCCCCTGAAAGGTTTGGCGATCGAAACAGAAGGCATTTAATCACAGGAAAAGAAATCAACCCCCGACAACTTCACCGGCAGAAAAAGATTTTTTTGAAAAAATCCTAAGCCCCGGGGTCACAATTTCATAAAAAATGTGACTTTCGACAATTCACTCAAAAATGGTGCCAAACTTTTGCAAATGCTCCCCTGAGAGGTTTGGCGGTCAAAACAGAAGGATTTAAATCACAGGGAAAGAAATCAGCCCTCGACAACTGAACCGGCAGAAAAAGATTTTTTTTGAAAAAATCCTAAGCCCCGGGGTCATAATTTCATAAAAAATCTGACTTTCGGCAATTCACTCAAAAATGGTGCCTAACTTTTGCAAATGCTCCCCTGAAAGGTTTCGCGGTCGAAACAGAAGGTTTTTTATTACAGGAAAAGAAATCAGCCCTCGACAACTGAACCGGTAGATAATTTTTTTTAAAAAAAAAATCCTAAGCCCCGGGGTCACAATTTCATAAAAAATCTGACTTTCGGCAATTCACTCAAAAATGGTGCCAAACGGTTGCAAATGCTCCCCTGAAAGGTTTGGCGATCGAAACAGAAGGCATTTAATCACGGGAAAAGAAATCAGCCCCCGACAACTGAACCGGCAGAAAAAGATTTTTTTGAAAAAATCCTAAGCCCCGGGGTCACAATTTCATAAAAAATCTGACTTTCGGCAATTCACTCAAAAATGGTGCCAAACTTTTGCAAATGCTCCCCTGAAAGGTTTGGCGATCGAAACAGAAGGATTTTAATCACAGGAAAAGAAATCAGCCCTCGACAACTTCACCAGCAGAAAAAGATTTTTTTGAAAAAATCCTAAGCCCCGGGGTCACAATTTCATAAAAAATCTGACTTTCGGCAATTCACTCAAAAATGGTGCCAAACTTTTGCAAATGCTCCCCTGAAAGGTTTCGCCGTCGAAACAGAAGGCTTTTTATCACAGGAAAGGAAATCAGCCCTCGACAAATTCACCGGCAGAAAAAGATTTTTTTGAAAAAATCCTAAGCCCCGGGGTCACAATTTCATAAAAAATCTGACTTTCGGCAATTCACTCAAAAATGGTGCCAAACTTTTGCAAATGCTCCCCTGAAAGGTTTCGCGGTCGAAACAGAAGGCTTTTTATCACAGGAAAGGAAATCAGCCCTCGACAAATTCACCGGCAGAAAAAGATTTTTTTGAAAAAATCCTAAGCCCCGGGGTCAAAATTTCATAAAAAATCTGACTTTCGGCAATTCACTCAAAAATGGTGCCAAACTTTTGCAAATGCTCCCCTGAAAGGTTTCGCGGTCGAAACAGAAGGCTTTTTATCACAGGAAAGGAAATCAGCCCTCGACAACTTCACCGGCAGAAAAAGATTTTTTTGAAAAAATCCTAAGCCCTGGGGTCACATTTTCATAACAAATCTGACTTTCGGCAATTCACTCAAAAATGGTGCCAAACGGTTGCAAATGCTCCCCTGAGAGGTTTGGCGGTCAAAACAGAAGGATTTTAATCACAGGAAAAGAAATCAGCCCTCGACAACTTAACCGGCACAAAAAGATTTTTTTGAAAAAATCTTAAGCCCCGGGGTCACAATTTCATAAAAAATCTGACTTTCGGCAATTCACTCAAAAATGGTGCCAAACGGTTGCAAATGCTCCCCTGAGACGTTTGGCGGTCGAAACAGAAGGCTTTTTATCACAGGAAAAGAAATCAGCCCTCGACAACTTCACCGGCAGAAAAAGATTTTTTTGAAAAAATCCTAAGCCCCGGGGTCACAATTTCATAACAAATCTGACTTTCGGCAATTCACTCAAAAATGGTGCCAAACAGTTGCAAATGCTCCCCTGAGAGGTTTGGCGGTCAAAACAGAAGGATTTTAATCACAGGAAAAGAAATCAGCCCTCGACAACTTAACCGGCACAAAAAGATTTTTTTGAAAAAATCCTAATCCCCGGGGTCACAATTTCATAAAAAATCTGACTTTCGACAATTCACTCAAAAATGGTGCCAAACGGTGGCAAATGCTCCCCTGAGAGGTTTGGCGGTCAAAACAGAAGGATTTAAATCACAGGAAAAGAAATCAGCCCTCGACAACTGAACCGGCAGAAAAAGATTTTTTTTAAAAAAATCCTAAGCCCCGGGGGGTCATAATTTCATAAAAAATCTGACTTTTGGCAATTCACTCAAAAATGGTGCCTAACTTTTGCAAATGCTCCCCTGAAAGGTTTCGCGGTCGAAACAGAAGGTTTTTTATTACAGGAAAAGAAATCAGCCCTCGACAACTGAACCGGTAGAAAAATTTTTTTAAAAAAAAAATTCTAAGCCCCGGGGTCACAATTTCATAAAAAATCTGACTTTCGGCAATTCACTCAAAAATGGTGCCAAACTTTTGCAAATGCTCCCCTGAAAGGTTTGGCGATCGAAACAGAAGGCATTTAATCACAGGAAAAGAAATCAACCCCCGACAACTTCACCGGCAGAAAAAGATTTTTTTGAAAAAATCCTAAGCCCCGGGGTCACAATTTCATAAAAAATCTGACTTTCGACAATTCACTCAAAAATGGTGCCAAACGGTGGCAAATGCTCCCCTGAGAGGTTTGGTGGTCAAAACAGAAGGATTTAAATCACAGGAAAAGAAATCAGCCCTCGACAACTGAACCGGCAGAAAAAGATTTTTTTTGAAAAAATCCTAAGCCCCGGGGTCATAATTTCATAAAAAATCTGACTTTCGGCAATTCACTCAAAAATGGTGCCAAACGGTTGCAAATGCTCCCCTGAAAGGTTTGGCGATCGAAACAGAAGGCATTTAATCACAGGAAAAGAAATCAGCCCCCGACAACTTCACCGGCAGAAAAAGATTTTTTTGAAAAAATCTTAAGCCCCGGGGTCACAATTTCATAAAAAATCTGACTTTCGGCAATTCACTCAAAAATGGTGCCAAACTTTTGCAAATGCTCCCCTGAAAGGTTTGGCGATCAAAACAGAAGGATTTTAATCACAGGAAAAGAAATCAGCCCTCGACAACTTCACCAGCAGAAAAAGATTTTTTTGAAAAAATCCTAAGCCCCGGGGTCACAATTTCATAAAAAATCTGACTTTCGGCAATTCACTCAAAAATGGTGCCAAACTTTTGCAAATGCTCCCCTGAAAGGTTTCGCGGTCGAAACAGAAGGCTTTTTATCACAGGAAAGGAAATCAGCCCTCGACAAATTCACCGGCAGAAAAAGATTTTTTTGAAAAAATCCTAAGCCCCGGGGTCACAATTTCATAAAAAATCTGACTTTCGGCAATTCACAAAAAAATGGTGCCAAACGGTTGCAAATGCTCCCCTGAGAGGTTTGGCGGTCAAAACAGAAGGATTTTAATCACAGGAAAAGCAATCAGCCCTCGACAACTGAACCGGCAGGAAAAGATTTTTTTGAAAAAATCCTAAACCCCGGGGTCTCAATTTCATAAAAAATCTGACTTTCGACAATTCACTCAAAAATGGTGCCAAACGGTGGCAAATGCTCCCCTGAGAGGTTTGGCGGTCAAAACAGAAGGATTTAAATCACAGGAAAAGAAATCAGCCCTCGACAACTGAACCGGCAGAAAAAGATTTTTTTTAAAAAAATCCTAAGCCCCGGGGGGTCATAATTTCATAAAAAATCTGACTTTTGGCAATTCACTCAAAAATGGTGCCTAACTTTTGCAAATGCTCCCCTGAAAGGTTTCGCGGTCGAAACAGAAGGTTTTTTATTACAGGAAAAGAAATCAGCCCTCGACAACTGAACCGGTAGAATTTTTTTTTTAAAAAAAAAATTCTAAGCCCCGGGGTCACAATTTCATAAAAAATCTGACTTTCGGCAATTCACTCAAAAATGGTGCCAAACTTTTGCAAATGCTCCCCTGAAAGGTTTGGCGATCGAAACAGAAGGCATTTAATCACAGGAAAAGAAATCAACCCCCGACAACTTCACCGGCAGAAAAAGATTTTTTTGAAAAAATCCTAAGCCCCGGGGTCACAATTTCATAAAAAATCTGACTTTCGACAATTCACTCAAAAATGGTGCCAAACGGTGGCAAATGCTCCCCTGAGAGGTTTGGTGGTCAAAACAGAAGGATTTAAATCACAGGAAAAGAAATCAGCCCTCGACAACTGAACCGGCAGAAAAAGATTTTTTTTGAAAAAATCCTAAGCCCCGGGGTCATAATTTCATAAAAAATCTGACTTTCGGCAATTCACTCAAAAATGGTGCCAAACGGTTGCAAATGCTCCCCTGAAAGGTTTGGCGATCGAAACAGAAGGCATTTAATCACAGGAAAAGAAATCAGCCCCCGACAACTTCACCGGCAGAAAAAGATTTTTTTGAAAAAATCTTAAGCCCCGGGGTCACAATTTCATAAAAAATCTGACTTTCGGCAATTCACTCAAAAATGGTGCCAAACTTTTGCAAATGCTCCCCTGAAAGGTTTGGCGATCGAAACAGAAGGATTTTAATCACAGGAAAAGAAATCAGCCCTCGACAACTTCACCAGCAGAAAAAGATTTTTTTGAAAAAATCCTAAGCCCCGGGGTCACAATTTCATAAAAAATCTGACTTTCGGCAATTCACTCAAAAATGGTGCCAAACTTTTGCAAATGCTCCCCTGAAAGGTTTCGCGGTCGAAACAGAAGGCTTTTTATCACAGGAAAGGAAATCAGCCCTCGACAAATTCACCGGCAGAAAAAGATTTTTTTGAAAAAATCCTAAGCCCCGGGGTCACAATTTCATAAAAAATCTGACTTTCGGCAATTCACAAAAAAATGGTGCCAAACGGTTGCAAATGCTCCCCTGAGAGGTTTGGCGGTCAAAACAGAAGGATTTTAATCACAGGAAAAGCAATCAGCCCTCGACAACTGAACCGGCAGGAAAAGATTTTTTTGAAAAAATCCTAAACCCCGGGGTCTCAATTTCATAAAAAATCTGACTTTCTGCATTTCACTCAAAAATGGTGCCAAACTTTTGCAAATGCTCCCCTGAAAGGTTTGGCGGTCGAAACAGAAGGCTTTTTATCAGAGGAAAAGAAATCAGCCCTTGACAACTTCACCGGCAGAAAAAGATTTTTTTGAAAAAATCCTAAGCCCCGGGGTCACAATTTCATAAAAAATCTGATTTTCGACAATTCACTCAAAAATGGTGCCAAACGGTGGCAAATGCTCCCCTGAGAGGTTTGGTGGTCAAAACAGAAGGATTTAAATCACAGGAAAAGAAATCAGCCCTCGACAACTGAACCGGCAGAAAAAGATTTTTTTTGAAAAAATCCTAAGCCCCGGGGTCAAAATTTCATAAAAAATCTGACTTTCGGCAATTCACTCAAAAATGGTGCCAAACGGTTGCAAATGCTCCCCTGAAAGGTTTGGCGATCGAAACAGAAGGCATTTAATCACAGGAAAAGAAATCAGCCCCCGACAACTTCACCGGCAGAAAAAGATTTTTTTGAAAAAATCTTAAGCCCCGGGGTCACAATTTCATAAAAAATCTGACTTTCGGCAATTCACTCAAAAATGGTGCCAAACTTTTGCAAATGCTCCCCTGAAAGGTTTGGCGATCGAAACAGAAGGATTTTAATCACAGGAAAAGAAATCAGCCCTCGACAACTTCACCAGCAGAAAAAGATTTTTTTGAAAAAATCCTAAGCCCCGGGGTCACAATTTCATAAAAAATCTGACTTTCGGCAATTCACTCAAAAATGGTGCCAAACTTTTGCAAATGCTCCCCTGAAAGGTTTCGCGGTCGAAACAGAAGGCTTTTTATCACAGGAAAGGAAATCAGCCCTCGACAAATTCACCGGCAGAAAAAGATTTTTTTGAAAAAATCCTAAGCCCCGGGGTCACAATTTCATAAAAAATCTGACTTTCGGCAATTCACAAAAAAATGGTGCCAAACGGTTGCAAATGCTCCCCTGAGAGGTTTGGCGGTCAAAACAGAAGGATTTTAATCACAGGAAAAGCAATCAGCCCTCGACAACTGAACCGGCAGGAAAAGATTTTTTTGAAAAAATCCTAAACCCCGGGGTCTCAATTTCATAAAAAATCTGACTTTCGACAATTCACTCAAAAATGGTGCCAAACGGTGGCAAATGCTCCCCTGAGAGGTTTGGCGGTCAAAACAGAAGGATTTAAATCACAGGAAAAGAAATCAGCCCTCGACAACTGAACCGGCAGAAAAAGATTTTTTTAAAAAAAATCCTAAGCCCCGGGGGGTCATAATTTCATAAAAAATCTGACTTTTGGCAATTCACTCAAAAATGGTGCCTAACTTTTGCAAATGCTCCCCTGAAAGGTTTCGCGGTCGAAACAGAAGGTTTTTTATTACAGGAAAAGAAATCAGCCCTCGACAACTGAACCGGTAGAATTTTTTTTTTTAAAAAAAAATTCTAAGCCCCGGGGTCACAATTTCATAAAAAATCTGACTTTCGGCAATTCACTCAAAAATGGTGCCAAACTTTTGCAAATGCTCCCCTGAAAGGTTTGGCGATCGAAACAGAAGGCATTTAATCACAGGAAAAGAAATCAACCCCCGACAACTTCACCGGCAGAAAAAGATTTTTTTGAAAAAATCCTAAGCCCCGGGGTCACAATTTCATAAAAAATCTGACTTTCGACAATTCACTCAAAAATGGTGCCAAACGGTGGCAAATGCTCCCCTGAGAGGTTTGGTGGTCAAAACAGAAGGATTTAAATCACAGGAAAAGAAATCAGCCCTCGACAACTGAACCGGCAGAAAAAGATTTTTTTTGAAAAAATCCTAAGCCCCGGGGTCATAATTTCATAAAAAATCTGACTTTCGGCAATTCACTCAAAAATGGTGCCAAACGGTTGCAAATGCTCCCCTGAAAGGTTTGGCGATCGAAACAGAAGGCATTTAATCACAGGAAAAGAAATCAGCCCCCGACAACTTCACCGGCAGAAAAAGATTTTTTTGAAAAAATCTTAAGCCCCGGGGTCACAATTTCATAAAAAATCTGACTTTCGGCAATTCACTCAAAAATGGTGCCAAACTTTTGCAAATGCTCCCCTGAAAGGTTTGGCGATCGAAACAGAAGGATTTTAATCACAGGAAAAGAAATCAGCCCTCGACAACTTCACCAGCAGAAAAAGATTTTTTTGAAAAAATCCTAAGCCCCGGGGTCACAATTTCATAAAAAATCTGACTTTCGGCAATTCACTCAAAAATGGTGCCAAACTTTTGCAAATGCTCCCCTGAAAGGTTTCGCGGTCGAAACAGAAGGCTTTTTATCACAGGAAAGGAAATCAGCCCTCGACAAATTCACCGGCAGAAAAAGATTTTTTTGAAAAAATCCTAAGCCCCGGGGTCACAATTTCATAAAAAATCTGACTTTCGGCAATTCACAAAAAAATGGTGCCAAACGGTTGCAAATGCTCCCCTGAGAGGTTTGGCGGTCAAAACAGAAGGATTTTAATCACAGGAAAAGCAATCAGCACTCGACAACTGAACCGGCAGGAAAAGATTTTTTTGAAAAAATCCTAAACCCCGGGGTCTCAATTTCATAAAAAATCTGACTTTCTGCATTTCACTCAAAAATGGTGCCAAACTTTTGCAAATGCTCCCCTGAAAGGTTTGGCGGTCGAAACAGAAGGCTTTTTATCAGAGGAAAAGAAATCAGCCCTTGACAACTTCACCGGCAGAAAAAGATTTTTTTGAAAAAATCCTAAGCCCTGGGGTCACAATTTCATAACAAATCTGACTTTCGACAATTCACTCAAAAATGGTGCCAAACGGTGGCAAATGCTCCCCTGAGAGGTTTGGCGGTCGAAACAGAAGGTTTTTTATTACAGGAAAAGAAATCAGCCCTCGACAACTGAACCGGTAGAAAATTTTTTTTTTTGAAAAAATTCTAAGCCCCGGGGTCACAATTTCATAAAAAATCTGACTTTCGGCAATTCACTCAAAAATGGTGCCAAACTTTTGCAAATGCTCCCCTGAAAGGTTTGGCGATCGAAACAGAAGGCATTTAATCACAGGAAAAGAAATCAACCCCCGACAACTTCACCGGCAGAAAAAGATATTTTTGAAAAAATCCTAAGCCCCGGGGTCACAATTTCATAAAAAATCTGACTTTCGACAATTCACTCAAAAATGGTGCCAAACGGTGGCAAATGCTCCCCTGAGAGGTTTGGTGGTCAAAACAGAAGGATTTAAATCACAGGAAAAGAAATCAGCCCTCGACAACTTCACCGGCAGAAAAAGATTTTTTTGAAAAAATCCTAAACCCCGTGGTCACAATTTCATAAAAAATCTGACTTTCGGCAATTCACTCAAAAATGTTGCCAAACGGTTGCAAATGCTCCCCTGAGAGGTTTGGCGGTCGAAACAGAAGGTTTTTTATTACAGGAAAAGAAATCAGCCCTCGACAACTGAACCGGTAGAAAATTTTTTTTTTTGAAAAAATTCTAAGCCCCGGGGTCACAATTTCATAAAAAATCTGACTTTCGACAATTCACTCAAAAATGGTGCCAAACGGTGGCAAATGCTCCCCTGAGAGGTTTGGTGGTCAAAACAGAAGGATTTAAATCACAGGAAAAGAAATCAGCCCTCGACAACTGAACCGGCAGAAAAAGATTTTTTTTGAAAAAATCCTAAGCCCCGGGGTCATAATTTCATAAAAAATCTGACTTTCGGCAATTCACTCAAAAATGGTGCCAAACGGTTGCAAATGCTCCCCTGAAAGGTTTGGCGATCGAAACAGAAGGCATTTAATCACAGGAAAAGAAATCAGCCCCCGACAACTTCACCGGCAGAAAAAGATTTTTTTGAAAAAATCTTAAGCCCCGGGGTCACAATTTCATAAAAAATCTGACTTTCGGCAATTCACTCAAAAATGGTGCCAAACTTTTGCAAATGCTCCCCTGAAAGGTTTGGCGATCGAAACAGAAGGATTTTAATCACAGGAAAAGAAATCAGCCCTCGACAACTTCACCAGCAGAAAAAGATTTTTTTGAAAAAATCCTAAGCCCCGGGGTCACAATTTCATAAAAAATCTGACTTTCGGCAATTCACTCAAAAATGGTGCCAAACTTTTGCAAATGCTCCCCTGAAAGGTTTCGCGGTCGAAACAGAAGGCTTTTTATCACAGGAAAGGAAATCAGCCCTCGACAAATTCACCGGCAGAAAAAGATTTTTTTGAAAAAATCCTAAGCCCCGGGGTCACAATTTCATAAAAAATCTGACTTTCGGCAATTCACAAAAAAATGGTGCCAAACTGTTGCAAATGCTCCCCTGAGAGGTTTGGCGGTCAAAACAGAAGGATTTTAATCACAGGAAAAGCAATCAGCCCTCGACAACTGAACCGGCAGGAAAAGATTTTTTTGAAAAAATCCTAAACCCCGGGGTCTCAATTTCATAAAAAATCTGACTTTCTGCATTTCACTCAAAAATGGTGCCAAACTTTTGCAAATGCTCCCCTGAAAGGTTTGGCGGTCGAAACAGAAGGCTTTTTATCAGAGGAAAAGAAATCAGCCCTTGACAACTTCACCGGCAGAAAAAGATTTTTTTGAAAAAATCCTAAGCCCTGGGGTCACAATTTCATAACAAATCTGACTTTCGGCAATTCACTCAAAAATGGTGCCAAACGGTTGCAAATGCTCCCCTGAGAGGTTTGGCGGTCAAAACAGAAGGATTTTAATCACAGGAAAAAAAATCAGCCCTCGACAACTTAACCGGCACAAAAAGATTTTTTTGAAAAAATCCTAATCCCCGGGGTCACAATTTCATAAAAAATCTGACTTTCGGCAATTCACTCAAAAATGTTGCCAAACGGTTGCAAATGCTCCCCTGAGAGGTTTGGCGGTCGAAACAGAAGGTTTTTTATTACAGGAAAAGAAATCAGCCCTCGACAACTGAACCGGTAGAAAATTTTTTTTTTTGAAAAAATTCTAAGCCCCGGGGTCACAATTTCATAAAAAATCTGACTTTCGGCAATTCACAAAAAAATGGTGCCAAACGGTTGCAAATGCTCCCCTGAGAGGTTTGGCGGTCAAAACAGAAGGATTTTAATCACAGGAAAAGCAATCAGCACTCGACAACTGAACCGGCAGGAAAAGATTTTTTTGAAAAAATCCTAAACCCCGGGGTCTCAATTTCATAAAAAATCTGACTTTCTGCATTTCACTCAAAAATGGTGCCAAACTTTTGCAAATGCTCCCCTGAAAGGTTTGGCGGTCGAAACAGAAGGCTTTTTATCAGAGGAAAAGAAATCAGCCCTTGACAACTTCACCGGCAGAAAAAGATTTTTTTGAAAAAATCCTAAGCCCTGGGGTCACAATTTCATAACAAATCTGACTTTCGACAATTCACTCAAAAATGGTGCCAAACGGTGGCAAATGCTCCCCTGAGAGGTTTGGCGGTCGAAACAGAAGGTTTTTTATTACAGGAAAAGAAATCAGCCCTCGACAACTGAACCGGTAGAAAATTTTTTTTTTTGAAAAAATTCTAAGCCCCGGGGTCACAATTTCATAAAAAATCTGACTTTCGGCAATTCACTCAAAAATGGTGCCAAACTTTTGCAAATGCTCCCCTGAAAGGTTTGGCGATCGAAACAGAAGGCATTTAATCACAGGAAAAGAAATCAACCCCCGACAACTTCACCGGCAGAAAAAGATATTTTTGAAAAAATCCTAAGCCCCGGGGTCACAATTTCATAAAAAATCTGACTTTCGACAATTCACTCAAAAATGGTGCCAAACGGTGGCAAATGCTCCCCTGAGAGGTTTGGTGGTCAAAACAGAAGGATTTAAATCACAGGAAAAGAAATCAGCCCTCGACAACTTCACCGGCAGAAAAAGATTTTTTTGAAAAAATCCTAAACCCCGTGGTCACAATTTCATAAAAAATCTGACTTTCGGCAATTCACTCAAAAATGTTGCCAAACGGTTGCAAATGCTCCCCTGAGAGGTTTGGCGGTCGAAACAGAAGGTTTTTTATTACAGGAAAAGAAATCAGCCCTCGACAACTGAACCGGTAGAAAATTTTTTTTTTTGAAAAAATTCTAAGCCCCGGGGTCACAATTTCATAAAAAATCTGACTTTCGACAATTCACTCAAAAATGGTGCCAAACGGTGGCAAATGCTCCCCTGAGAGGTTTGGTGGTCAAAACAGAAGGATTTAAATCACAGGAAAAGAAATCAGCCCTCGACAACTGAACCGGCAGAAAAAGATTTTTTTTGAAAAAATCCTAAGCCCCGGGGTCATAATTTCATAAAAAATCTGACTTTCGGCAATTCACTCAAAAATGGTGCCAAACGGTTGCAAATGCTCCCCTGAAAGGTTTGGCGATCGAAACAGAAGGCATTTAATCACAGGAAAAGAAATCAGCCCCCGACAACTTCACCGGCAGAAAAAGATTTTTTTGAAAAAATCTTAAGCCCCGGGGTCACAATTTCATAAAAAATCTGACTTTCGGCAATTCACTCAAAAATGGTGCCAAACTTTTGCAAATGCTCCCCTGAAAGGTTTGGCGATCGAAACAGAAGGATTTTAATCACAGGAAAAGAAATCAGCCCTCGACAACTTCACCAGCAGAAAAAGATTTTTTTGAAAAAATCCTAAGCCCCGGGGTCACAATTTCATAAAAAATCTGACTTTCGGCAATTCACTCAAAAATGGTGCCAAACTTTTGCAAATGCTCCCCTGAAAGGTTTCGCGGTCGAAACAGAAGGCTTTTTATCACAGGAAAGGAAATCAGCCCTCGACAAATTCACCGGCAGAAAAAGATTTTTTTGAAAAAATCCTAAGCCCCGGGGTCACAATTTCATAAAAAATCTGACTTTCGGCAATTCACAAAAAAATGGTGCCAAACTGTTGCAAATGCTCCCCTGAGAGGTTTGGCGGTCAAAACAGAAGGATTTTAATCACAGGAAAAGCAATCAGCCCTCGACAACTGAACCGGCAGGAAAAGATTTTTTTGAAAAAATCCTAAACCCCGGGGTCTCAATTTCATAAAAAATCTGACTTTCTGCATTTCACTCAAAAATGGTGCCAAACTTTTGCAAATGCTCCCCTGAAAGGTTTGGCGGTCGAAACAGAAGGCTTTTTATCAGAGGAAAAGAAATCAGCCCTTGACAACTTCACCGGCAGAAAAAGATTTTTTTGAAAAAATCCTAAGCCCTGGGGTCACAATTTCATAACAAATCTGACTTTCGGCAATTCACTCAAAAATGGTGCCAAACGGTTGCAAATGCTCCCCTGAGAGGTTTGGCGGTCAAAACAGAAGGATTTTAATCACAGGAAAAAAAATCAGCCCTCGACAACTTAACCGGCACAAAAAGATTTTTTTGAAAAAATCCTAATCCCCGGGGTCACAATTTCATAAAAAATCTGACTTTCGGCAATTCACTCAAAAATGTTGCCAAACGGTTGCAAATGCTCCCCTCAGAGGTTTGGCGGTCGAAACAGAAGGTTTTTTATTACAGGAAAAGAAATCAGCCCTCGACAACTGAACCGGTAGAAAATTTTTTTTTTTGAAAAAATTCTAAGCCCCGGGGTCACAATTTCATAAAAAATCTGACTTTCGACAATTCACTCAAAAATGGTGCCAAACGGTGGCAAATGCTCCCCTGAGAGGTTTGGTGGTCAAAACAGAAGGATTTAAATCACAGGAAAAGAAATCAGCCCTCGACAACTGAACCGGCAGAAAAAGATTTTTTTTGAAAAAATCCTAAGCCCCGGGGTCATAATTTCATAAAAAATCTGACTTTCGGCAATTCACTCAAAAATGGTGCCAAACGGTTGCAAATGCTCCCCTGAAAGGTTTGGCGATCGAAACAGAAGGCATTTAATCACAGGAAAAGAAATCAGCCCCCGACAACTTCACCGGCAGAAAAAGATTTTTTTGAAAAAATCTTAAGCCCCGGGGTCACAATTTCATAAAAAATCTGACTTTCGGCAATTCACTCAAAAATGGTGCCAAACTTTTGCAAATGCTCCCCTGAAAGGTTTGGCGATCGAAACAGAAGGATTTTAATCACAGGAAAAGAAATCAGCCCTCGACAACTTCACCAGCAGAAAAAGATTTTTTTGAAAAAATCCTAAGCCCCGGGGTCACAATTTCATAAAAAATCTGACTTTCGGCAATTCACTCAAAAATGGTGCCAAACTTTTGCAAATGCTCCCCTGAAAGGTTTCGCGGTCGAAACAGAAGGCTTTTTATCACAGGAAAGGAAATCAGCCCTCGACAAATTCACCGGCAGAAAAAGATTTTTTTGAAAAAATCCTAAGCCCCGGGGTCACAATTTCATAAAAAATCTGACTTTCGGCAATTCACAAAAAAATGGTGCCAAACTGTTGCAAATGCTCCCCTGAGAGGTTTGGCGGTCAAAACAGAAGGATTTTAATCACAGGAAAAGCAATCAGCCCTCGACAACTGAACCGGCAGGAAAAGATTTTTTTGAAAAAATCCTAAACCCCGGGGTCTCAATTTCATAAAAAATCTGACTTTCTGCATTTCACTCAAAAATGGTGCCAAACTTTTGCAAATGCTCCCCTGAAAGGTTTGGCGGTCGAAACAGAAGGCTTTTTATCAGAGGAAAAGAAATCAGCCCTTGACAACTTCACCGGCAGAAAAAGATTTTTTTGAAAAAATCCTAAGCCCTGGGGTCACAATTTCATAACAAATCTGACTTTCGGCAATTCACTCAAAAATGGTGCCAAACGGTTGCAAATGCTCCCCTGAGAGGTTTGGCGGTCAAAACAGAAGGATTTTAATCACAGGAAAAAAAATCAGCCCTCGACAACTTAACCGGCACAAAAAGATTTTTTTGAAAAAATCCTAATCCCCGGGGTCACAATTTCATAAAAAATCTGACTTTCGACAATTCACTCAAAAATGGTGCCAAACGGTGGCAAATGCTCCCCTGAGAGGTTTGGCGGTCAAAACAGAAGGATTTAAATCACAGGAAAAGAAATCAGCCCTCGACAACTGAACCGGCAGAAAAAGATTTTTTTTGAAAAAATCCTAAGCCCCGGGGGGTCATAATTTCATAAAAAATCTGACTTTTGGCAATTCACTCAAAAATGGTGCCTAACTTTTGCAAATGCTCCCCTGAAAGGTTTCGCGGTCGAAACAGAAGGTTTTTTATTACAGGAAAAGAAATCAGCCCTCGACAACTGAACAGGTAGAAAATTTTTTTTTTTGAAAAAATTCTAAGCCCCGGGGTCACAATTTCATAAAAAATCTGACTTTCGGCAATTCACTCAAAAATGGTGCCAAACTTTTGCAAATGCTCCCCTGAAAGGTTTGGCGATCGAAACAGAAGGCATTTAATCACAGGAAAAGAAATCAACCCCCGACAACTTCACCGGCAGAAAAAGATTTTTTTGAAAAAATCCTAAGCCCCGGGGTCACAATTTCATAAAAAATCTGACTTTCGACAATTCACTCAAAAATGGTGCCAAACGGTGGCAAATGCTCCCCTGAGAGGTTTGGTGGTCAAAACAGAAGGATTTAAATCACAGGAAAAGAAATCAGCCCTCGACAACTGAACCGGCAGAAAAAGATTTTTTTTGAAAAAATCCTAAGCCCCGGGGTCATAATTTCATAAAAAATCTGACTTTCGGCAATTCACTCAAAAATGGTGCCAAACGGTTGCAAATGCTCCCCTGAAAGGTTTGGCGATCGAAACAGAAGGCATTTAATCACAGGAAAAGAAATCAGCCCCCAACAACTTCACCGGCAGAAAAAGATTTTTTTGAAAAAATCTTAAGCCCCGGGGTCACAATTTCATAAAAAATCTGACTTTCGGCAATTCACTCAAAAATGGTGCCAAACTTTTGCAAATGCTCCCCTGAAAGGTTTCGCGGTCGAAACAGAAGGATTTTAATCACAGGAAAAGAAATCAGCCCCCGACAACTGAACCAGCAGAAAAAGATTTTTTTGAAAAAATCCTAAGCCCCGGGGTCACAATTTCATAAAAAATCTGACTTTCGGCAATTCACTCAAAAATGGTGCCAAACTTTTGCAAATGCTCCCCTGAAAGGTTTCGCGGTCGAAACAGAAGGCTTTTTATCACAGGAAAGGAAATCAGCCCTCGACAAATTCACCGGCAAAAAAAGATTTTTTTGAAAAAATCCTAAGCCCCGGGGTCACAATTTCATAAAAAATCTGACTTTCGGCAATTCACTCAAAAATGGTGCCAAACGGTGGCAAATGCTCCCCTGAGAGGTTTGGCGGTCAAAACAGAAGGATTTAAATCACAGGAAAAGAAATCAGCCCTCGACAACTGAACCGGCAGAAAAAGATTTTTTTTGAAAAAATCCTAAACCCCGGGGGGTCATAATTTCATAAAAAATCTGACTTTCGGCAATTCACTCAAAAATGGTGCCTAACTTTTGCAAATGCTCCCCTGAAAGGTTTCGCGGTCGAAACAGAAGGTTTTTTATTACAGCAAAAGAAATCAGCCCTCGACAACTGAACCGGTAGAAAATTTTTTTTTTTGAAAAAATTCTAAGCCCCGGGGTCACAATTTCATAAAAAATCTGACTTTCGGCAATTCACTCAAAAATGGTGCCAAACTTTTGCAAATGCTCCCCTGAAAGGTTTGGCGATCGAAACAGAAGGCATTTAATCACAGGAAAAGAAATCAGCCCCCGACAACTTCACCGGCAGAAAAAGATTTTTTTGAAAAAATCCTAAGCCCCGGGGTCACAATTTCATAAAAAATCTGACTTTCGACAATTCACTCAAAAATGGTGCCAAACGGTGGCAAATGCTCCCCTGAGAGGTTTGGCGGTCAAAACAGAAGGATTTAAATCACAGGAAAAGAAATCAGCCCTCGACAACTGAACCGGCAGAAAAAGATTTTTTTGAAAAAATCCTAAGCCCCGGGGTCACAATTTCATAAAAAATCTGACTTTCGGCAATTCACTCAAAAATGGTGCCAAACTTTTGCAAATGCTCCCCTGAAAGGTTTGGCGATCGAAACAGAAGGATTTTAATCACAGGAAAAGAAATCAGCCCTCGACAACTTCACCAGCAGAAAAAGATTTTTTTGAAAAAATCCTAAGCCCCGGGGTCACAATTTCATAAAAAATCTGACTTTCGGCAATTCACTCAAAAATGGTGCCAAACTTTTGCAAATGCTCCCCTGAAAGGTTTCGCGGTCGAAACAGAAGGCTTTTTATCACAGGAAAGGAAATCAGCCCTCGACAAATTCACCGGCAGAAAAAGATTTTTTTGAAAAAATCCTAAGCCCCGGGGTCACAATTTCATAAAAAATCTGACTTTCGGCAATTCACAAAAAAATGGTGCCAAACGGTTGCAAATGCTCCCCTGAGAGGTTTGGCGGTCAAAACAGAAGGATTTTAATCACAGGAAAAGCAATCAGCCCTCGACAACTGAACCGGCAGGAAAAGATTTTTTTGAAAAAATCCTAAACCCCGGGGTCTCAATTTCATAAAAAATCTGACTTTCTGCATTTCACTCAAAAATGGTGCCAAACTTTTGCAAATGCTCCCCTGAAAGGTTTGGCGGTCGAAACAGAAGGCTTTTTATCAGAGGAAAAGAAATCAGCCCTTGACAACTTCACCGGCAGAAAAAGATTTTTTTGAAAAAATCCTAAGCCCTGGGGTCACAATTTCATAACAAATCTGACTTTCGGCAATTCACTCAAAAATGGTGCCAAACGGTTGCAAATGCTCCCCTGAGAGGTTTGGCGGTCAAAACAGAAGGATTTTAATCACAGGAAAAAAAATCAGCCCTCGACAACTTAACCGGCACAAAAAGATTTTTTTGAAAAAATCCTAATCCCCGGGGTCACAATTTCATAAAAAATCTGACTTTCGACAATTCACTCAAAAATGGTGCCAAACGGTGGCAAATGCTCCCCTGAGAGGTTTGGCGGTCGAAACAGAAGGTTTTTTATTACAGGAAAAGAAATCAGCCCTCGACAACTGAACCGGTAGAAAATTTTTTTTTTTGAAAAAATTCTAAGCCCCGGGGTCACAATTTCATAAAAAATCTGACTTTCGGCAATTCACTCAAAAATGGTGCCAAACTTTTGCAAATGCTCCCCTGAAAGGTTTGGCGATCGAAACAGAAGGCATTTAATCACAGGAAAAGAAATCAACCCCCGACAACTTCACCGGCAGAAAAAGATTTTTTTGAAAAAATCCTAAGCCCCGGGGTCACAATTTCATAAAAAATCTGACTTTCGACAATTCACTCAAAAATGGTGCCAAACGGTGGCAAATGCTCCCCTGAGAGGTTTGGCGGTCAAAACAGAAGGATTTAAATCACAGGAAAAGAAATCAGCCCTCGACAACTTCACCGGCAGAAAAAGATTTTTTTGAAAAAATCCTAAACCCCGTGGTCACAATTTCATAAAAAATCTGACTTTCGGCAATTCACTCAAAAATGTTGCCAAACGGTTGCAAATGCTCCCCTGAGAGGTTTGGCGGTCGAAACAGAAGGTTTTTAATCACAGGAAAAGAAATCAGCCCTCGACAACTGAACCGGTAGAAAATTTTTTTTTTTGAAAAAATCCTAAGCCCCGGGGTCACAATTTCATAAAAAATCTGACTTTCGACAATTCACTCAAAAATGGTGCCAAACGGTGGCAAATGCTCCCCTGAGAGGTTTGGTGGTCAAAACAGAAGGATTTAAATCACAGGAAAAGAAATCAGCCCTCGACAACTGAACCGGCAGAAAAAGATTTTTTTTGAAAAAATCCTAAGCCCCGGGGTCATAATTTCATAAAAAATCTGACTTTCGGCAATTCACTCAAAAATGGTGCCAAACGGTTGCAAATGCTCCCCTGAAAGGTTTGGCGATCGAAACAGAAGGCATTTAATCACAGGAAAAGAAATCAGCCCCCGACAACTTCACCGGCAGAAAAAGATTTTTTTGAAAAAATCTTAAGCCCCGGGGTCACAATTTCATAAAAAATCTGACTTTCGGCAATTCACTCAAAAATGGTGCCAAACTTTTGCAAATGCTCCCCTGAAAGGTTTGGCGATCGAAACAGAAGGATTTTAATCACAGGAAAAGAAATCAGCCCTCGACAACTTCACCGGCAGAAAAAGATTTTTTTGAAAAAATCCTAAGCCCCGGGGTCACAATTTCATAAAAAATCTGACTTTCGACAATTCACTCAAAAATGGTGCCAAACGGTGGCAAATGCTCCCCTGAGAGGTTTGGTGGTCAAAACAGAAGGATTTAAATCACAGGAAAAGAAATCAGCCCTCGACAACTGAACCGGCAGAAAAAGATTTTTTTTGAAAAAATCCTAAGCCCCGGGGTCATAATTTCATAAAAAATCTGACTTTCGGCAATTCACTCAAAAATGGTGCCAAACGGTTGCAAATGCTCCCCTGAAAGGTTTGGCGATCGAAACAGAAGGCATTTAATCACAGGAAAAGAAATCAGCCCCCAACAACTTCACCGGCAGAAAAAGATTTTTTTGAAAAAATCTTAAGCCCCGGGGTCACAATTTCATAAAAAATCTGACTTTCGGCAATTCACTCAAAAATGGTGCCAAACTTTTGCAAATGCTCCCCTGAAAGGTTTCGCGGTCGAAACAGAAGGATTTTAATCACAGGAAAAGAAATCAGCCCCCGACAACTGAACCAGCAGAAAAAGATTTTTTTGAAAAAATCCTAAGCCCCGGGGTCACAATTTCATAAAAAATCTGACTTTCGGCAATTCACTCAAAAATGGTGCCAAACTTTTGCAAATGCTCCCCTGAAAGGTTTCGCGGTCGAAACAGAAGGCTTTTTATCACAGGAAAGGAAATCAGCCCTCGACAAATTCACCGGCAAAAAAAGATTTTTTTGAAAAAATCCTAAGCCCCGGGGTCACAATTTCATAAAAAATCTGACTTTCGGCAATTCACTCAAAAATGGTGCCAAACGGTGGCAAATGCTCCCCTGAGAGGTTTGGCGGTCAAAACAGAAGGATTTAAATCACAGGAAAAGAAATCAGCCCTCGACAACTGAACCGGCAGAAAAAGATTTTTTTTGAAAAAATCCTAAACCCCGGGGGGTCATAATTTCATAAAAAATCTGACTTTCGGCAATTCACTCAAAAATGGTGCCTAACTTTTGCAAATGCTCCCCTGAAAGGTTTCGCGGTCGAAACAGAAGGTTTTTTATTACAGCAAAAGAAATCAGCCCTCGACAACTGAACCGGTAGAAAATTTTTTTTTTTGAAAAAATTCTAAGCCCCGGGGTCACAATTTCATAAAAAATCTGACTTTCGGCAATTCACTCAAAAATGGTGCCAAACTTTTGCAAATGCTCCCCTGAAAGGTTTGGCGATCGAAACAGAAGGCATTTAATCACAGGAAAAGAAATCAGCCCCCGACAACTTCACCGGCAGAAAAAGATTTTTTTGAAAAAATCCTAAGCCCCGGGGTCACAATTTCATAAAAAATCTGACTTTCGACAATTCACTCAAAAATGGTGCCAAACGGTGGCAAATGCTCCCCTGAGAGGTTTGGCGGTCAAAACAGAAGGATTTAAATCACAGGAAAGGAAATCAGCCCTCGACAACTGAACCGGCAGAAAAAGATTTTTTTTGAAAAAATCCTAAGCCCCGGGGTCATAATTTCATAAAAAATCTGACTTTCGGCAATTCACTCAAAAATGGTGCCTAACTTTTGCAAATGCTCCCCTGAAAGGTTTCGCGGTTGAAACAGAAGGTTTTTTATTACAGGAAAAGAAATCAGCCCTCGACAACTGAACCGGTAGAAAATTTTTTTTTAAAAAAAAATCCTAAGCCCCGGGGTCAAAATTTCATAAAAAATCTGACTTTCGGCAATTCACTCAAAAATGGTGCCAAACGGTTGCAAATGCTCCCCTGAAAGGTTTGGCGATCGAAACAGAAGGCATTTAATCACAGGAAAAGAAATCAGCCCCCGACAACTTCACCGGCAGAAAAAGATTTTTTTGAAAAAATCCTAAGCCCCGGGGTCACAATTTCATAAAAAATCTGACTTTCGGCAATTCACTCAAAAATGGTGCCAAACGGTTGCAAATGCTCCCCTGAAAGGTTTGGCGATCGAAACAGAAGGCATTTAATCACAGGAAAAGAAATCAGCCCCCGACAACTTCACCGGCAGAAAAAGATTTTTTTGAAAAAATCTTAAGCCCCGGGGTCACAATTTCATAAAAAATCTGACTTTCGGCAATTCACTCAAAAATGGTGCCAAACTTTTGCAAATGCTCCCCTGAAAGGTTTCGCGGTCGAAACAGAAGGCTTTTTATCACAGGAAAGGAAATCAGCCCTCGACAAATTCACCGGCAGAAAAAGATTTTTTTGAAAAAATCCTAAGCCCCGGGGTCACAATTTCATAAAAAATCTGACTTTCGGCAATTCACAAAAAAATGGTGCCAAACGGTTGCAAATGCTCCCCTGAGAGGTTTGGCGGTCAAAACAGAAGGATTTTAATCACAGGAAAAGCAATCAGCCCTCGACAACTGAACCGGCAGGAAAAGATTTTTTTGAAAAAATCCTAAACCCCGGGGTCTCAATTTCATAAAAAATCTGACTTTCGGCAATTCACTCAAAAATGGTGCCAAACGGTTGCAAATGCTCCCCTGAAAGGTGTGGCGATCGAAACAGAAGGCATTTAATCACAGGAAAAGAAATCAGCCCCTGACAACTTCACCGTCAGAAAAAGATTTTTTTGAAAAAATCCTAAGCCCCGGGGTCACAATTTCATAAAAAATCTGACTTTCGGCAATTCACTCAAAAATGGTGTCAAACGGTTGCAAATGCTCCCCTGAAAGGTTTGGCGATCGAAACAGAAGGCATTTAATCACGGGAAAAGAAATCAGCCCCCGACAACTGAACCAGCAGAAAAAGATTTTTTTGAAAAAATCCTAAGCCCCAGGGTCACAATTTCATAAAAAATCTGACTATCGGCAATTCACTCAAAAATGGTGCCAAACGGTTGCAAATGCTCCCCTGAGAGGTTTGGCGGTCGAAACAGAAGGAATTTAATCGCAGGAAAAGAAATCAGCCCTCGACAACTTCACCAGCATTAAAATATTTTTTTGAAAAAATCCTAAGCCCCGGGGTCACAATTTCATAAAAAATCTGACTTTCGGCAATTCACTCAAAAATGGTGCCAAACTTTTGCAAATGCTCCCCATAAAGGTTTCGCGGTCGAAACAGAAGGCTTTTTATCACAGGAAAGGAAATCAGCCCTCGACAACTTCAGTGGCAGAAAAAGATTTTTTTGAAAAAATCCTAAGCCCCGGGGTCACAATTTCATAAAAAATCTGACTTTCGGCAATTCACTCAAAAATGGTGCCAAACTTTTGCAAATGCTCCCCTGAGAGGTTTGGCAGTCAAAACAGAAGGATTTTAATCACAGGAAAAGAAATCAGCATTCGACAACTTAACCGGCACAAAAAGATTTTTTTGAAAAAAATCTTAAGCCCCGGGGTCACAATTGCATAAAAAATCTGACTTTCGGCAATTCACTCAAAAATGGTGCCAAACGCTTGCAAATGCTCCCCTGAAAGGTGTGGCGATCGAAACAGAAGGCATTTAATCACAGGGGAAAAAATCAGCCCCCGACAACTTCACCAGCAGAAAAAGATTTTTTTGAAAAAATCCTAAGCCCCGGGGTCACAATTTCATAAAAAATCTGACTTTCGGCAATTCACTCAAAAATGTTGCCAAACGGTTGCAAATGCTCCCCTGAGAGGTTTGGCGGTCGAAACAGAAGGCATTTAATCACAGGAAAAGAAATCAGCCCCCGACAACTGAACTGGCAGAAAAAGATTTTTTTGAAAAAATCCTAAGCCACAATTTCACAAAAAATCTGACTATCGGCAATTCACTCAAAAATGGTGCCAAACGGTTGCAAATGCTCCCCTGAAAGGTTTCACGGTCGAAACAGAAGGTTTTTTATTACAGGAAAAGAAATCAGCCCTTGACAACTGAACCGGTAGAAAAAATTTTTTTTGAAAAAATCCTAAGCCCCGGGGTCACAATTTCATAAAAAATCTGACTTTCGGCAATTCACTCAAAAATGGTGCCAAACTTTTGCAAATGCTCCCCTGAAAGGTTTGGCGATCGAAACAGAAGGCATTTAATCACAGGAAAAGAAATCAGCCCCTGACAACTTCACCGTCAGAAAAAGATTTTTTTGAAAAAATCCTAAGCCCCGGGGTCACAATTTCATAAAAAATCTCACTTTCGGCAATTCACTCAAAAATGGTGTCAAACGGTTGCAAATGCTCCCCTGAAAGGTTTGGCGATCGAAACAGAAGGCATTTAATCACGGGAAAAGAAATCAGCCCCCGACAACTGAACCAGCAGAAAAAGATTTTTTTGAAAAAATCCTAAGCCCCAGGGTCACAATTTCATAAAAAATCTGACTATCGGCAATTCACTCAAAAATGGTGCCAAACGGTTGCAAATGCTCCCCTGAGAGGTTTGGCGGTCGAAACAGAAGGATTTTAATCACAGGAAAAGAAATCAGCCCTCGACAACTTCACCAGCATTAAAATATTTTTTTGAAAAAATCCTAAGCCCCGGGGTCACAATTTCATAAAAAATCTGACTTTCGGCAATTTACTCAAAAATGGTGCCAAACTTTTGCAAATGCTCCCCATAAAGGTTTGGCGGTCGAAACAGAAGGCTTTTTATCACAGGAAAAGAAATCTGCCCTCGACAACTTCACCGGCAGAAAAAGATTTTTTTGAAAAAATCGTAAACCCCGTGGTCACAATTTCATAAAAAATCTGACTTTCGGCAATTCACTCAAAAATGGTGTCAAACGGTTGCAAATGCTCCCCTGAGAGGTTTGGCGGTCGAAACAGAAGGTTTTTAATCACAGGAAAAGAAATCAGCCCTCGACAACTGAACCGGTAGAAAATTTTTTTTTTTGAAAAAATCCTAAGCCCCGGGGTCACAATTTCATAAAAAATCTGACTTTCGACAATTCACTCAAAAATGGTGCCAAACGGTGGCAAATGCTCCCCTGAGAGGTTTGGTGGTCAAAACAGAAGGATTTAAATCACAGGAAAAGAAATCAGCCCTCGACAACTGAACCGGCAGAAAAAGATTTTTTTTGAAAAAATCCTAAGCCCCGGGGTCATAATTTCATAAAAAATCTGACTTTCGGCAATTCACTCAAAAATGGTGCCAAACGGTTGCAAATGCTCCCCTGAAAGGTTTGGCGATCGAAACAGAAGGCATTTAATCACAGGAAAAGAAATCAGCCCCCGACAACTTCACCGGCAGAAAAAGATTTTTTTGAAAAAATCTTAAGCCCCGGGGTCACAATTTCATAAAAAATCTGACTTTCGGCAATTCACTCAAAAATGGTGCCAAACTTTTGCAAATGCTCCCCTGAAAGGTTTGGCGATCGAAACAGAAGGATTTTAATCACAGGAAAAGAAATCAGCCCTCGACAACTTCACCGGCAGAAAAAGATTTTTTTGAAAAAATCCTAAGCCCCGGGGTCACAATTTCATAAAAAATCTGACTTTCGACAATTCACTCAAAAATGGTGCCAAACGGTGGCAAATGCTCCCCTGAGAGGTTTGGTGGTCAAAACAGAAGGATTTAAATCACAGGAAAAGAAATCAGCCCTCGACAACTGAACCGGCAGAAAAAGATTTTTTTTGAAAAAATCCTAAGCCCCGGGGTCATAATTTCATAAAAAATCTGACTTTCGGCAATTCACTCAAAAATGGTGCCAAACGGTTGCAAATGCTCCCCTGAAAGGTTTGGCGATCGAAACAGAAGGCATTTAATCACAGGAAAAGAAATCAGCCCCCAACAACTTCACCGGCAGAAAAAGATTTTTTTGAAAAAATCTTAAGCCCCGGGGTCACAATTTCATAAAAAATCTGACTTTCGGCAATTCACTCAAAAATGGTGCCAAACTTTTGCAAATGCTCCCCTGAAAGGTTTCGCGGTCGAAACAGAAGGATTTTAATCACAGGAAAAGAAATCAGCCCCCGACAACTGAACCAGCAGAAAAAGATTTTTTTGAAAAAATCCTAAGCCCCGGGGTCACAATTTCATAAAAAATCTGACTTTCGGCAATTCACTCAAAAATGGTGCCAAACTTTTGCAAATGCTCCCCTGAAAGGTTTCGCGGTCGAAACAGAAGGCTTTTTATCACAGGAAAGGAAATCAGCCCTCGACAAATTCACCGGCAAAAAAAGATTTTTTTGAAAAAATCCTAAGCCCCGGGGTCACAATTTCATAAAAAATCTGACTTTCGGCAATTCACTCAAAAATGGTGCCAAACGGTGGCAAATGCTCCCCTGAGAGGTTTGGCGGTCAAAACAGAAGGATTTAAATCACAGGAAAAGAAATCAGCCCTCGACAACTGAACCGGCAGAAAAAGATTTTTTTTGAAAAAATCCTAAACCCCGGGGGGTCATAATTTCATAAAAAATCTGACTTTCGGCAATTCACTCAAAAATGGTGCCTAACTTTTGCAAATGCTCCCCTGAAAGGTTTCGCGGTCGAAACAGAAGGTTTTTTATTACAGCAAAAGAAATCAGCCCTCGACAACTGAACCGGTAGAAAATTTTTTTTTTTGAAAAAATTCTAAGCCCCGGGGTCACAATTTCATAAAAAATCTGACTTTCGGCAATTCACTCAAAAATGGTGCCAAACTTTTGCAAATGCTCCCCTGAAAGGTTTGGCGATCGAAACAGAAGGCATTTAATCACAGGAAAAGAAATCAGCCCCCGACAACTTCACCGGCAGAAAAAGATTTTTTTGAAAAAATCCTAAGCCCCGGGGTCACAATTTCATAAAAAATCTGACTTTCGACAATTCACTCAAAAATGGTGCCAAACGGTGGCAAATGCTCCCCTGAGAGGTTTGGCGGTCAAAACAGAAGGATTTAAATCACAGGAAAGGAAATCAGCCCTCGACAACTGAACCGGCAGAAAAAGATTTTTTTTGAAAAAATCCTAAGCCCCGGGGTCATAATTTCATAAAAAATCTGACTTTCGGCAATTCACTCAAAAATGGTGCCTAACTTTTGCAAATGCTCCCCTGAAAGGTTTCGCGGTTGAAACAGAAGGTTTTTTATTACAGGAAAAGAAATCAGCCCTCGACAACTGAACCGGTAGAAAATTTTTTTTTAAAAAAAAATCCTAAGCCCCGGGGTCAAAATTTCATAAAAAATCTGACTTTCGGCAATTCACTCAAAAATGGTGCCAAACGGTTGCAAATGCTCCCCTGAAAGGTTTGGCGATCGAAACAGAAGGCATTTAATCACAGGAAAAGAAATCAGCCCCCGACAACTTCACCGGCAGAAAAAGATTTTTTTGAAAAAATCCTAAGCCCCGGGGTCACAATTTCATAAAAAATCTGACTTTCGGCAATTCACTCAAAAATGGTGCCAAACGGTTGCAAATGCTCCCCTGAAAGGTTTGGCGATCGAAACAGAAGGCATTTAATCACAGGAAAAGAAATCAGCCCCCGACAACTTCACCGGCAGAAAAAGATTTTTTTGAAAAAATCTTAAGCCCCGGGGTCACAATTTCATAAAAAATCTGACTTTCGGCAATTCACTCAAAAATGGTGCCAAACTTTTGCAAATGCTCCCCTGAAAGGTTTCGCGGTCGAAACAGAAGGCTTTTTATCACAGGAAAGGAAATCAGCCCTCGACAAATTCACCGGCAGAAAAAGATTTTTTTGAAAAAATCCTAAGCCCCGGGGTCACAATTTCATAAAAAATCTGACTTTCGGCAATTCACAAAAAAATGGTGCCAAACGGTTGCAAATGCTCCCCTGAGAGGTTTGGCGGTCAAAACAGAAGGATTTTAATCACAGGAAAAGCAATCAGCCCTCGACAACTGAACCGGCAGGAAAAGATTTTTTTGAAAAAATCCTAAACCCCGGGGTCTCAATTTCATAAAAAATCTGACTTTCGGCAATTCACTCAAAAATGGTGCCAAACGGTTGCAAATGCTCCCCTGAAAGGTGTGGCGATCGAAACAGAAGGCATTTAATCACAGGAAAAGAAATCAGCCCCTGACAACTTCACCGTCAGAAAAAGATTTTTTTGAAAAAATCCTAAGCCCCGGGGTCACAATTTCATAAAAAATCTGACTTTCGGCAATTCACTCAAAAATGGTGTCAAACGGTTGCAAATGCTCCCCTGAAAGGTTTGGCGATCGAAACAGAAGGCATTTAATCACGGGAAAAGAAATCAGCCCCCGACAACTGAACCAGCAGAAAAAGATTTTTTTGAAAAAATCCTAAGCCCCAGGGTCACAATTTCATAAAAAATCTGACTATCGGCAATTCACTCAAAAATGGTGCCAAACGGTTGCAAATGCTCCCCTGAGAGGTTTGGCGGTCGAAACAGAAGGAATTTAATCGCAGGAAAAGAAATCAGCCCTCGACAACTTCACCAGCATTAAAATATTTTTTTGAAAAAATCCTAAGCCCCGGGGTCACAATTTCATAAAAAATCTGACTTTCGGCAATTCACTCAAAAATGGTGCCAAACTTTTGCAAATGCTCCCCATAAAGGTTTCGCGGTCGAAACAGAAGGCTTTTTATCACAGGAAAGGAAATCAGCCCTCGACAACTTCAGTGGCAGAAAAAGATTTTTTTGAAAAAATCCTAAGCCCCGGGGTCACAATTTCATAAAAAATCTGACTTTCGGCAATTCACTCAAAAATGGTGCCAAACTTTTGCAAATGCTCCCCTGAGAGGTTTGGCAGTCAAAACAGAAGGATTTTAATCACAGGAAAAGAAATCAGCATTCGACAACTTAACCGGCACAAAAAGATTTTTTTGAAAAAAATCTTAAGCCCCGGGGTCACAATTGCATAAAAAATCTGACTTTCGGCAATTCACTCAAAAATGGTGCCAAACGCTTGCAAATGCTCCCCTGAAAGGTGTGGCGATCGAAACAGAAGGCATTTAATCACAGGGGAAAAAATCAGCCCCCGACAACTTCACCAGCAGAAAAAGATTTTTTTGAAAAAATCCTAAGCCCCGGGGTCACAATTTCATAAAAAATCTGACTTTCGGCAATTCACTCAAAAATGTTGCCAAACGGTTGCAAATGCTCCCCTGAGAGGTTTGGCGGTCGAAACAGAAGGCATTTAATCACAGGAAAAGAAATCAGCCCCCGACAACTGAACTGGCAGAAAAAGATTTTTTTGAAAAAATCCTAAGCCACAATTTCACAAAAAATCTGACTATCGGCAATTCACTCAAAAATGGTGCCAAACGGTTGCAAATGCTCCCCTGAAAGGTTTCACGGTCGAAACAGAAGGTTTTTTATTACAGGAAAAGAAATCAGCCCTTGACAACTGAACCGGTAGAAAAAATTTTTTTTGAAAAAATCCTAAGCCCCGGGGTCACAATTTCATAAAAAATCTGACTTTCGGCAATTCACTCAAAAATGGTGCCAAACTTTTGCAAATGCTCCCCTGAAAGGTTTGGCGATCGAAACAGAAGGCATTTAATCACAGGAAAAGAAATCAGCCCCTGACAACTTCACCGTCAGAAAAAGATTTTTTTGAAAAAATCCTAAGCCCCGGGGTCACAATTTCATAAAAAATCTCACTTTCGGCAATTCACTCAAAAATGGTGTCAAACGGTTGCAAATGCTCCCCTGAAAGGTTTGGCGATCGAAACAGAAGGCATTTAATCACGGGAAAAGAAATCAGCCCCCGACAACTGAACCAGCAGAAAAAGATTTTTTTGAAAAAATCCTAAGCCCCAGGGTCACAATTTCATAAAAAATCTGACTATCGGCAATTCACTCAAAAATGGTGCCAAACGGTTGCAAATGCTCCCCTGAGAGGTTTGGCGGTCGAAACAGAAGGATTTTAATCACAGGAAAAGAAATCAGCCCTCGACAACTTCACCAGCATTAAAATATTTTTTTGAAAAAATCCTAAGCCCCGGGGTCACAATTTCATAAAAAATCTGACTTTCGGCAATTTACTCAAAAATGGTGCCAAACTTTTGCAAATGCTCCCCATAAAGGTTTGGCGGTCGAAACAGAAGGCTTTTTATCACAGGAAAAGAAATCTGCCCTCGACAACTTCACCGGCAGAAAAAGATTTTTTTGAAAAAATCGTAAGCCCCGGGGTCACAATTTCATAAAAAATCTGACTTTCGGCAATTCACTCAAAAATGGTGTCAAACGGTTGCAAATGCTCCCCTGAAAGGTTTGGCGATCGAAACAGAAGGCATTTAATCACAGGAAAAGAAATCAGCCCTCGACAACTGAACCGGCAGAAAAAGATTTTTTTGAAAAAATCCTAAGCCCCGGGGTCACAATGTCATAAAAAATCTGACTTTCGGCAATTCACTCAAAAATGGTGCCAAACGGTTGCAAATGCTCCCCTGAAAGGTTGCGCAGTCGAAACAAAAGGATTTTAATCACAGGAAAAGAAATCAGCCCTCGACAACTTAACCGGCAGAAAAGTATTTTTTTGAAAAAATCCTAAGCCCCGGGGTCACAATTTCATAAAAAATCTGACTTTCGGCAATTTACTCAAAAATGGTGTCAAACGGTTGCAAATGCTCCCCTGAAAGGTTTGGCGATCGAAACAGAAGGATTTTAATCACAGGAAAAGAAATCAGCCCTCGACAACTTCACCAGCAGAAAAAGATTTTTTTGAAAAAATCCTAAGCCCCGGGGTCACAATTTCATAAAAAATCTGACTTTCGGAAATTCACTCAAAAATGGTGCCAAACTTTTGCAAATGCTCCCCTGAAAGGTTTGGCGATCGAAACAGAAGGCATTTAATCACAGGAAAATAAATCAGCCCCCGACAACATCACCGGCAGAAAAAGATTTTTTTGAAAAAAATCTTAAGCCCCGGGGTCACAATTTCATAAAAAATCTGACTTTCGGCAATTCACTCAAAAATGGTGTCAAACGGTTGCAAATGCTCCCCTGAAAGGTTTGGCGATCGAAACAGAAGGATTTTAATCACAGGAAAAGAAATCAGCCCTCGACAACTTCACCAGCAGAAAAAGATTTTTTTGAAAAAATCCTAAGCCCCGGGGTCACAATTTCATAAAAAATCTGACTTTCGGCAATTCACTCAAAAATGGTGCCAAACGGTTGCAAATGCTCCCCTGAAAGGTTTCACGGTCGAAACAGAAGGTTTTTTATTACAGGAAAAGAAATCAGCCCTCGACAACTGAACCGGTAGAAATTTTTTTTTGAAAAAAAATCCTAAGCCCCGGGGTCACAATTTCATAAAAAATCTGACTTTCGGCAATTCACTCAAAAATGGTGCCAAACTTTTGCAAATGCTCCCCTGAAAGGTTTGGCGATCGAAACAGAAGGCATTTAATCACAGGAAAAGAAATCAGCCGCCGACAACTTCACCGTCAGAAAAAGATTTTTTTGAAAAAATCCTAAGCCCCGGGGTCACAATTTCATAAAAAATCTGACTTTCGGCAATTCACTCAAAAATGGTGTCAAACGGTTGCAAATGCTCCCCTGAAAGGTTTGGCGATCGAAACAGAAGGCATTTAATCACGGGAAAAGAAATCAGCCCCCGACAACTGAACCAGCAGAAAAAGATTTTTTTGAAAAAATCCTAAGCCCCAGGGTCACAATTTCATAAAAAATCTGACTATCGGCAATTCACTCAAAAATGGTGCCAAACGGTTGCAAATGCTCCCCTGAGAGGTTTGGCGGTCGAAACAGAAGGATTTTAATCACAGAAAAAGAAATCAGCCCTCGACAACTTCACCAGCATTAAAATATTTTTTTGAAAAAATCCTAAGCCCCGGGGTCACAATTTCATAAAAAATCTGACTTTCGGCAATTCACTCAAAAATGGTGCCAAACTTTTGCAAATGCTCCCCATAAAGGTTTGGCGGTCGAAACAGAAGGCTTTTTATCACAGGAAAAGAAATCTGCCCTCGACAACTTCACCGGCAGAAAAAGATTTTTTTGAAAAAATCGTAAGCCCCGGGGTCACAATTTCATAAAAAATCTGACTTTCGGCAATTCACTCAAAAATGGTGTCAAACGGTTGCAAATGCTCCCCTGAAAGGTTTGGCGATCGAAACAGAAGGCATTTAATCACAGGAAAAGAAATCAGCCCTCGACAACTGAACCGGCAGAAAAAGATTTTTTTGAAAAAATCCTAAGCCCCGGGGTCACAATTTCATAAAAAATCTGACATTCGGCAATTCACTCAAAAATGGTGCCAAACGGTTGCAAATGCTCCCCTGAAAGGTTGCGCAGTCGAAACAAAAGGATTTTAATCACAGGAAAAGAAATCAGCCCTCGACAACTTAACCGGCAGAAAAGTATTTTTTTGAAAAAATCCTAAGCCCCGTGGTCACAATGTCATAAAAAATCTGACTTTCGGCAATTCACTCAAAAATGGTGCCAAACGGTTGCAAATGCTCCCCTGAAAGATTTGGCGATCGAAACAGAAGGCATTTAATCACAGGAAAAGAAATCAGCCCTCGACAACATCACCGGCAGAAAAAGATTTTTTTGAAAAAAATCTTAAGCCCCGGGGTCACAATTTCATAAAAAATCTGACTTTCGGCAATTCACTCAAAAATGGTGTCAAACGGTTGCAAATGCTCCCCTGAAAGGTTTGGCGATCGAAACAGAAGGATTTTAATCACAGGAAAAGAAATCAGCCCTCGACAACTTCACCAGCAGCAAAAGATTTTTTTGAAAAAATCCTAAGCCCCGGGGTCACAATTTCATAAAAAATCTGACTTTCGGAAATTCACTCAAAAATGGTGCCAAACTTTTCAAATGCTCCCCTGAAAGGTTTGGCGATCGAAACAGAAGGCATTTAATCACAGGAAAATAAATCAGCCCCCGACAACTTCACGGGCAGAAAAAGATTTTTTTTGAAAAAATCCTAAGCCCCGGGGTCACAATTTCATAAAAAATCTGACTTTCGGCAATTCACTCAAAAATGGTGTCAAACGGTTGCAAATGCTCCCCTGAAAGGTTTGGAGATCGAAACAGAAGGATTTTAATCACAGGAAAAGAAATCAGCCCTCGACAACTTCACCAGCAGAAAAAGATTTTTTTGAAAAAATCCTAAGCCCCGGGGTCACAATTTCATAAAAAATCTGACTTTCGGCAATTCACTCAAAAATGGTGCCAAACGGTTGCAAATGCTCCCCTGAAAGGTTTCACGGTCGAAACAGAAGGTTTTTTATTACAGGAAAAGAAATCAGCCCTCGACAACTGAACCGGTAGAAAATTTTTTTTAAAAAAAAATCCTAAGCCCCGGGGTCACAATTTCATAAAAAATCTGACTTTCGGCAATTCACTCAAAAATGGTGCCAAACTTTTGCAAATGCTCCCCTGAAAGGTTTGGCGATCGAAACAGAAGGCATTTAATCACAGGAAAAGAAATCAGCCCCTGACAACTTCACCGTCAGAAAAAGATTTTTTTGAAAAAATCCTAAGCCCCGGGGTCACAATTTCATAAAAAATCTGACTTTCGGCAATTCACTCAAAAATGGTGTCAAACAGTTGCAAATGCTCCCCTGAAAGGTTTGGCGATCGAAACAGAAGGCATTTAATCACGGGAAAAGAAATCAGCCCCCGACAACTGAACCAGCAGAAAAAGATTTTTTTGAAAAAATCCTAAGCCCCAGGGTCACAATTTCATAAAAAATCTGACTATCGGCAATTCACTCAAAAATGGTGCCAAACGGTTGCAAATGCTCCCCTGAGAGGTTTGGCGGTCGAAACAGAAGGATTTTAATCACAGGAAAAGAAATCAGCCCTCGACAACTTCACCAGCATTAAAATATTTTTTTGAAAAAATCCTAAGCCCCGGGGTCACAATTTCATAAAAAATCTGACTTTCGGCAATTCACTCAAAAATGGTGCCAAACTTTTGCAAATGCTCCCCATAAAGGTTTGGCGGTCGAAACAGAAGGCTTTTTATCACAGGAAAAGAAATCTGCCCTCGACAACTTCACCGGCAGAAAAAGATTTTTTTGAAAAAATCGTAAGCCCCGGGGTCACAATTTCATAAAAAATCTGACTTTCGGCAATTCACTCAAAAATGGTGTCAAACGGTTGCAAATGCTCCCCTGAAAGGTTTGGCGATCGAAACAGAAGGCATTTAATCACAGGAAAAGAAATCAGCCCTCGACAACTGAACCGGCAGAAAAAGATTTTTTTGAAAAAATCCTAAGCCCCGGGGTCACAATTTCATAAAAAATCTGACTTTCGGCAATTCACTCAAAAATGGTGCCAAACGGTTGCAAATGCTCCCCTGAAAGGTTGCGCAGTCGAAACAAAAGGATTTTAATCACAGGAAAAGAAATCAGCCCTCGACAACTTAACCGGCAGAAAAGTATTTTTTTGAAAAAATCCTAAGCCCCGTGGTCACAATGTCATAAAAAATCTGACTTTCGGCAATTCACTCAAAAATAGTGCCAAACGGTTGCAAATGCTCCCCTGAAAGATTTGGCGATCGAAACAGAAGGCATTTAATCACAGGAAAAGAAATCAGCCCCCGACAACATCACCGGCAGAAAAAGATTTTTTTGAAAAAAATCTTAAGCCCCGGGGTCACAATTTCATAAAAAATCTGACTATCGGCAATTCACTCAAAAATGGTGCCAAACGGTTGCAAATGCTCCCCTGAGAGGTTTGGCGGTCGAAACAGAAGGATTTTAATCACAGGAAAAGAAATCAGCCCTCGACAACTTCACCAGCATTAAAATATTTTTTTGAAAAAATCCTAAGCCCCGGGGTCACAATTTCATAAAAAATCTGACTTTCGGCAATTCACTCAAAAATGGTGCCAAACTTTTGCAAATGCTCCCCTGAAAGGTTGCGCAGTCGAAACAAAAGGATTTTAATCACAGGAAAAGAAATCAGCCCTCGACAACTTAACCGGCAGAAAAGTATTTTTTTGAAAAAATCCTAAGCCCCGTGGTCACAATGTCATAAAAAATCTGACTTTCGGCAATTCACTCAAAAATGGTGTCAAACGGTTGCAAATGCTCCCCTGAAAGGTTTGGAGATCGAAACAGAAGGATTTTAATCACAGGAAAAGAAATCAGCCCTCGACAACTTCACCAGCAGAAAAAGATTTTTTTGAAAAAATCCTAAGCCCCGGGGTCACAATTTCATAAAAAATCTGACTTTCGGCAATTCACTCAAAAATGGTGCCAAACTTTTGCAAATGCTCCCCTGAAAGGTTTCGCGGTCGAAACAGAAGGCTTTTTATCACAGGAAAGGAAATCAGCCCTCGACAACTTCACCGGCAGAAAAAGATTTTTTTGAAAAAATCCTAAGCCCCGGGGTCACAATTTCATAAAAAATCTGACTTTCGGCAATTCACTCAAAAATGGTGCCAAACCTTTGCAAATGCTCCCCTGAGAGGTTTGGCGGTCAAAACAGAAGGATTTTAATCACAGGAAAAGAAATCAGCCCTCGACAACTTCACCAGCAGAAAAAGATTTTTTTGAAAAAATCCTAAGCCCCGGGGTCACAATTTCATAAAAAATCTGACTTTCGGCAATTCACTCAAAAATGGTGCCAAACTTTTGCAAATGCTCCCCTGAAAGGTTTGGCGATCGAAACAGAAGGCATTTAATCACAGGAAAAGAAATCAGCCCCTGACAACTTCACCGTCAGAAAAAGATTTTTTTGAAAAAATCCTAAGCCCCGGGGTCACAATTTCATAAAAAATCTGACTTTCGGCAATTCACTCAAAAATGGTGTCAAACGGTTGCAAATGCTCCCCTGAAAGGTTTGGCGATCGAAACAGAAGGCATTTAATCACGGGAAAAGAAATCAGCCCCCGACAACTGAACCAGCAGAAAAAGATTTTTTTGAAAAAATCCTAAGCCCCAGGGTCACAATTTCATAAAAAATCTGACTATCGGCAATTCACTCAAAAATGGTGCCAAACGGTTGCAAATGCTCCCCTGAGAGGTTTGGCGGTCGAAACAGAAGGATTTTAATCACAGGAAAAGAAATCAGCCCTCGACAACTTCACCAGCATTAAAATATTTTTTTGAAAAAATCCTAAGCCCCGGGGTCACAATTTCATAAAAAATCTGACTTTCGGCAATTCACTCAAAAATGGTGCCAAACTTTTGCAAATGCTCCCCATAAAGGTTTGGCGGTCGAAACAGAAGGCTTTTTATCACAGGAAAAGAAATCTGCCCTCGACAACTTCACCGGCAGAAAAAGATTTTTTTGAAAAAATCGTAAGCCCCGGGGTCACAATTTCATAAAAAATCTGACTTTCGGCAATTCACTCAAAAATGGTGTCAAACGGTTGCAAATGCTCCCCTGAAAGGTTTGGCGATCGAAACAGAAGGCATTTAATCACAGGAAAAGAAATCAGCCCTCGACAACTGAACCGGCAGAAAAAGATTTTTTTGAAAAAATCCTAAGCCCCGGGGTCACAATTTCATAAAAAATCTGACTTTCGGCAATTCACTCAAAAATGGTGCCAAACGGTTGCAAATGCTCCCCTGAAAGGTTGCGCAGTCGAAACAAAAGGATTTTAATCAGAGGAAAAGAAATCAGCCCTCGACAACTTAACCGGCAGAAAAGTATTTTTTTGAAAAAATCCTAAGCCCCGTGGTCACAATGTCATAAAAAATCTGACTTTCGGCAATTCACTCAAAAATGGTGCCAAACAGTTGCAAATGCTCCCCTGAGAGGTTTGGCGGTCAAAACAGAAGGCATTTAATCACAGGAAAAGAAATCAGCCCCCGACAACTTCACCGGCAGAAATAATTTTTTTTGAAAAAATCCTAAGCCCCAGGGTCACAATTTCATAAAAAATCTGACTTTCGGCAATTCACTCAAAAATGGTGCCAAACTTTTGCAAATGCTCCCCTGAAAGCTTTGGCGATCGAAACAGAAGGCATTTAATCACGGGAAAAGAAATCAGCCCCCGACAACTGAACCAGCAGAAAAAGATTTTTTTGAAAAAATCCTAAGCCCCGGGGTCACAATTTCATAAAAAATCTGACTTTCGGCAATTCACTCAAAAATGGTGCCAAACTTTTGCAAATGCTCCCCTGAAAGGTTTGGCGATCGAAACAGAAGGATTTTAATCACAGGAAAAGAAATCAGCCCTCGACAACTTCACAAGCAGAAAAAGATTTTTTTGAAAAAATCCTAAGCCCCAGGGTCACAATTTCATAAAAAATCTGACTTTCGGCAATTCACTCAAAAATGGTGCCAAACGGTTGCAAATGCTCCCCTGAGAGGTTTGGCGGTCGAAATAGAAGGATTTTAATCACAGGAAAAGAAATCAGCCCTCGACAACTGAACCGGCAGAAAAAGATTTTTTTGAAAAAATCCTAAGCCCCGGGGTCACAATTTCATAAAAAATCTGACTTTCGGCAAT
Source organism: Podarcis muralis (assembly GCF_964188315.1). NCBI lineage: Eukaryota > Metazoa > Chordata > Lepidosauria > Squamata > Lacertidae > Podarcis > Podarcis muralis. The sequence goes on from NC_135662.1 coordinate 79,727,361, forward strand.
TCACTCAAAAATGGTGCCAAACTTTTGCAAATGCTCCCCTGAGAGGTTTGGCGGTCGAAACAGAAGGATTTTAATCACAGGAAAAGAAATCAGCCCTCGACAACTTAACCGGCAGAAAAATATTTTTTTGAAAAAATCCTAAGCCCCGGGGTCACAATTTCATAAAAAATCTGACTTTCGGCAATTCACTCAAAAATGGTGCCAAACTTTTGCAAATGCTCCCCTGAAAGGTTTGGCGGTCGAAACAGAAGGCTTTTTATCACAGGAAAAGAAATTAGCCCTCGACAACTTCACCGACAGAAAAAGATTTTTTTGAAAAAATCCTAAGCCCCGGGGTCACAATTTCATAACAAATCTGACTTTTGGCAATTCAGTCAAAAATGGTGCCAAACGGTTGCAAATGCTCCCCTGAGAGGTTTGGCGGTCAAAACAGAAGGATTTTAATCACAGGAAAAGAAATCAGCCCTCGACAACTGAACCGGCAGAAAAAGATTTTTTTGAAAAAATCCTAAGCCCCGGGGTCACAATTTCATAACAAATCTGACTTTCTGCATTTCACTCAAAAATGGTGCCAAACTTTTGCAAATGCTCCCCTGAGAGGTTTGGCGGTCAAAACAGAAGGATTTTAAACACAGGAAAAGAAATCAGCCCTCGACAACTTCACCGACAGAAAAAGATTTTTTTGAAAAAATCCTAAGCCCCGGGGTCACAATTTCATAACAAATCTGACTTTTGGCAATTCACTCAAAAATGGTGCCAAACGGTTGCAAATGCTCCCCTGAGAGGTTTGGCGGTCAAAACAGAAGGATTTTAATCACAGGAAAAGCAATCAGCCCTCGACAACGGAACCGGCAGAAAAAGATTTTTTTGAAAAAATCCCAAGCCCCGGGGTCTCAATTTCATAAAAAATCTGACTTTCTGCATTTCACTCAAAAATGGTGTCAAACTTTTGCAAATGCTCCCCTGAAAGTTTTGGCGGTCGAAACAGAAGGCTTTTTATCACAGGAAAAGAAATCAGCCCTCGACAACTTCACCGACAGAAAAAGATTTTTTTGAAAAAATCCTAAGCCCCGGGGTCACAATTTCATAACAAATCTGACTTTCGGCAATTCACTCAAAATTGGTGCCAAACGGTTGCAAATGCTCCCCTGAGAGGTTTGGCGGTCAAAACAGAAGGATTTTAATCACAGGAAAAGAAATCAGCCCTCGACAACTTCACCGGCAGAAAAAGATTTTTTTGAAAAAATCCTAAGCCCCGGGGTCACAATTTCATAAAAAATCTGACTTTCGGCAATTCACTCAAAAATGGTGCCAAACGGTTGCAAATGCTCCCCTGAGAGGTTTGGCGGTCAAAACAGAAGGATTTTAATCACAGGAAAAGCAATCAGCCCTCGACAACTGAACCGGCAGAAAAAGATTTTTTTGAAAAAATCCTAAGCCCCGGGGTCTCAATTTCATAAAAAATATGACTTTCGGCAATTCACTCAAAAATGGTGCCAAACTTTTGCAAATGCTCCCCTGAAAGGTTTGGCGGTCGAAACAGAAGGCTTTTTATCACAGGAAAAGAAATCAGCCCTCGACAACTTCACCGACAGAAAAAGATTTTTTTGAAAAAATCCTAAGGCCCGGGGTCACAATTTCATAACAAATCTGACTTTTGGCAATTCACTCAAAAATGGTGCCAAACGGTTGCAAATGCTCCCCTGAGAGGTTTGGCGGTCAAAACAGAAGGATTTTAATCACAGGAAAAGCAATCAGCCCTCGACAACTGAACCGGCAGAAAAAGATTTTTTTGAAAAAATCCTAAGCCCCGGGGTCTCAATTTCATAAAAAATCTGACTTTCTGCATTTCACTCAAAAATGGTGCCAAACTTTTGCAAATGCTCCCCTGAAAGGTTTGGCGGTCGAAACAGAAGGCTTTTTATCACAGGAAAAGAAATCAGCCCTCGACAACTTCACCGGCAGAAAAAGATTTTTTTGAAAAAATCCTAAGCCCCAGGGTCACAATTTCATAACAAATCTGACTTTTGGCAATTCACTCAAAAATGGTGCCAAACGGTTGCAAATGCTCCCCTGAGAGGTTTGGCGGTCGAAACAGAAGGCTTTTTATCACAGGAAAAGCAATCAGCCCTCGACAACTGAACCGGTAGAAAATTTTTTTTTTAAAAAAATCCTAAGCCCCGGGGTCACAATTTCATAAAAAATCTGACTTTCGGCAATTCACTCAAAAATGGTGCCAAACTTTTGCAAATGCTCCCCTGAAAGGTTTGGCGATCGAAACAGAAGGCATTTAATCACAGGAAAAGAAATCAGCCCCTGACAACTTCACCGTCAGAAAAAGATTTTTTTGAAAAAATCCTAAGCCCCGGGGTCACAATTTCATAACAAATCTGACTTTCGGCAATTCACTCAAAATTGGTGCCAAACGGTTGCAAATGCTCCCCTGAGAGGTTTGGCGGTCAAAACAGAAGGATTTTAATCACAGGAAAAGCAATCAGCCCTCGACAACTTCACCGGCAGAAAAAGATTTTTTTGAAAAAATCCTAAGCCCCGGGGTCACAATTTCATAAAAAATCTGACTTTCGGCAATTCACTCAAAAATGGTGCCAAACGGTTGCAAATGCTCCCCTGAGAGGTTTGGCGGTCAAAACAGAAGGATTTTAATCACAGGAAAAGCAATCAGCCCTCGACAACTGAACCGGCAGAAAAAGATTTTTTTGAAAAAATCCTAAGCCCCGGGGTCTCAATTTCATAAAAAATATGACTTTCGGCAATTCACTCAAAAATGGTGCCAAACTTTTGCAAATGCTCCCCTGAAAGGTTTGGCGGTCGAAACAGAAGGCTTTTTATCACAGGAAAAGAAATCAGCCCTCGACAACTTCACCGACAGAAAAAGATTTTTTTGAAAAAATCCTAAGGCCCGGGGTCACAATTTCATAACAAATCTGACTTTTGGCAATTCACTCAAAAATGGTGCCAAACGGTTGCAAATGCTCCCCTGAGAGGTTTGGCGGTCAAAACAGAAGGATTTTAATCACAGGAAAAGCAATCAGCCCTCGACAACTGAACCGGCAGAAAAAGATTTTTTTGAAAAAATCCTAAGCCCCGGGGTCTCAATTTCATAAAAAATCTGACTTTCTGCATTTCACTCAAAAATGGTGCCAAACTTTTGCAAATGCTCCCCTGAAAGGTTTGGCGGTCGAAACAGAAGGCTTTTTATCACAGGAAAAGAAATCAGCCCTCGACAACTTCACCGGCAGAAAAAGATTTTTTTGAAAAAATCCTAAGCCCCAGGGTCACAATTTCATAACAAATCTGACTTTTGGCAATTCACTCAAAAATGGTGCCAAACGGTTGCAAATGCTCCCCTGAGAGGTTTGGCGGTCGAAACAGAAGGCTTTTTATCACAGGAAAAGCAATCAGCCCTCGACAACTGAACCGGTAGAAAATTTTTTTTTTTAAAAAATCCTAAGCCCCGGGGTCACAATTTCATAAAAAATCTGACTTTCGGCAATTCACTCAAAAATGGTGCCAAACTTTTGCAAATGCTCCCCTGAAAGGTTTGGCGATCGAAACAGAAGGCATTTAATCACAGGAAAAGAAATCAGCCCCTGACAACTTCACCGTCAGAAAAAGATTTTTTTGAAAAAATCCTAAGCCCCGGGGTCACAATTTCATAACAAATCTGACTTTCGGCAATTCACTCAAAATTGGTGCCAAACGGTTGCAAATGCTCCCCTGAGAGGTTTGGCGGTCAAAACAGAAGGATTTTAATCACAGGAAAAGAAATCAGCCCTCGACAACTTCACCGGCAGAAAAAGATTTTTTTGAAAAAATCCTAAGCCCCGGGGTCACAATTTCATAAAAAATCTGACTTTCGGCAATTCACTCAAAAATGGTGCCAAACGGTTGCAAATGCTCCCCTGAGAGGTTTGGCGGTCAAAACAGAAGGATTTTAATCACAGGAAAAGCAATCAGCCCTCGACAACTGAACCGGCAGAAAAAGATTTTTTTGAAAAAATCCTAAGCCCCGGGGTCTCAATTTCATAAAAAATATGACTTTCGGCAATTCACTCAAAAATGGTGCCAAACTTTTGCAAATGCTCCCCTGAAAGGTTTGGCGGTCGAAACAGAAGGCTTTTTATCACAGGAAAAGAAATCAGCCCTCGACAACTTCACCGACAGAAAAAGATTTTTTTGAAAAAATCCTAAGGCCCGGGGTCACAATTTCATAACAAATCTGACTTTTGGCAATTCACTCAAAAATGGTGCCAAACGGTTGCAAATGCTCCCCTGAGAGGTTTGGCGGTCAAAACAGAAGGATTTTAATCACAGGAAAAGCAATCAGCCCTCGACAACTGAACCGGCAGAAAAAGATTTTTTTGAAAAAATCCTAAGCCCCGGGGTCTCAATTTCATAAAAAATCTGACTTTCTGCATTTCACTCAAAAATGGTGCCAAACTTTTGCAAATGCTCCCCTGAAAGGTTTGGCGGTCGAAACAGAAGGCTTTTTATCACAGGAAAAGAAATCAGCCCTCGACAACTTCACCGGCAGAAAAAGATTTTTTTGAAAAAATCCTAAGCCCCAGGGTCACAATTTCATAACAAATCTGACTTTTGGCAATTCACTCAAAAATGGTGCCAAACGGTTGCAAATGCTCCCCTGAGAGGTTTGGCGGTCGAAACAGAAGGCTTTTTATCACAGGAAAAGCAATCAGCCCTCGACAACTGAACCGGTAGAAAATTTTTTTTTTAAAAAAATCCTAAGCCCCGGGGTCACAATTTCATAAAAAATCTGACTTTCGGCAATTCACTCAAAAATGGTGCCAAACTTTTGCAAATGCTCCCCTGAAAGGTTTGGCGATCGAAACAGAAGGCATTTAATCACAGGAAAAGAAATCAGCCCCTGACAACTTCACCGTCAGAAAAAGATTTTTTTGAAAAAATCCTAAGCCCCGGGGTCACAATTTCATAACAAATCTGACTTTCGGCAATTCACTCAAAATTGGTGCCAAACGGTTGCAAATGCTCCCCTGAGAGGTTTGGCGGTCAAAACAGAAGGATTTTAATCACAGGAAAAGAAATCAGCCCTCGACAACTTCACCGGCAGAAAAAGATTTTTTTGAAAAAATCCTAAGCCCCGGGGTCACAATTTCATAAAAAATCTGACTTTCGGCAATTCACTCAAAAATGGTGCCAAACGGTTGCAAATGCTCCCCTGAGAGGTTTGGCGGTCAAAACAGAAGGATTTTAATCACAGGAAAAGCAATCAGCCCTCGACAACTGAACCGGCAGAAAAAGATTTTTTTGAAAAAATCCTAAGCCCCGGGGTCTCAATTTCATAAAAAATATGACTTTCGGCAATTCACTCAAAAATGGTGCCAAACTTTTGCAAATGCTCCCCTGAAAGGTTTGGCGGTCGAAACAGAAGGCTTTTTATCACAGGAAAAGAAATCAGCCCTCGACAACTTCACCGACAGAAAAAGATTTTTTTGAAAAAATCCTAAGGCCCGGGGTCACAATTTCATAACAAATCTGACTTTTGGCAATTCACTCAAAAATGGTGCCAAACGGTTGCAAATGCTCCCCTGAGAGGTTTGGCGGTCAAAACAGAAGGATTTTAATCACAGGAAAAGCAATCAGCCCTCGACAACTGAACCGGCAGAAAAAGATTTTTTTGAAAAAATCCTAAGCCCCGGGGTCTCAATTTCATAAAAAATCTGACTTTCTGCATTTCACTCAAAAATGGTGCCAAACTTTTGCAAATGCTCCCCTGAAAGGTTTGGCGGTCGAAACAGAAGGCTTTTTATCACAGGAAAAGAAATCAGCCCTCGACAACTTCACCGGCAGAAAAAGATTTTTTTGAAAAAATCCTAAGCCCCAGGGTCACAATTTCATAACAAATCTGACTTTTGGCAATTCACTCAAAAATGGTGCCAAACGGTTGCAAATGCTCCCCTGAGAGGTTTGGCGGTCGAAACAGAAGGCTTTTTATCACAGGAAAAGCAATCAGCCCTCGACAACTGAACCGGTAGAAAATTTTTTTTTTTTAAAAATCCTAAGCCCCGGGGTCACAATTTCATAAAAAATCTGACTTTCGGCAATTCACTCAAAAATGGTGCCAAACTTTTGCAAATGCTCCCCTGAAAGGTTTGGCGATCGAAACAGAAGGCATTTAATCACAGGAAAAGAAATCAGCCCCTGACAACTTCACCGTCAGAAAAAGATTTTTTTGAAAAAATCCTAAGCCCCGGGGTCACAATTTCATAAAAAATCTGACTTTCGGCAATTCACTCAAAAATGGTGTCAAACGGTTGCAAATGCTCCCCTGAAAGGTTTGGCGATCGAAACAGAAGGCATTTAATCACGGGAAAAGAAATCAGCCCCCGACAACTGAACCAGCAGAAAAAGATTTTTTTGAAAAAATCCTAAGCCCCAGGGTCACAATTTCATAAAAAATCTGACTATCGGCAATTCACTCAAAAATGGTGCCAAACGGTTGCAAATGCTCCCCTGAGAGGTTTGGCGGTCGAAACAGAAGGATTTTAATCACAGGAAAAGAAATCAGCCCTCGACAACTTCACCAGCATTAAAATATTTTTTTGAAAAAATCCTAAGCCCCGGGGTCACAATTTCATAAAAAATCTGACTTTCGGCAATTCACTCAAAAATGGTGCCAAACTTTTGCAAATGCTCCCCATAAAGGTTTGGCGGTCGAAACAGAAGGCTTTTTATCACAGGAAAAGAAATCTGCCCTCGACAACTTCACCGGCAGAAAAAGATTTTTTTGAAAAAATCGTAAGCCCCGGGGTCACAATTTCATAAAAAATCTGACTTTCAGCAATTCACTCAAAAATGGTGTCAAACGGTTGCAAATGCTCCCCTGAAAGGTTTGGCGATCGAAACAGAAGGCATTTAATCACAGGAAAAGAAATCAGCCCTCGACAACTGAACCGGCAGAAAAAGATTTTTTTGAAAAAATCCTAAGCCCCGGGGTCACAATTTCATAAAAAATCTGACTTTCCGCAATTCACTCAAAAATGGTGCCAAACGGTTGCAAATGCTCCCCTGAAAGGTTGCGCAGTCGAAACAAAAGGATTTTAATCAGAGGAAAAGAAATCAGCCCTCGACAACTTAACCGGCAGAAAAGTATTTTTTTGAAAAAATCCTAAGCCCCGTGGTCACAATGTCATAAAAAATCTGACTTTCGGCAATTCACTCAAAAATGGTGCCAAACGGTTGCAAATGCTCCCCTGAAAGATTTGGCGATCGAAACAGAAGGCATTTAATCACAGGAAAAGAAATCAGCCCTCGACAACTTCACCAGCAGAAAAAGATTTTTTTGAAAAAATCCTAAGCCCCGGGGTCACAATTTCATAAAAAATCTGACTTTCGGAAATTCACTCAAAAATGGTGCCAAACTTTTGCAAATGCTCCCCTGAAAGGTTTGGCGATCGAAACAGAAGGCACTTAATCACAGGAAAATAAATCAGCCCCCGACAACATCACCGGCAGAAAAATATTTTTTTGAAAAAAATCTTAAGCCCCGGGGTCACAATTTCATAAAAAATCTGACTTTCGGCAATTCACTCAAAAATGGTGTCAAACGGTTGCAAATGCTCCCCTGAAAGGTTTGGCGATCGAAACAGAAGGATTTTAATCACAGGAAAAGAAATCAGCCCTCGACAACTTCACCAGCAGCAAAAGATTTTTTTGAAAAAATCCTAAGCCCCGGGGTCACAATTTCATAAAAAATCTGACTTTCGGAAATTCACTCAAAAATGGTGCCAAACTTTTCAAATGCTCCCCTGAAAGGTTTGGCGATCGAAACAGAAGGCATTTAATCACAGGAAAATAAATCAGCCCCCGACAACTTCACGGGCAGAAAAAGATTTTTTTTGAAAAAATCCTAAGCCCCGGGGTCACAATTTCATAAAAAATCTGACTTTCGGCAATTCACTCAAAAATGGTGTCAAACGGTTGCAAATGCTCCCCTGAAAGGTTTGGAGATCGAAACAGAAGGATTTTAATCACAGGAAAAGAAATCAGCCCTCGACAACTTCACCAGCAGAAAAAGATTTTTTTGAAAAAATCCTAAGCCCCGGGGTCACAATTTCATAAAAAATCTGACTTTCGGCAATTCACTCAAAAATGGTGCCAAACTTTTGCAAATGCTCCCCTGAAAGGTTTCGCGGTCGAAACAGAAGGCTTTTTATCACAGGAAAGGAAATCAGCCCTCGACAACTTCACCGGCAGAAAAAGATTTTTTTGAAAAAATCCTAAGCCCCGGGGTCACAATTTCATAAAAAATCTGACTTTCGGCAATTCACTCAAAAATGGTGCCAAACCTTTGCAAATGCTCCCCTGAGAGGTTTGGCGGTCAAAACAGAAGGATTTTAATCACAGGAAAAGCAATCAGCCCTCGACAACTGAACTGGCAGGAAAAGATTTTTTTGAAAAAATCCTAAGCCCCGGGGTCACAATTTCATAAAAAATCTGACTTTCGGCAATTCACTCAAAAATGGTGCCAAACAGTTGCAAATGCTCCCCTGAGAGGTTTGGCGGTCAAAACAGAAGGATTTTAATCACAGGAAAAGCAATCAGCCCTCGACAACTGAACCGGCAGGAAAAGATTTTTTTGAAAAAATCCTAAACCCCGGGGTCTCAATTTCATAAAAAATCTGACTTTCGGCAATTCACTCAAAAATGGTGCCAAACGGTTGCAAATGCTCCCCTGAAAGGTGTGGCGATCGAAACAGAAGGCATTTAATCACAGGAAAAGAAATCAGCCCCCGACAACTTCACCGGCAGAAATAATTTTTTTTGAAAAAATCCTAAGCCCCGGGGTCACAATTTCATAAAAAATCTGACTTTCGGCAATTCACTCAAAAATGGTGCCAAACTTTTGCAAATGCTCCCCTGAAAGCTTTGGCGATCGAAACAGAAGGCATTTAATCACGGGAAAAGAAATCAGCCCCCGACAACTGAACCAGCAGAAAAAGATTTTTTTGAAAAAATCCTAAGCCCCGGGGTCACAATTTCATAAAAAATCTGACTTTCGGCAATTCACTCAAAAATGGTGCCAAACTTTTGCAAATGCTCCCCTGAAAGGTTTGGCGATCGAAACAGAAGGATTTTAATCACAGGAAAAGAAATCAGCCCTCGACAACTTCACAAGCAGAAAAAGATTTTTTTGAAAAAATCCTAAGCCCCAGGGTCACAATTTCATAAAAAATCTGACTTTCGGCAATTCACTCAAAAATGGTGCCAAACGGTTGCAAATGCTCCCCTGAGAGGTTTGGCGGTCGAAATAGAAGGATTTTAATCACAGGAAAAGAAATCAGCCCTCGACAACTGAACCGGCAGAAAAAGATTTTTTTGAAAAAATCCTAAGCCCCGGGGTCACAATTTCATAAAAAATCTGACTTTCGGCAATTCACTCAAAAATGGTGCCAAACTTTTGCAAATGCTCCCCTGAGAGGTTTGGCGGTCGAAACAGAAGGATTTTAATCACAGGAAAAGAAATCAGCCCTCGACAACTTAACCGGCAGAAAAATATTTTTTTGAAAAAATCCTAAGCCCCGGGGTCACAATTTCATAAAAAATCTGACTTTCGGCAATTCACTCAAAAATGGTGCCAAACTTTTGCAAATGCTCCCCTGAAAGGTTTGGCGGTCGAAACAGAAGGCTTTTTATCACAGGAAAAGAAATTAGCCCTCGACAACTTCACCGACAGAAAAAGATTTTTTTGAAAAAATCCTAAGCCCCGGGGTCACAATTTCATAACAAATCTGACTTTTGGCAATTCAGTCAAAAATGGTGCCAAACGGTTGCAAATGCTCCCCTGAGAGGTTTGGCGGTCAAAACAGAAGGATTTTAATCACAGGAAAAGAAATCAGCCCTCGACAACTGAACCGGCAGAAAAAGATTTTTTTGAAAAAATCCTAAGCCCCGGGGTCACAATTTCATAACAAATCTGACTTTCTGCATTTCACTCAAAAATGGTGCCAAACTTTTGCAAATGCTCCCCTGAGAGGTTTGGCGGTCAAAACAGAAGGATTTTAAACACAGGAAAAGAAATCAGCCCTCGACAACTTCACCGACAGAAAAAGATTTTTTTGAAAAAATCCTAAGCCCCGGGGTCACAATTTCATAACAAATCTGACTTTTGGCAATTCACTCAAAAATGGTGCCAAACGGTTGCAAATGCTCCCCTGAGAGGTTTGGCGGTCAAAACAGAAGGATTTTAATCACAGGAAAAGCAATCAGCCCTCGACAACGGAACCGGCAGAAAAAGATTTTTTTGAAAAAATCCCAAGCCCCGGGGTCTCAATTTCATAAAAAATCTGACTTTCTGCATTTCACTCAAAAATGGTGCCAAACTTTTGCAAATGCTCCCCTGAAAGTTTTGGCGGTCGAAACAGAAGGCTTTTTATCACAGGAAAAGAAATCAGCCCTCGACAACTTCACCGACAGAAAAAGATTTTTTTGAAAAAATCCTAAGCCCCGGGGTCACAATTTCATAACAAATCTGACTTTCGGCAATTCACTCAAAATTGGTGCCAAACGGTTGCAAATGCTCCCCTGAGAGGTTTGGCGGTCAAAACAGAAGGATTTTAATCACAGGAAAAGAAATCAGCCCTCGACAACTAAACCGGCACAAAAAGATTTTTTTGAAAAAATCCTAATCCCCGGGGTCACAATTTCATAAAAAATCTGACTTTCGGCAATTCACTCAAAAATGGTGCCAAACGGTTGCAAATGCTCCCCTGAGAGGTTTGGCGGTCAAAACAGAAGGATTTTAATCACAGGAAAAGCAATCAGCCCTCGACAACTGAACCGGCAGAAAAAGATTTTTTTGAAAAAATCCTAAGCCCCGGGGTCTCAATTTCATAAAAAATATGACTTTCGGCAATTCACTCAAAAATGGTGCCAAACTTTTGCAAATGCTCCCCTGAAAGGTTTGGCGGTCGAAACAGAAGGCTTTTTATCACAGGAAAAGAAATCAGCCCTCGACAACTTCACCGACAGAAAAAGATTTTTTTGAAAAAATCCTAAGCCCCGGGGTCACAATTTCATAACAAATCTGACTTTTGGCAATTCACTCAAAAATGGTGCCAAACGGTTGCAAATGCTCCCCTGAGAGGTTTGGCGGTCAAAACAGAAGGATTTTAATCACAGGAAAAGCAATCAGCCCTCGACAACTGAACCGGCAGAAAAAGATTTTTTTGAAAAAATCCTAAACCCCGGGGTCTCAATTTCATAAAAAATCTGACTTTCTGCATTTCACTCAAAAATGGTGCCACACTTTTGCAAATGCTCCCCTGAAAGGTTTGGCGGTCGAAACAGAAGGCTTTTTATCACAGGAAAAGAAATCAGCCCTCGACAACTTCACCGGCAGAAAAAGATTTTTTTGAAAAAATCCTAAGCCCCAGGGTCACAATTTCATAACAAATCTGACTTTTGGCAATTCACTCAAAAATGGTGCCAAACGGTTGCAAATGCTCCCCTGAGAGGTTTGGCGGTCGAAACAGAAGGATTTTAATCACAGGAAAAGCAATCAGCCCTCGACAACTTCACCGGCAGAAAAAGATTTTTTTGAAAAAATCCTAAGCCCCGGGGTCACAATTTCATAAAAAATCTGACTTTCGGCAATTCACTCAAAAATGGTGTCAAACGGTTGCAAATGCTCCCCTGAAAGGTTTGGCGATCGAAACAGAAGGCATTTAATCACGGGAAAAGAAATCAGCCCCCGACAACTGAACCGGCAGAAAAAGATTTTTTTGAAAAAATCCTAAGCCCCGGGGTCACAATTTCATAAAAAATCTGACTTTCGGCAATTCACTCAAAAATGGTGCCAAACGGTTGCAAATGCTCCCCTGAGAGGTTTGGCGGTCGAAACAGAAGGATTTTAATCACAGGAAAAGCAATCAGCCCTCGACAACTTCACCGGCAGAAAAAGATTTTTTTGAAAAAATCCTAAGCCCCGGGGTCACAATTTCATAAAAAATCTGACTTTCGGCAATTCACTCAAAAATGGTGCCAAACGGTTGCAAATGCTCCCCTGAGAGGTTTGGCGGTCGAAACAGAAGGCTTTTTATCACAGGAAAAGAAATCAGCCCTCGACAACTTCACCAGCAGAAAAAGATTTTTTTGAAAAAATCCTAAGGCCCGGGGTCACAATTTCATAAAAAAATCTGACTTTCGGCAATTCACTCAAAAATGGTGCCAAACTTTTGCAAATGCTCCCCTGAAAGGTTTGGCGGACGAAACAGAAGGCTTTTTATCACAGGAAAAGAAATCAGCCCTCGACAACTTCACCGACAGAAAAAGATTTTTTTGAAAAAATCCTAAGCCCCGGGGTCACAATTTCATAACAAATCTGACTTTTGGCAATTCACTCAAAAATGGTGCCAAACGGTTGCAAATGCTCCCCTGAGAGGTTTGGCGGTCAAAACAGAAGGATTTTAATCACAGGAAAAGCAATCAGCCCTCGACAACTGAACCGGCAGAAAAAGATTTTTTTGAAAAAATCCTAAGCCCCGGGGTCTCAATTTCATAAAAAATCTGACTTTCTGCATTTCACTCAAAAATGGTTCCACACTTTTGCAAATGCTCCCCTGAAAGGTTTGGCGGTCGAAACAGAAGGCTTTTTATCACAGGAAAAGAAATCAGCCCTCGACAACTTCACCGGCAGAAAAAGATTTTTTTGAAAAAATCCTAAGCCCCGGGGTCACAATTTCATAACAAATCTGACTTTCGGCATTTCACTCAAAATTGGTGCCAAACGGTTGCAAATGCTCCCCTGAGAGGTTTGGCGGTCAAAACAGAAGGCTTTTTATCACAGGAAAAGAAATCAGCCCTCGACAACTAAACCGGCACAAAAAGATTTTTTTGAAAAAATCCTAATCCCCGGGGTCACAATTTCATAAAAAATCTGACTTTCGGCAATTCACTCAAAAATGTTGCCAAACGGTTGCAAATGCTCCCCTGAGAGGTTTGGCGGTCGAAACAGAAGGCATTTAATCACGGGAAAAGAAATCAGCCCCCGACAACTGAACCGGCAGAAAAAGATTTTTTTGAAAAAATCCTAAGCCCCGGGGTCACAATTTCATAAAAAAATCTGACTTTCGGCAATTCACTCAAAAATGGTGCCAAACTTTTGCAAATGCTCCCCTGAAAGGTTTCGCGGTCGAAACAGAAGGTTTTTTATTACAGGAAAAGAAATCAGCCCTCGACAACTGAACCGGTAGAAAAATTTTTTTTTGAAAAAATCCTAAGCCCCGGGGTCACAATTTCATAAAAAATCTGACTTTCGGCAATTCACTCAAAAATGGTGCCAAACGGTTGCAAATGCTCCCCTGAAAGGTTTGGCGATCGAAACAGAAGGCTTTTTATCACAGGAAAGGAAATCAGCCCTCGACAACTTCACCGGCAGAAAAAGATTTTTTTGAAAAAATCCTAAGCCCCGGGGTCACAATTTCATAAAAAATCTGACTTTTGGCAATTCACTCAAAAATGGTGCCAAACTTTTGCAAATGCTCCCCTGAAAGGTTTGGCGGTCGAAACAGAAGGCTTTTTATCACAGGAAAGGAAATCAGCCCTCGACAACTTCACCGGCAGAAAAAGATTTTTTTGAAAAAATCCTAAGCCCCGGGGTCACAATTTCATAAAAAATCTGACTTTCGGCAATGCACTCAAAAATGGTGCCATACCGTTGCAAATGCTCCCCTGAGAGGTTTGGCGGTCAAAACAGAAGGATTTTAATCACAGGAAAAGCAATCAGCCCTCGACAACTGAACCGGCAGAAAAAGATTTTTTTGAAAAAATCCTAAGCCCTGGGGTCTCAATTTCATAAAAAATCTGACTTTCTGCATTTCACTCAAAAATGGTGCCAAACTTTTGCAAATGCTCCCCTGAAAGGTTTGGCGGTCGAAACAGAAGGCTTTTTATGACAGGAAAAGAAATCAGCCCTCGACAACTGAACCGGTAGAAAAATTTTTTTTTAAAAAAAATCCTAAGCCCCGGGGTCACAATTTCATAAAAAAATCTGACTTTCGGCAATTCACTCAAAAATGGTGCCAAACTTTTGCAAATGCTCCCCTGAAAGGTTTGGCGATCGAAACAGAAGGCATTTAATCACAGGAAAAGAAATCAGCCCCCGACAACTTCACCGGCAGAAAAAGATTTTTTTGAAAAAATCCTAAGCCCCGGGGTCACAATTTCATAAAAAATCTGACTTTCGGCAATTCACTCAAAAATGGTGCCAAACTTTTGCAAATGCTCCCCATAAAGGTTTGGCGGTCAAAACAGAAGGCTTTTTATCACAGGAAAAGAAATCAGCCCTCGACAACTGAACCGGCAGAAAAAGATTTTTTTGAAAAAATCCTAAGCCCCGGGGTCACAATTTCATAACAAATCTGACTTTCGGCAATTCACTCAAAAATGGTGCCAAACGGTTGCAAATGCTCCCCTGAGAGGTTTGGCGGTCGAAACAGAAGGATTTTAATCACAGGAAAAGAAATCAGCCCTCGACAACTTAACCGGCACAAAAAGATTTTTTTGAAAAAATCTTAAGCCCCGGGGTCACAATTTCATAAAAAATCTGACTTTCGGCAATTCACTCAAAAATGGTGCCAAACGGTTGCAAATGCTCCCCTGAAAGGTTTGGCGGTCGAAACAGAAGGCTTTTTATCACAGGAAAAGAAATCAGCCCTCGAGAACTTCACCGGCAGAAAAATATTTTTTTGAAAAATTCCTAAGCCCCGGGGTCACAATTTCATAAAAAAATCTGACTTTCGGCAATTCACTCAAAAATGGTGCCAAACGGTTGCAAATGCTCCCCTGAGAGGTTTGGCGGTCGAAACAGAAGGATTTTAATCACAGGAAAAGAAATTAGCCCTCGACAACTTAACCGGCACAAAAAAATTTTTTTGAAAAAATCTTAAGCCCCGGGGTCACAATTTCATAAAAAATCTGACTTTCGGCAATTCACTCAAAAATGGAGCCAAACGGTTGCAAATGCTCCCCTGAGAGGTTTGGCGGTCGAAACATAAGGATTTAAATCACAGGAAAAGAAATCAGCCCTCGACAACTGAACCGGCAGAAAAAGATTTTTTTGAAAAAATCCTAAGCCCCGGGGTCACAATTTCATAAAAAATCTGACTTTCGGCAATTCACTCAAAAATGGTGCCAAACGGTTGCAAATACTCCACTGAGAGGTTTGGCGGTCGAAACAGAAGGCATTTAATCACGGGAAAAGAAATCAGCCCCCGACAACTGAGGCGGCAGAAAAAGATTTTTTTGAAAAAATCCTAAGCCCCGGGGTCACAATTAGATAAAAAGTCTGACTTTCGGCAATTCACTCAAAAATGGTGCCAACCTGTTGCAAATGCTCCCCTGAAAGGTTTCGCGGTCGAAACAGAAGGTTTTTTATTACAGGAAAAGAAATCAGCCCTCGACAACTGAACCGGTAGAAAAAGATTTTTTTGAAAAAATCCTAAGCCCCGGGGTCACAATTTCATAAAAAATCTGACTTTCGGCAATTCACTCAAAAATGGTGTCAAACGGTTGCAAATGCTCCCCTGAAAGGTTTGGCGATCGAAACAGAAGGCATTTAATCACGGGAAAAGAAATCAGCCCCCGACAACTGAACCGGCAGAAAAAGATTTTTTTGAAAAAATCCTAAGCCCCGGGGTCACAATTTCATAAAAAATCTGACTTTCGGCAATTCACTCAAAAATGGTGCCAAACGGTTGCAAATGCTCCCCTGAGAGGTTTGGCGGTCGAAACAGAAGGATTTTAATCACAGGAAAAGCAATCAGCCCTCGACAACTTCACCGGCAGAAAAAGATTTTTTTGAAAAAATCCTAAGCCCCGGGGTCACAATTTCATAAAAAATCTGACTTTCGGCAATTCACTCAAAAATGGTGCCAAACGGTTGCAAATGCTCCCCTGAGAGGTTTGGCGGTCGAAACAGAAGGCTTTTTATCACAGGAAAAGAAATCAGCCCTCGACAACTTCACCAGCAGAAAAAGATTTTTTTGAAAAAATCCTAAGGCCCGGGGTCACAATTTCATAAAAAAATCTGACTTTCGGCAATTCACTCAAAAATGGTGCCAAACTTTTGCAAATGCTCCCCTGAAAGGTTTGGCGGACGAAACAGAAGGCTTTTTATCACAGGAAAAGAAATCAGCCCTCGACAACTTCACCGACAGAAAAAGATTTTTTTGAAAAAATCCTAAGCCCCGGGGTCACAATTTCATAACAAATCTGACTTTTGGCAATTCACTCAAAAATGGTGCCAAACGGTTGCAAATGCTCCCCTGAGAGGTTTGGCGGTCAAAACAGAAGGATTTTAATCACGGGAAAAGAAATCAGCCCCCGACAACTGAGGCGGCAGAAAAAGATTTTTTTGAAAAAATCCTAAGCCCCGGGGTCACAATTAGATAAAAAGTCTGACTTTCGGCAATTCACTCAAAAATGGTGCCAACCTGTTGCAAATGCTCCCCTGAAAGGTTTCGCGGTCGAAACAGAAGGTTTTTTATTACAGGAAAAGCAATCAGCCCTCGA
Organism: Podarcis muralis; assembly: GCF_964188315.1. Classification (NCBI taxonomy): domain Eukaryota; kingdom Metazoa; phylum Chordata; class Lepidosauria; order Squamata; family Lacertidae; genus Podarcis; species Podarcis muralis. The sequence goes on from NC_135662.1 coordinate 79,743,933, forward strand.
CAACTTCACCGGCAGAAAAAGATTTTTTTGAAAAAATCCTAAGCCCCGGGGTCACAATTTCATAAAAAATCTGACTTTCGGCAATTCACTCAAAAATGGTGTCAAACGGTTGCAAATGCTCCCCTGAAAGGTTTGGCGATCGAAACAGAAGGCATTTAATCACGGGAAAAGAAATCAGCCCCCGACAACTGAACCGGCAGAAAAAGATTTTTTTGAAAAAATCCTAAGCCCCGGGGTCACAATTTCATAAAAAATCTGACTTTCGGCAATTCACTCAAAAATGGTGCCAAACGGTTGCAAATGCTCCCCTGAGAGGTTTGGCGGTCGAAACAGAAGGCTTTTTATCACAGGAAAAGAAATCAGCCCTCGACAACTTCACCAGCAGAAAAAGATTTTTTTGAAAAAATCCTAAGGCCCGGGGTCACAATTTCATAAAAAAATCTGACTTTCGGCAATTCACTCAAAAATGGTGCCAAACTTTTGCAAATGCTCCCCTGAAAGGTTTGGCGGACGAAACAGAAGGCTTTTTATCACAGGAAAAGAAATCAGCCCTCGACAACTTCACCGACAGAAAAAGATTTTTTTGAAAAAATCCTAAGCCCCGGGGTCACAATTTCATAACAAATCTGACTTTTGGCAATTCACTCAAAAATGGTGCCAAACGGTTGCAAATGCTCCCCTGAGAGGTTTGGCGGTCAAAACAGAAGGATTTTAATCACAGGAAAAGCAATCAGCCCTCGACAACTGAACCGGCAGAAAAAGATTTTTTTGAAAAAATCCTAAGCCCCGGGGTCTCAATTTCATAAAAAATCTGACTTTCTGCATTTCACTCAAAAATGGTGCCACACTTTTGCAAATGCTCCCCTGAAAGGTTTGGCAGTCGAAACAGAAGGCTTTTTATCACAGGAAAAGAAATCAGCCCTCGACAACTTCACCGGCAGAAAAAGATTTTTTTGAAAAAATCCTAAGCCCCGGGGTCACAATTTCATAACAAATCTGACTTTCGGCATTTCACTCAAAATTGGTGCCAAACGGTTGCAAATGCTCCCCTGAGAGGTTTGGCGGTCAAAACAGAAGGCTTTTTATCACAGGAAAAGAAATCAGCCCTCGACAACTAAACCGGCACAAAAAGATTTTTTTGAAAAAATCCTAATCCCCGGGGTCACAATTTCATAAAAAATCTGACTTTCGGCAATTCACTCAAAAATGTTGCCAAACGGTTGCAAATGCTCCCCTGAGAGGTTTGGCGGTCGAAACAGAAGGCATTTAATCACGGGAAAAGAAATCAGCCCCCGACAACTGAACCGGCAGAAAAAGATTTTTTTGAAAAAATCCTAAGCCCCGGGGTCACAATTTCATAAAAAAATCTGACTTTCGGCAATTCACTCAAAAATGGTGCCAAACTTTTGCAAATGCTCCCCTGAAAGGTTTCGCGGTCGAAACAGAAGGTTTTTTATTACAGGAAAAGAAATCAGCCCTCGACAACTGAACCGGTAGAAAATTTTTTTTTTGAAAAAATCCTAAGCCCCGGGGTCACAATTTCATAAAAAATCTGACTTTCGGCAATTCACTCAAAAATGGTGCCAAACTTTTGCAAATGCTCCCCTGAAAGGTTTGGCGATCGAAACAGAAGGCTTTTTATCACAGGAAAGGAAATCAGCCCTCGACAACTTCACCGGCAGAAAAAGATTTTTTTGAAAAAATCCTAAGCCCCGGGGTCACAATTTCATAAAAAATCTGACTTTTGGCAATTCACTCAAAAATGGTGCCAAACTTTTGCAAATGCTCCCCTGAAAGGTTTGGCGGTCGAAACAGAAGGCTTTTTATCACAGGAAAGGAAATCAGCCCTCGACAACTTCACCGGCAGAAAAAGATTTTTTTGAAAAAATCCTAAGCCCCGGGGTCACAATTTCATAAAAAATCTGACTTTCGGCAATGCACTCAAAAATGGTGCCATACCGTTGCAAATGCTCCCCTGAGAGGTTTGGCGGTCAAAACAGAAGGATTTTAATCACAGGAAAAGCAATCAGCCCTCGACAACTGAACCGGCAGAAAAAGATTTTTTTGAAAAAATCCTAAGCCCCGGGGTCTCAATTTCATAAAAAATCTGACTTTCTGCATTTCACTCAAAAATGGTGCCAAACTTTTGCAAATGCTCCCCTGAAAGGTTTGGCGGTCGAAACAGAAGGCTTTTTATCACAGGAAAAGAAATCAGCCCTCGACAACTGAACCGGTAGAAAAAATTTTTTTAAAAAAAAATCCTAAGCCCCGGGGTCACAATTTCATAAAAAAATCTGACTTTCGGCAATTCACTCAAAAATGGTGCCAAACTTTTGCAAATGCTCCCCTGAAAGGTTTGGCGATCGAAACAGAAGGCATTTAATCACAGGAAAAGAAATCAGCCCCCGACAACTTCACCGGCAGAAAAAGATTTTTTTGAAAAAATCCTAAGCCCCGGGGTCACAATTTCATAAAAAATCTGACTTTCGGCAATTCACTCAAAAATGGTGCCAAACTTTTGCAAATGCTCCCCATAAAGGTTTGGCGGTCAAAACAGAAGGCTTTTTATCACAGGAAAAGAAATCAGCCCTCGACAACTGAACCGGCAGAAAAAGATTTTTTTGAAAAAATCCTAAGCCCCGGGGTCACAATTTCATAACAAATCTGACTTTCGGCAATTCACTCAAAAATGGTGCCAAACGGTTGCAAATGCTCCCCTGAGAGGTTTGGCGGTCGAAACAGAAGGATTTTAATCACAGGAAAAGAAATCAGCCCTCGACAACTTAACCGGCACAAAAAGATTTTTTTGAAAAAATCTTAAGCCCCGGGGTCACAATTTCATAAAAAATCTGACTTTCGGCAATTCACTCAAAAATGGTGCCAAACGGTTGCAAATGCTCCCCTGAAAGGTTTGGCGGTCGAAACAGAAGGCTTTTTATCACAGGAAAAGAAATCAGCCCTCGAGAACTTCACCGGCAGAAAAATATTTTTTTGAAAAATTCCTAAGCCCCGGGGTCACAATTTCATAAAAAAATCTGACTTTCGGCAATTCACTCAAAAATGGTGCCAAACGGTTGCAAATGCTCCCCTGAGAGGTTTGGCGGTCGAAACAGAAGGATTTTAATCACAGGAAAAGAAATTAGCCCTCGACAACTTAACCGGCACAAAAAAATTTTTTTGAAAAAATCTTAAGCCCCGGGGTCACAATTTCATAAAAAATCTGACTTTCGGCAATTCACTCAAAAATGGAGCCAAACGGTTGCAAATGCTCCCCTGAGAGGTTTGGCGGTCGAAACATAAGGATTTTAATCACAGGAAAAGAAATCAGCCCTCGACAACTGAACCGGCAGAAAAAGATTTTTTTGAAAAAATCCTAAGCCCCGGGGTCACAATTTCATAAAAAAATCTGACTTTCGGCAATTCACTCAAAAATGGTGCCAAACGGTTGCAAATACTCCACTGAGAGGTTTGGCGGTCGAAACAGAAGGCATTTAATCACGGGAAAAGAAATCAGCCCCCGACAACTGAGGCGGCAGAAAAAGATTTTTTTGAAAAAATCCTAAGCCCCGGGGTCACAATTAGATAAAAAGTCTGACTTTCGGCAATTCACTCAAAAATGGTGCCAACCTGTTGCAAATGCTCCCCTGAAAGGTTTCGCGGTCGAAACAGAAGGTTTTTTATTACAGGAAAAGAAATCAGCCCTCGACAACTGAACCGGTAGAAAAAGATTTTTTTGAAAAAATCCTAAGCCCCGGGGTCACAATTTCATAAAAAATCTGACTTTCGGCAATTCACTCAAAAATGGTGTCAAACGGTTGCAAATGCTCCCCTGAAAGGTTTGGCGATCGAAACAGAAGGCATTTAATCACGGGAAAAGAAATCAGCCCCCGACAACTGAACCGGCAGAAAAAGATTTTTTTGAAAAAATCCTAAGCCCCGGGGTCACAATTTCATAAAAAATCTGACTTTCGGCAATTCACTCAAAAATGGTGCCAAACGGTTGCAAATGCTCCCCTGAGAGGTTTGGCGGTCGAAACAGAAGGATTTTAATCACAGGAAAAGCAATCAGCCCTCGACAACTTCACCGGCAGAAAAAGATTTTTTTGAAAAAATCCTAAGCCCCGGGGTCACAATTTCATAAAAAATCTGACTTTCGGCAATTCACTCAAAAATGGTGCCAAACGGTTGCAAATGCTCCCCTGAGAGGTTTGGCGGTCGAAACAGAAGGCTTTTTATCACAGGAAAAGAAATCTGCCCTCGACAACTTCACCAGCAGAAAAAGATTTTTTTGAAAAAATCCTAAGGCCCGGGGTCACAATTTCATAAAAAAATCTGACTTTCGGCAATTCACTCAAAAATGGTGCCAAACTTTTGCAAATGCTCCCCTGAAAGGTTTGGCGGACGAAACAGAAGGCTTTTTATCACAGGAAAAGAAATCAGCCCTCGACAACTTCACCGACAGAAAAAGATTTTTTTGAAAAAATCCTAAGCCCCGGGGTCACAATTTCATAACAAATCTGACTTTTGGCAATTCACTCAAAAATGGTGCCAAACGGTTGCAAATGCTCCCCTGAGAGGTTTGGCGGTCAAAACAGAAGGATTTTAATCACGGGAAAAGAAATCAGCCCCCGACAACTGAGGCGGCAGAAAAAGATTTTTTTGAAAAAATCCTAAGCCCCGGGGTCACAATTAGATAAAAAGTCTGACTTTCGGCAATTCACTCAAAAATGGTGCCAACCTGTTGCAAATGCTCCCCTGAAAGGTTTCGCGGTCGAAACAGAAGGTTTTTTATTACAGGAAAAGCAATCAGCCCTCGACAACTTCACCGGCAGAAAAAGATTTTTTTGAAAAAATCCTAAGCCCCGGGGTCACAATTTCATAAAAAATCTGACTTTCGGCAATTCACTCAAAAATGGTGTCAAACGGTTGCAAATGCTCCCCTGAAAGGTTTGGCGATCGAAACAGAAGGCATTTAATCACGGGAAAAGAAATCAGCCCCCGACAACTGAACCGGCAGAAAAAGATTTTTTTGAAAAAATCCTAAGCCCCGGGGTCACAATTTCATAAAAAATCTGACTTTCGGCAATTCACTCAAAAATGGTGCCAAACGGTTGCAAATGCTCCCCTGAGAGGTTTGGCGGTCGAAACAGAAGGCTTTTTATCACAGGAAAAGAAATCAGCCCTCGACAACTTCACCAGCAGAAAAAGATTTTTTTGAAAAAATCCTAAGGCCCGGGGTCACAATTTCATAAAAAAATCTGACTTTCGGCAATTCACTCAAAAATGGTGCCAAACTTTTGCAAATGCTCCCCTGAAAGGTTTGGCGGACGAAACAGAAGGCTTTTTATCACAGGAAAAGAAATCAGCCCTCGACAACTTCACCGACAGAAAAAGATTTTTTTGAAAAAATCCTAAGCCCCGGGGTCACAATTTCATAACAAATCTGACTTTTGGCAATTCACTCAAAAATGGTGCCAAACGGTTGCAAATGCTCCCCTGAGAGGTTTGGCGGTCAAAACAGAAGGATTTTAATCACAGGAAAAGCAATCAGCCCTCGACAACTGAACCGGCAGAAAAAGATTTTTTTGAAAAAATCCTAAGCCCCGGGGTCTCAATTTCATAAAAAATCTGACTTTCTGCATTTCACTCAAAAATGGTGCCACACTTTTGCAAATGCTCCCCTGAAAGGTTTGGCAGTCGAAACAGAAGGCTTTTTATCACAGGAAAAGAAATCAGCCCTCGACAACTTCACCGGCAGAAAAAGATTTTTTTGAAAAAATCCTAAGCCCCGGGGTCACAATTTCATAACAAATCTGACTTTCGGCATTTCACTCAAAATTGGTGCCAAACGGTTGCAAATGCTCCCCTGAGAGGTTTGGCGGTCAAAACAGAAGGCTTTTTATCACAGGAAAAGAAATCAGCCCTCGACAACTAAACCGGCACAAAAAGATTTTTTTGAAAAAATCCTAATCCCCGGGGTCACAATTTCATAAAAAATCTGACTTTCGGCAATTCACTCAAAAATGTTGCCAAACGGTTGCAAATGCTCCCCTGAGAGGTTTGGCGGTCGAAACAGAAGGCATTTAATCACGGGAAAAGAAATCAGCCCCCGACAACTGAACCGGCAGAAAAAGATTTTTTTGAAAAAATCCTAAGCCCCGGGGTCACAATTTCATAAAAAAATCTGACTTTCGGCAATTCACTCAAAAATGGTGCCAAACTTTTGCAAATGCTCCCCTGAAAGGTTTCGCGGTCGAAACAGAAGGTTTTTTATTACAGGAAAAGAAATCAGCCCTCGACAACTGAACCGGTAGAAAATTTTTTTTTTGAAAAAATCCTAAGCCCCGGGGTCACAATTTCATAAAAAATCTGACTTTCGGCAATTCACTCAAAAATGGTGCCAAACTTTTGCAAATGCTCCCCTGAAAGGTTTGGCGATCGAAACAGAAGGCTTTTTATCACAGGAAAGGAAATCAGCCCTCGACAACTTCACCGGCAGAAAAAGATTTTTTTGAAAAAATCCTAAGCCCCGGGGTCACAATTTCATAAAAAATCTGACTTTTGGCAATTCACTCAAAAATGGTGCCAAACTTTTGCAAATGCTCCCCTGAAAGGTTTGGCGGTCGAAACAGAAGGCTTTTTATCACAGGAAAGGAAATCAGCCCTCGACAACTTCACCGGCAGAAAAAGATTTTTTTGAAAAAATCCTAAGCCCCGGGGTCACAATTTCATAAAAAATCTGACTTTCGGCAATGCACTCAAAAATGGTGCCATACCGTTGCAAATGCTCCCCTGAGAGGTTTGGCGGTCAAAACAGAAGGATTTTAATCACAGGAAAAGCAATCAGCCCTCGACAACTGAACCGGCAGAAAAAGATTTTTTTGAAAAAATCCTAAGCCCCGGGGTCTCAATTTCATAAAAAATCTGACTTTCTGCATTTCACTCAAAAATGGTGCCAAACTTTTGCAAATGCTCCCCTGAAAGGTTTGGCGGTCGAAACAGAAGGCTTTTTATCACAGGAAAAGAAATCAGCCCTCGACAACTGAACCGGTAGAAAAATTTTTTTTAAAAAAAAATCCTAAGCCCCGGGGTCACAATTTCATAAAAAAATCTGACTTTCGGCAATTCACTCAAAAATGGTGCCAAACTTTTGCAAATGCTCCCCTGAAAGGTTTGGCGATCGAAACAGAAGGCATTTAATCACAGGAAAAGAAATCAGCCCCCGACAACTTCACCGGCAGAAAAAGATTTTTTTGAAAAAATCCTAAGCCCCGGGGTCACAATTTCATAAAAAATCTGACTTTCGGCAATTCACTCAAAAATGGTGCCAAACTTTTGCAAATGCTCCCCATAAAGGTTTGGCGGTCAAAACAGAAGGCTTTTTATCACAGGAAAAGAAATCAGCCCTCGACAACTGAACCGGCAGAAAAAGATTTTTTTGAAAAAATCCTAAGCCCCGGGGTCACAATTTCATAACAAATCTGACTTTCGGCAATTCACTCAAAAATGGTGCCAAACGGTTGCAAATGCTCCCCTGAGAGGTTTGGCGGTCGAAACAGAAGGATTTTAATCACAGGAAAAGAAATCAGCCCTCGACAACTTAACCGGCACAAAAAGATTTTTTTGAAAAAATCTTAAGCCCCGGGGTCACAATTTCATAAAAAATCTGACTTTCGGCAATTCACTCAAAAATGGTGCCAAACGGTTGCAAATGCTCCCCTGAAAGGTTTGGCGGTCGAAACAGAAGGCTTTTTATCACAGGAAAAGAAATCAGCCCTCGAGAACTTCACCGGCAGAAAAATATTTTTTTGAAAAATTCCTAAGCCCCGGGGTCACAATTTCATAAAAAAATCTGACTTTCGGCAATTCACTCAAAAATGGTGCCAAACGGTTGCAAATGCTCCCCTGAGAGGTTTGGCGGTCGAAACAGAAGGATTTTAATCACAGGAAAAGAAATTAGCCCTCGACAACTTAACCGGCACAAAAAAATTTTTTTGAAAAAATCTTAAGCCCCGGGGTCACAATTTCATAAAAAATCTGACTTTCGGCAATTCACTCAAAAATGGAGCCAAACGGTTGCAAATGCTCCCCTGAGAGGTTTGGCGGTCGAAACATAAGGATTTTAATCACAGGAAAAGAAATCAGCCCTCGACAACTGAACCGGCAGAAAAAGATTTTTTTGAAAAAATCCTAAGCCCCGGGGTCACAATTTCATAAAAAATCTGACTTTCGGCAATTCACTCAAAAATGGTGCCAAACGGTTGCAAATACTCCACTGAGAGGTTTGGCGGTCGAAACAGAAGGCATTTAATCACGGGAAAAGAAATCAGCCCCCGACAACTGAGGCGGCAGAAAAAGATTTTTTTGAAAAAATCCTAAGCCCCGGGGTCACAATTAGATAAAAAGTCTGACTTTCGGCAATTCACTCAAAAATGGTGCCAACCTGTTGCAAATGCTCCCCTGAAAGGTTTCGCGGTCGAAACAGAAGGTTTTTTATTACAGGAAAAGAAATCAGCCCTCGACAACTGAACCGGTAGAAAAAAAATTTTTTGTAAAAATCCTAAACCCCGGGGTCACAATTTCATAAAAAATCTGACTTTCGGCAATTCACTCAAAAATGGTGCCAAACTTTTGCAAATGCTCCCCTGAAAGGTTTGGCGGTCGAAACAGAAGGATTTTAATCACAGGAAAAGAAATCAGCCCTCGGCAACTTCACCAGCAGAAAAAGATTTTTTTGAAAAAATCCTAAGCCCCAGGGTCACAATTTCATAAAAAATCTGACTTTCGGCAATTCACTCAAAAATGGTGCTAAACGGTTGCAAATGCTCCCCTGAATGGTTTGGCGGTCGAAACAGAAGGCTTTTTATCACAGGAAAAGAAATCAGCCCTCGACAACTTCACCGGCAGAAAAAGATTTTTTTGAAAAAATCCTAAGCCTCGGGGTCACAATTTCATAAAAAATCTGACTTTCGGCAATTCACTCAAAAATGGTGCCAAACGGTTGCAAATGCTCCCCTAAAAGGTTTGGCGGTCGAAACAGAAGGCTTTTTATCACAGGAAAAGAAATCAGCCCTCGACAACTTCACCGGCAGAAAAAGATTTTTTTGAAAAAATCCTAAGCCCCGGGGTCACAATTTCATAAAAACTCTGACTTTCGGCAATTCACTCAAAAATGGTGCCAAACTTTTGCAAATGCTCCCCTGAAAGGTTTGGCGGACGAAACAGAAGGCTTTTTATCACAGGAAAAGAAATCAGCCCTCGACAACTTCACCGGCAGAAAAATATTTTTTTGAAAAAATCCTAAGCCCCGGGGTCACAATTTCATAAAAAATCTGACTTTCGGCAATTCACTCAAAAATGGTGCCAAACGGTTGCAAATGCTCCCCTGAGACGTTTGTCGGTCAAAACAGAAGGCTTTTTATCACAGGAAAAGAAATCAGCCCTCGACAACTGAAGCGGCAGAAAAAGATTTTTTTGAAAAAATCCTAAGCCCCGGGGTCACAATTTCATAATTAATCTGACTTTCGGCAATTCACTCAAAAATGGTGCCAAACTTTTGCAAATGCTCCCCTGAAAGGTTTGGCGATCGAAACAGAAGGCATTTAATCACGGGAAAAGAAATCAGCCCCCGACAACTGAACCGGCAGAAAATGCTCCCCTGAGAGGTTTGGCGGTCGAAACAGAAGGCTTTTTATCACAGGAAAAGAAATCAGCCCTCGACAACTGAACCGGTAGAAAAAAATTTTTTTGAAAAAATCCTAAGCTCCGGGGTCACAATTTCATAAAAAATCTGACTTTCTGCATTTCACTCAAAAATGGTGCCAAACGGTTGCAAATGCTCCCCTGAGACGTTTGTCGGTCAAAACAGAATCCTTTTTATCACAGGAAAAGAAATCAGCCCTCGACAAGTGAACCGGCAGAAAAAGATTTTTTTGAAAAAATCCTAAGGTCCGGGGTCACAATTTCATAAAAAATCTGACTTTCTGCATTTCACTCAAAAATGGTGCCAAACTTTTGCAAATGCTCCCCTGAAAGGTTTCGCGGTTGAAACAGAAGGTTTTTTATTACAGGAAAAGAAATCAGCCCTCGACAACTGAACCGGTAGAAAAATTTTTTTTTGAAAAAATCCTAAGCCCCGGGGTCACAATTTCATAAAAAATCTGACTTTCGGCAATTCACTCAAAAATGGTGCCAAACTTTTGCAAATGCTCCCCTGAAAGGTTTGGCGATCGAAACAGAAGGCATTTAATCACAGGAAAAGAAATCAGCCCCCGACAACTTCACCGGCAGAAAAAGATTTTTTTGAAAAAATCCTAAGCCCCGGGGTCACAATTTCATAAAAAATCTGACTTTCGGCAATTCACTCAAAAATGGTGCCAAACTTTTGCAAATGCTCCCCTGAAAGGTTTGGCGGTCAAAACAGAAGGCTTTTTATCACAGGAAAAGAAATCAGCCCTCGACAACTGAACCGGCAGAAAAAGATTTTTTTGAAAAAATCCTAAGACCCGGGGTCACAATTTCATAAAATATCTGACTTTCTGCATTTCACTCAAAAATGGTGCCAAACTTTTGCAAATGCTCCCCTGAAAGGTTTCGCGGTCGAAACAGAAGGTTTTTTATTAAAGGAAAAGAAATCAGCCCTCGACAACTGAACCGGTAGGAAAATTTTTTTTTGAAAAAATCCTAAGCCCCGGGGTCACAATTTCATAAAAAATCTGACTTTCGGCAATTCACTCAAAAATGGTGCCAAACTTTTGCAAATGCTCCCCTGAAAGGTTTGGCGATCGAAACAGAAGGCATTTAATCACGGGAAAAGAAATCAGCCCCCGACAACTGAACCTGCAGAAAAAGATTTTTTTGAAAAATATCCTAAGCCCTGGGGTCACAATTTCATAAAAAATCTGACTTTCGGCAATTCACTCAAAAATGGTGCCAAACGGTTGCAAATGCTCCCCTGAGACGTTTGTCGGTCAAAACAGAAGGCTTTTTATCACAGGAAAAGGAATCAGCCCTCGACAACTGAACCGGCAGAAAAAGATTTTTTTGAAAAAATCCTAAGCTCCGGGGTCACAATTTCATAAAAAATCTGACTTTCTGCATTTCACTCAAAAATGGAGCCAAACTTTTGCAAATGCTCCCCTGAAAGGTTTCGCGGTCGAAACAGAAGGTTTTTTATTACAGGAAAAGAAATCAGCCCTCGACAACTGAACCGGTAGAAAAAATTTTTTTTGAAAAAATCCTAAGCCCCGGGGTCACAATTTCATAAAAAATCTGACTTTCGGCAATTCACTCAAAAATGGTGCCAAACTTTTGCAAATGCTCCCCTGAAAGGTTTGGCGATCGAAACAGAAGGCATTTAATCACGGGAAAAAGATTTTTTTGAAAAAATCCTAAGCCCCGGGGTCACAATTTCATAAAAAATCTGACTTTCGGCAATTCACTCAAAAATGGTGCGAAACGGTTGCAAATGCTCCCCTGAGACGTTTGTCGGTCAAAACAGAAGGCTTTTTATCACAGGAAAAGAAATCAGCCCTCGACAACTGAACCGGCAGAAAAAGATTTTTTTGAAAAAATCCTAAGCCCCGGGGTCACAATTTCATAAAAAATCTGACTTTCGGCAATTCACTCAAAAATGGTGCCAAACTTTTGCAAATGCTCCCCTGAAAGGTTTGGCGGTCAAAACAGAAGGCTTTTTATCACAGGAAAAGAAATCAGCCCTCGACAACTGAACCGGCAGAAAAAGATTTTTTTGAAAAAATCCTAAGCCCCGGGGTCACAATTTCATAAAAAATCTGACTTTCTGCATTTCACTCAAAAATGGTGCCAAACTTTTGCAAATGCTCCCCTGAAAGGTTTCGCGGTCGAAACAGAAGGTTTTTTATTACAGGAAAAGAAATCAGCCCTCGACAACTGAACCGGTAGAAAAAAAATTTTTTGAAAAAATCCTAAGCCCCGGGGTCACAATTTCATAAAAAATCTGACTTTCGGCAATTCACTCAAAAATGGTGCCAAACTTTTGCAAATGCTCCCCTGAAAGGTTTCGCGGTCGAAACAGAAGGCTTTTTATCACAGGAAAGGAAATCAGCCCTCGACAACTTCACCGGCAGAAAAAGATTTTTTTGAAAAAATCCTAAGCCCCGGGGTCACAATTTCATAACAAATCTGACTTTCGGCAATTCACTCAAAAATGGTGCCAAACGGTGGCAAATGCTCCCCTGAGAGGTTTGGCGGTCAAAACAGAAGGATTTTAATCACAGGAAAAGCAATCAGCCCTCGACAACTGAACCGGCAGAAAAAGATTTTTTTGAAAAAATCCTAAGCCCCGGGGTCTCAATTTCATAAAAAATCTGACTTTCTGCATTTCACTCAAAAATGGTGCCAAACTTTTGCAAATGCTCCCCTGAAAGGTTTGGCGGTCGAAACAGAAGGCTTTTTATCACAGGAAAAGAAATCAGCCCTCGACAACTGAACCGGTAGAAAAAATTTTTTTTGAAAAAATCCTAAGCCCCGGGGTCACAATTTCATAAAAAATCTGACTTTCGGCAATTCACTCAAAAATGGTGCCAAACTTTTGCAAATGCTCCCCTGAAAGGTTTGGCGATCGAAACAGAAGGCATTTAATCACAGGAAAAGAAATCAGCCCCCGACAACTTCACCGGCAGAAAAAGATTTTTTTGAAAAAATCCTAAGCCCCGGGGTCACAATTTCATAACAAATCTGACTTTCGGCAATTCACTCAAAAATGGTGCCAAACGGTTGCAAATGCTCCCCTGAGAGGTTTGGCGGTCGAAACAGAAGGATTTTAATCACAGGAAAAGAAATCAGCCCTCGACAACTTAACCGGCACAAAAAGATTTTTTTGAAAAAATCTTAAGCCCCGGGGTCACAATTTCATAAAAAATCTGACTTTCGGCAATTCACTCAAAAATGGTGCCAAACGGTTGCAAATGCTCCCCTGAAAGGTTTGGCGGTCGAAACAGAAGGCTTTTTATCACAGGAAAAGAAATCAGCCCTCGAGAACTTCACCGGCAGAAAAATATTTGTTTTGAAAAATTCCTAAGCCCCGGGGTCACAATTTCATAAAAAAATCTGACTTTCGGCAATTCACTCAAAAATGGTGCCAAACGGTTGCAAATGCTCCCCTGAGAGGTTTGGCGGTCGAAACAGAAGGATTTTAATCACAGGAAAAGAAATTAGCCCTCGACAACTTAACCGGCACAAAAAGATTTTTTTGAAAAAATCTTAAGCCCCGGGGTCACAATTTCATAAAAAATCTGACTTTCGGCAATTCACTCAAAAATGGTGCCAAACGGTTGCAAATGCTCCCCTGAGAGGTTTGGCGGTCGAAACATAAGGATTTTAATCACAGGAAAAGAAATCAGCCCTCGACAACTGAACCGGCAGAAAAAGATTTTTTTGAAAAAATCCTAAGCCCCGGGGTCACAATTTCATAAAAAATCTGACTTTCGGCAATTCACTCAAAAATGGTGCCAAACGGTTGCAAATACTCCACTGAGAGGTTTGGCGGTCGAAACAGAAGGCATTTAATCACGGGAAAAGAAATCAGCCCCCGACAACTGAGCCGGCAGAAAAAGATTTTTTTGAAAAAATCCTAAGCCCCGGGGTCACAATTAGATAAAAAGTCTGACTTTCGGCAATTCACTCAAAAATGGTGCCAACCTGTTGCAAATGCTCCCCTGAAAGGTTTCGCGGTCGAAACAGAAGGTTTTTTATTACAGGAAAAGAAATCAGCCCTCGACAACTGAACCGGTAGAAAAAATTTTTTTTGTAAAAATCCTAAACCCCGGGGTCACAATTTCATAAAAAATCTGACTTTCGGCATTTCACTCAAAAATGGTGCCAATCTTTTGCAAATGCTCCCCTGAAAGGTTTGGCGGTCGAAACAGAAGGATTTTAATCACAGGAAAAGAAATCAGCCCTCGGCAACTTCACCAGCAGAAAAAGATTTTTTTGAAAAAATCCTAAGCCCCGGGGTCACAATTTCATAAAAAATCTGACTTTCGGCAATTCACTCAAAAATGGTGCTAAACGGTTGCAAATGCTCCCCTGAATGGTTTGGCGGTCGAAACAGAAGGCTTTTTATCACAGGAAAAGAAATCAGCCCTCGACAACTTCACCGGCAGAAAAAGATTTTTTTGAAAAAATCCTAAGCCTCGGGGTCACAATTTCATAAAAAATCTGACTTTCGACAATTCACTCAAAAATGGTGCCAAACGGTTGCAAATGCTCCCCTAAAAGGTTTGGCGGTCGAAACAGAAGGCTTTTTATCACAGGAAAAGAAATCAGCCCTCGACAACTTCACCGGCAGAAAAAGATTTTTTTGAAAAAATCCTAAGCCCCGGGGTCACAATTTCATAAAACATCTGACTTTTGGCAATTCACTCAAAAATGGTGCCAAACTTTTGCAAATGCTCCCTTGAAAGGTTTGGCAGTCGAAACAGAAGGCTTTTTATCACAGGAAAAGAAATCAGCCCTCGACAACTGAACCGGTAGAAAATTTTTTTTTTGAAAAAATCCTAAGCCCCGGGGTCACAATTTCATAAAAAATCTGACTATCGGCAATTCACTCAAAAATGGTGCCAAACGGTTGCAAATGCTCCCCTGAGACGTTTGTCGGTCAAAACAGAAGGCTTTTTATCACAGGAAAAGAAATCAGCCCTCGACAACTGAACCGGCAGAAAAAGATTTTTTTGAAAAAATCCTAAGCCTCGGGGTCACAATTTCATAAAAAATCTGACTTTCGACAATTCACTCAAAAATGGTGCCAAACGGTTGCAAATGCTCCCCTAAAAGGTTTGGCGGTCGAAACAGAAGGCTTTTTATCACAGGAAAAGAAATCAGCCCTCGACAACTTCACCGGCAGAAAAAGATTTTTTTGAAAAAATCCTAAGCCCCGGGGTCACAATTTCATAAAACATCTGACTTTTGGCAATTCACTCAAAAATGGTGCCAAACTTTTGCAAATGCTCCCTTGAAAGGTTTGGCAGTCGAAACAGAAGGCTTTTTATCACAGGAAAAGAAATCAGCCCTCGACAACTGAACCGGTAGAAAATTTTTTTTTTGAAAAAATCCTAAGCCCCGGGGTCACAATTTCATAAAAAATCTGACTATCGGCAATTCACTCAAAAATGGTGCCAAACGGTTGCAAATGCTCCCCTGAGACGTTTGTCGGTCAAAACAGAAGGCTTTTTATCACAGGAAAAGAAATCAGCCCTCGACAACTGAACCGGCAGAAAAAGATTTTTTTGAAAAAATCCTAAGCCCCGGGGTCACAATTTCATAAAAAATCTGACTTTCTGCATTTCACTCAAAAATGGTGCCAAACTTTTGCAAATGCTCCCCTGAAAGGTTTCGCGGTCGAAACAGAAGGCTTTTTATCACAGGAAAAGAAATCAGCCCTCGACAACTGAACCGGCAGAAAAAGATTTTTTTGAAAAAATCCTAAGCCCCGGGGTCACAATTTCATAAAAAATCTGACTTTCGGCAATTCACTCAAAAATGGTGCCAAACGGTTGCAAATGCTCCCCTAAAAGGTTTGGCGGTCGAAACAGAAGGCTTTTTATCACAGGAAAAGAAATCAGCCCTCGACAACTTCACGGGCAGAAAAAGATTTTTTTGAAAAAATCCTAAGCCCCGGGGTCACAATTTCATAAAAACTCTGACTTTCGGCAATTAACTCAAAAATGGTGTCAAACGGTTGCAAATGCTCCCCTGAAAGGTTTGGCGATCGAAACAGAAGGCATTTAATCACGGGAGAAGAAATCAGCCCCCGACAACTGAACCGGCAGGAAAAGATTTTTTTGAAAAAATCCTAAGCCCCGGGGTCACAATTTCATAAAAAATCTGACTTTCGGCAATTCACTCAAAAATGGTGCCAAACGGTTGCAAATGCTCCCCTGAGAGGTTTGGCGGTCGAAACAGAAGGATTTTAATCACAGGAAAAGAAATCAGCCCTCGACAACTTCACCGGCAGAAAAAGATTTTTTTGAAAAAATCCTAAGCCCCGGGGTCACAATTTCATAAAAAATCTGACTTTCGGCAATTCACTCAAAAATGGTGCCAAACGGTTGCAAATGCTCCCCTGAGAGGTTTGGCGGTCGAAACAGAAGGCTTTTTATCACAGGAAAAGAAATCAGCCCTCGACAACTTCACCGGCAGAAAAAGATTTTTTTGAAAAAATCCTAAGCCCCGGGGTCACAATTTCATAAAACATCTGACTTTCGGCAATTCACTCAAAAATGGTGCCAAACTTTTGCAAATGCTCCCTTGAAAGGTTTGGCGGTCGAAACAGAAGGCTTTTTATCACAGGAAAAGAAATCAGCCCTCGACAACTGAACCGGTAGAAAAATTTTTTTTTGAAAAAATCCTAAGCCCTGGGGTCACAATTTCATAAAAAATCTGACTATCGGCAATTCACTCAAAAATGGTGCCAAACGGTTGCAAATGCTCCCCTGAGACGTTTGTCGGTCAAAACAGAATCCTTTTTATCACAGGAAAAGAAATCAGCCCTCGACAAGTGAACCGGCAGAAAAAGATTTTTTTGAAAAAATCCTAAGCTCCGGGGTCACAATTTCATAAAAAATCTGACTTTCTGCATTTCACTCAAAAATGGTGCCAAACTTTTGCAAATGCTCCCCTGAAAGGTTTCGCGGTCGAAACAGAAGGTTTTTTATTACAGGAAAAGAAATCAGCCCTCGACAACTGAACCGGTAGAAAAAAATTTTTTTGAAAAAATCCTAAGCCCCGGGGTCACAATTTCATAAAAAATCTGACTTTCGGCAATTCACTCAAAAATGGTGCCAAACTTTTGCAAATGCTCCCCTGAAAGGTTTGGCGATCGAAACAGAAGGCATTTAATCACGGGAAAAGAAATCAGCCCCCGACAACTGAACCTGCAGAAAAAGATTTTTTTGAAAAAAATCCTAAGACCCGGGGTCACAATTTCATAAAATATCTGACTTTCTGCATTTCACTCAAAAATGGTGCCAAACTTTTGCAAATGCTCCCCTGAAAGGTTTCGCGGTCGAAACAGAAGGTTTTTTATTAAAGGAAAAGAAATCAGCCCTCGACAACTGAACCGGTAGGAAAATTTTTTTTTGAAAAAATCCTAAGCCCCGGGGTCACAATTTCATAAAAAATCTGACTTTCTGCATTTCACTCAAAAATGGTGCCAAACTTTTGCAAATGCTCCCCTGAAAGGTTTGGCGATCGAAACAGAAGGCATTTAATCACGGGAAAAGAAATCAGCCCCCGACAACTGAACCTGCAGAAAAAGATTTTTTTGAAAAAAATCCTAAGCCCCGGGGTCACAATTTCATAACAAATCTGACTTTTGGCAATTCAGTCAAAAATGGTGCCAAACGGTTGCAAATGCTCCCCTGAGAGGTTTGGCGGTCAAAACAGAAGGATTTTAATCACAGGAAAAGCAATCAGCCCTCGACAACTGAACCGGCAGAAAAAGATTTTTTTGAAAAAATCCTAAGCCCCGGGGTCTCAATTTCATAAAAAATCTGACTTTCTGCATTTCACTCAAAAATGGTGCCAAACTTTTGCAAATGCTCCCCTGAAAGGTTTGGCGGTTGAAACAGAAGGCTTTTTATCACAGGAAAAGAAATCAGCCCTCGACAACTTCACCGGCAGAAAAAGATTTTTTTGAAAAAATCCTAAGCCCCGGGGTCACAATTTCATAACAAATCTGACTTTCGGCAATTCACTCAAAATTGGTGCCAAACGGTTGCAAATGCTCCCCTGAGAGGTTTGGCGATCAAAACAGAAGGATTTTAATCACAGGAAAAGAAATCAGCCCTCGACAACTAAACCGGCACAAAAAGATTTTTTTGAAAAAATCCTAATCCCCGGGGTCACAATTTCATAAAAAATCTGACTTTCGGCAATTCACTCAAAAATGGTGCCAAACGGTTGCAAATGCTCCCCTGAGAGGTTTGGCGGTCAAAACAGAAGGATTTTAATCACAGGAAAAGCAATCAGGCCTCGACAACTGAACCGGCAGAAAAAGATTTTTTTGAAAAAATCCTAACCCCGGGGTCTCAATTTCATAAAAAATCTGACTTTCTGCATTTCACTCAAAAATGGTGCCAAACTTTTGCAAATGCTCCCCTGAAAGGTTTGGCGGTCGAAACAGAAGGCTTTTTATCACAGGAAAAGAAATCAGCCCTCGACAACTTCACCGACAGAAAAAGATTTTTTTGAAAAAATCCTAAGCCCCTGGGTCACAATTTCATAACAAATCTGACTTTTGGCAATTCACTCAAAAATGGTGCCAAACGGTTGCAAATGCTCCCCTGAGAGGTTTGGCGGTCAAAACAGAAGGATTTTAATCACAGGAAAAGCAATCAGCCCTCGACAACTGAACCGGCAGAAAAAGATTTTTTTGAAAAAATCCTAAGCCCCGGGGTCTCAATTTCATAAAAAATCTGACTTTCTGCATTTCACTCAAAAATGATGCCAAACTTTTGCAAATGCTCCCCTGAAAGGTTTGGCGGTCGAAACAGAAGGCTTTTTATCACAGGAAAAGAAATCAGCCCTCGACAACTTCACCGGCAGAAAAAGATTTTTTTGAAAAAATCCTAAGCCCCGGGGTCACAATTTCATAACAAATCTGACTTTCGGCAATTCACTCAAAATTGGTGCCAAACGGTTGCAAATGCTCCCCTGAGAGGTTTGGCGGTCAAAACAGAAGGATTTTAATCACAGGAAAAGAAATCAGCCCTCGACAACTAAACCGGCACAAAAAGATTTTTTTGAAAAAATCCTAATCCCCGGGGTCACAATTTCATAAAAAAATCTGACTTTCGGCAATTCACTCAAAAATGTTGCCAAACGGTTGCAAATGCTCCCCTGAGAGGTGTGGCGGTCGAAACAGAAGGCATTTAATCACGGGAAAAGAAATCAGCCCCCGACAACTGAACCGGCAGAAAAAGATTTTTTTGAAAAAATCCTAAGCCCCGGGGTCACAATTTCATAAAAAATCTGACTTTCGGCAATTCACTCAAAAATGGTGCCAAACGGTTGCAAATGCTCCCTTGAGAGGTTTGGCGATCGAAACAGAAGGATTTTAATCACAGGAAAAGAAATCAGCCCTCGACAACTTCACCGGCAGAAAAAAATTTTTTGAAAAAATCCTAAGCCCCGGGGTCACAATTTCATAAAAAAACTGACTTTCGGCAATTCACTCAAAAATGGTGCCAAACTTTTGCAAATGCTCCCCTGAAAGGTTTCGCGGTCGAAACAGAAGGCTTTTTATCACAGGAAAGGAAATCAGCCCTCGACAACTTCACCGGCAGAAAAAGATTTTTTTGAAAAAATCCTAAGCCCCGGGGTCACAATTTCATAACAAATCTGACTTTTGGCAATTCACTCAAAAATGGTGCCAAACGGTTGCAAATGCTCCCCTGAGAGGTTTGGCGGTCAAAACAGAAGGATTTTAATCACAGGAAAAGCAATCAGCCCTCGACAACTGAACCGGCAGAAAAAGATTTTTTTGAAAAAATCCTAAGCCCCGGGGTCTCAATTTCATAAAAAATCTGACTTTCTGCATTTCACTCAAAAATGGTGCCAAACTTTTGCAAATGCTCCCCTGAAAGGTTTGGCGGTCGAAACAGAAGGCTTTTTATCACAGGAAAAGAAATCAGCCCTCGACAACTTCACCGACAGAAAAAGATTTTTTTGAAAAAATCCTAAGCCCCGGGGTCAAAATTTCATAACAAATCTGACTTTCGGCAATTCACTCAAAATTGGTGCCAAACGGTTGCAAATGCTCCCCTGAGAGGTTTGGCGGTCAAAACAGAAGGATTTTAATCACAGGAAAAGCAATCAGCCCTCGACAACTGAACCGGCAGAAAAAGATTTTTTTGAAAAAATCCTAAGCCCCGGGGTCTCAATTTCATAAAAAATCTGACTTTCTGCATTTCACTCAAAAATGGTGCCAAACTTTTGCAAATGCTCCCCTGAAAGGTTTGGCGGTCGAAACAGAAGGCTTTTTATCACAGGAAAAGAAATCAGCCCTCGACAACTTCACCGGCAGAAAAAGATTTTTTTGAAAAAATCCTAAGCCCCGGGGTCACAATTTCATAAAACATCTGACTTTCGGCAATTCACTCAAAAATGGTGCCAAACTTTTGCAAATGCTCCCTTGAAAGGTTTGGCGGTCGAAACAGAAGGCTTTTTATCACAGGAAAAGAAATCAGCCCTCGACAACTGAACCGGCAGAAAAAGATTTTTTTGAAAAAATCCTAAGCCCCGGGGTCACAATTTCATAAAAAATCTGACTTTCGGCAATTCACTCAAAAATGGTATCAAACGGTTGCAAATGCTCCCCTGAAAGGTTTGGGGTTCGAAACAGAAGGCATTTAATCACGGGGAAAAAAATCAGCCCCCGATAACTGAACCGGCAGAAAAAGATTGTTTTGAAAAAATCCTAAGCCCCGGGGTCACAATTTCATAAAAAATCTGACTTTCGGCAATTCACTCAAAAATGGTTCGAAATGGTTGCAAATGCTCCCCTGAGAGGTTTGGCGGTAGAAACAGACGGATTTTAATCACAGGAAAAGAAATCAGCCCTCGACAACTTCACCAGCAGAAAAAAATTTTTTTGAAAAAATCCTAAGCCCCGGGGTCACAATTTCATAAAAAAATCTGACTTTCGGCAATTCACTCAAAAATGGTGCCAAACTTTTGCAAATGCTCCCCTGAAAGGTTTGGCGGACGAAACAGAAGGCTTTTTATCACAGGAAAAGAAATCAGCCCTCGACAACTTCACCGACAGAAAAAGATTTTTTTGAAAAAATCCTAAGACCCGGGGTCACAATTTCATAACAAATCTGACTTTTGGCAATTCACTCAAAATTGGTGCCAAACGGTTGCAAATGCTCCCCTGAGAGGTTTGGCGGTCAAAACAGAAGGATTTTAATCACAGGAAAAGCAATCAGCCCTCGACAACTGAACCGGCAGAAAAAGATTTTTTTGAAAAAATCCTAAGCCCCGGGGTCTCAATTTCATAAAAAATCTGACTTTCTGCATTTCACTCAAAAATGGTGCCAAACTTTTGCAAATGCTCCCCTGAAAGGTTTGGCGGTCGAAACAGAAGGCTTTTTATCACAGGAAAAGAAATCAGCCCTCGACAACTTCACCGGCAGAAAAAGATTTTTTTGAAAAAATCCTAAGCCCCAGGGTCACAATTTCATAACAAATCTGACTTTTGGCAATTCACTCAAAAATGGTGCCAAACGGTTGCAAATGCTCCCCTGAGAGGTTTGGCGGTCGAAACAGAAGGATTTTAATCACAGGAAAAGCAATCAGCCCTCGACAACTTCACCGGCAGAAAAAGATTTTTTTGAAAAAATCCTAAGCCCCGGGGTCACAATTTCATAAAAAATCTGACTTTCGGCAATTCACTCAAAAATGGTGTCAAACGGTTGCAAATGCTCCCCTGAGAGGTTTGGCGGTCGAAACAGAAGGCTTTTTATCACAGGAAAAGAAATCAGCCCTCGACAACTTCACCGGCAGAAAAAGATTTTTTTGAAAAAATCCTAAGCCCCGGGGTCACAATTTCATAAAACATCTGACTTTCGGCAATTCACTCAAAAATGGTGCCAAACTTTTGCAAATGCTCCCTTGAAAGGTTTGGCGGTCGAAACAGAAGGCTTTTTATCACAGGAAAAGAAATCAGCCCTCGACAACTGAACCGGCAGAAAAAGATTTTTTTGAAAAAATCCTAAGCCCCGGGGTCACAATTTCATAAAAAATCTGACTTTCGGCAATTCACTCAAAAATGGTATCAAACGGTTGCAAATGCTCCCCTGAAAGGTTTGGGGTTCGAAACAGAAGGCATTTAATCACGGGGAAAAAAATCAGCCCCCGATAACTGAACCGGCAGAAAAAGATTGTTTTGAAAAAATCCTAAGCCCCGGGGTCACAATTTCATAAAAAATCTGACTTTCGGCAATTCACTCAAAAATGGTTCGAAATGGTTGCAAATGCTCCCCTGAGAGGTTTGGCGGTAGAAACAGACGGATTTTAATCACAGGAAAAGAAATCAGCCCTCGACAACTTCACCAGCAGAAAAAGATTTTTTTGAAAAAATCCTAAGCCCCGGGGTCACAATTTCATAAAAAATCTGACTTTCGGCAATTCACTCAAAAATGGTGCCAAACTTTTGCAAATGCTCCCCTGAAAGGTTTGGCGGACGAAACAGAAGGCTTTTTATCACAGGAAAAGAAATCAGCCCTCGACAACTTCACCGACAGAAAAAGATTTTTTTGAAAAAATCCTAAGACCCGGGGTCACAATTTCATAACAAATCTGACTTTTGGCAATTCACTCAAAAATGGTGCCAAACGGTTGCAAATGCTCCCCTGAGAGGTTTGGCGGTCAAAACAGAAGGATTTTAATCACAGGAAAAGCAATCAGCCCTCGACAACTGAACCGGCAGAAAAAGATTTTTTTGAAAAAATCCTAAGCCCCGGGGTCTCAATTTCATAAAAAATCTGACTTTCTGCATTTCACTCAAAAATGGTGCCAAACTTTTGCAAATGCTCCCCTGAAAGGTTTGGCGGTCGAAACAGAAGGCTTTTTATCACAGGAAAAGAAATCAGCCCTCGACAACTAAACCGGCACAAAAAGATTTTTTTGAAAAAATCCTAATCCCCGGGGTCACAATTTCATAAAAAATCTGACTTTCGGCAATTCACTCAAAAATGTTGCCAAACGGTTGCAAATGCTCCCCTGAGAGGTTTGGCGGTCGAAACAGAAGGCATTTAATCACGGGAAAAGAAATCAGCCCCCGACAACTGAACCGGCAGAAAAAGATTTTTTTGAAAAAATCCTAAGCCCCGGGGTCACAATTTCATAAAAAATCTGACTTTCGGCAATTCACTCAAAAATGGTGCCAACCTTTTGCAAATGCTCCCCTGAAAGGTTTCGCGGTCGAAACAGAAGGTTTTTTATTACAGGAAAAGAAATCAGCCCTCGACAACTGAACCGGTAGAAAAAATTTTTTTTGAAAAAATCCTAAGCCCCGGGGTCACAATTTCATAAAAAATCTGACTTTCGGCAATTCACTCAAAAATGGTGCCAAACTTTTGCAAATGCTCCCCTGAAAGGTTTGGCGATCGAAACAGAAGGCTTTTTATCACAGGAAAGGAAATCAGCCCTCGACAACTTCACCGGCAGAAAAAGATTTTTTTGAAAAAATCCTAAGCCCCGGGGTCACAATTTCATAAAAAATCTGACTTTTGGCAATTCACTCAAAAATGGTGCCAAACTTTTGCAAATGCTCCCCTGAAAGGTTTCGCGGTCGAAACAGAAGGCTTTTTATCACAGGAAAGGAAATCAGCCCTCGACAACTTCACCGGCAGAAAAAGATTTTTTTGAAAAAATCCTAAGCCCCGGGGTCACAATTTCATAAAAAATCTGACTTTCGGCAATGCACTCAAAAATGGTGCCATACCGTTGCAAATGCTCCCCTGAGAGGTTTGGCGGTCAAAACAGAAGGATTTTAATCACAGGAAAAGCAATCAGCCCTCGACAACTGAACCGGCAGAAAAAGATTTTTTTGAAAAAATCCTAAGCCCCGGGGTCTCAATTTCATAAAAAATCTGACTTTCTGCATTTCACTCAAAAATGGTGCCAAACTTTTGCAAATGCTCCCCTGAAAGGTTTGGCGGTCGAAACAGAAGGCTTTTTATCACAGGAAAAGAAATCAGCCCTCGACAACTTCACCGGCAGAAAAAGATTTTTTTGAAAAAATCCTAAGCCCCGGGGTCACAATTTCATAAAAAATCTGACTTTCGGCAATTCACTCAAAAATGGTGCCAAACGGTTGCAAATGCTCCCCTGAGAGGTTTGGCGGTCAAAACAGAAGGATTTTAATCACAGGAAAAGAAATCAGCCCTCGACAACTTAACCGGCACAGAAAGATTTTTTTGAAAAAATCCTAATCCCCGGGGTCACAATTTCATAAAAAATCTGACTTTCGACAATTCACTCAAAAATGGTGCCAAACGGTGGCAAATGCTCCCCTGAAAGGTTTCGCGGTCGAAACAGAAGGCTTTTTATCACAGGAAAGGAAATCAGCCCTCGACAACTGAACCGGCAGAAAAAGATTTTTTTGAAAAAATCCTAAGCCCCGGGGTCACAATTTCATAAAAAATCTGACTTTCGGCAATTCACTCAAAAATGGTGCCAAACGGTTGCAAATGCTCCCCTGAGAGGTTTGGCGGTCAAAACAGAAGGATTTTAATCACAGGAAAAGCAATCAGCCCTCGACAACTGAACCGGCAGAAAAAGATTTTTTTGAAAAAATCCTAAGCCCCGGGGTCTCAATTTCATAAAAAATCTGACTTTCTGCATTTCACTCAAAAATGGTGCCAAACTTTTGCAAATGCTCCCCTGAAAGGTTTGGCGGTCGAAACAGAAGGCTTTTTATCACAGGAAAAGGAATCAGCCCTCGACAACTTCACCGACAGAAAAAGATTTTTTTGAAAAAATCCTAAGCCCCGGGGTCACAATTTCATAAAAAATCTGACTTTCGGCAATTCACTCAAAAATGGTGCCAAACGGTTGCAAATGCTCCCTTGAGAGGTTTGGCGATCGAAACAGAAGGATTTTAATCACAGGAAAAGAAATCAGCCCTCGACAACTTCACCGGCAGAAAAAAATTTTTTGAAAAAATCCTAAGCCCCGGGGTCACAATTTCATAAAAAATCTGACTTTCGGCAATTCACTCAAAAATGTTGCCAAACTTTTGCAAATGCTCCCCTGAAAGGTTTCGCGGTCGAAACAGAAGGCTTTTTATCACAGGAAAGGAAATCAGCCCTCGACAACTTCACCGGCAGAAAAAGATTTTTTTGAAAAAATCCTAAGCCCCGGGGTCACAATTTCATAAAAAATCTGACTTTCGACAATTCACTCAAAAATGGTGCCAAACGGTGGCAAATGCTCCCCTGAGAGGTTTGGCGGTCAAAACAGAAGGATTTAAATCACAGGAAAAGAAATCAGCCCTCGACAACTGAACCGGCAGAAAAAGATTTTTTTTGAAAAAATCCTAAGCCCCGGGGGGTCATAATTTCATAAAAAATCTGACTTTCGGCAATTCTCTCAAAAATGGTGCCTAACTTTTGCAAATGCTCCCCTGAAAGGTTTCGCGGTCGAAACAGAAGGTTTTTTATTACAGGAAAAGAAATCAGCCCTCGACAACTAAACCGGTAGAAAATTTTTTTTTTGAAAAAATCCTAAGCCCCAGGGTCACAATTTCATAAAAAATCTGACTTTCGGCAATTCACTCAAAAATGGTGCCAAACGGTTGCAAATGCTCCCTTGAGAGGTTTGGCGATCGAAACAGAAGGATTTTAATCACAGGAAAAGAAATCAGCCCTCGACAACTTCACCGGCAGAAAAAAATTTTTTGAAAAAATCCTAAGCCCCGGGGTCACAATTTCATAAAAAATCTGACTTTCGGCAATTCACTCAAAAATGTTGCCAAACTTTTGCAAATGCTCCCCTGAAAGGTTTCGCGGTCGAAACAGAAGGCTTTTTATCACAGGAAAGGAAATCAGCCCTCGACAACTTCACCGGCAGAAAAAGATTTTTTTGAAAAAATCCTAAGCCCCGGGGTCACAATTTCTTAAAAAACTGACTTTCGGCAATTCACTCAAAAATGGTGCCAAACGGTTGCAAATGCTCCCCTGAGAGGTTTGGCGGTCAAAACAGAAGGATTTAAATCACAGGAAAAGAAATCAGCCCTCGACAACTGAACCGGCAGAAAAAGATTTTTTTTGAAAAAATCCTAAGCCCCGGGGGGTCATAATTTCATAAAAAATCTGACTTTCGGCAATTCTCTCAAAAATGGTGCCTAACTTTTGCAAATGCTCCCCTGAAAGGTTTCGCGGTCGAAACAGAAGGTTTTTTATTACAGGAAAAGAAATCAGCCCTCGACAACTAAACCGGTAGAAAATTTTTTTTTTGAAAAAATCCTAAGCCCCAGGGTCACAATTTCATAAAAAATCTGACTTTCGGCAATTCACTCAAAAATGGTGCCAAACGGTTGCAAATGCTCCCTTGAGAGGTTTGGCGATCGAAACAGAAGGATTTTAATCACAGGAAAAGAAATCAGCCCTCGACAACTTCACCGGCAGAAAAAATTTTTTTGAAAAAATCCTAAGCCCCGGGGTCACAATTTCATAAAAAATCTGACTTTCGGCAATTCACTCAAAAATGGTGCCAAACTTTTGCAAATGCTCCCCTGAAAGGTTTCGCGGTCGAAACAGAAGGCTTTTTATCACAGGAAAGGAAATCAGCCCTCGACAACTTCACCGGCAGAAAAAGATTTTTTTGAAAAAATCCTAAGCCCCGGGGTCACAATTTCATAACAAATCTGACTTTCGGCAATTCACTCAAAAATGGTGCCAAACGGTTGCAAATGCTCCCCTGAGAGGTTTGGCGGTCAAAACAGAAGGATTTAAATCACAGGAAAAGAAATCAGCCCTCGACAAATGAACCGGCAGAAAAAGATTTTTTTTGAAAAAATCCTAAGCCCCGGGGTCATAATTTCATAAAAAATCTGATTTTCGGCAATTCACTCAAAAATGGTGCCAAACTTTTGTAAATGCTCCCCTGAAAGGTTTCGCGGTCGAAACAGAAGGTTTTTTATTACAGGAAAAGAAATCAGCCCTCGACAACTAAACCGGTAGAAAATTTTTTTTTTGAAAAAATCCTAAGCCCCAGGGTCACAATTTCATAAAAAATCTGACTTTCGGCAATTCACTCAAAAATGGTGCCAAACGGTTGCAAATGCTCCCTTGAGAGGTTTGGCGATCGAAACAGAAGGATTTTAATCACAGGAAAAGAAATCAGCCCTCGACAACTTCACCGGCAGAAAAAAATTTTTTGAAAAAATCCTAAGCCCCGGGGTCACAATTTCATAAAAAATCTGACTTTCGGCAATTCACTCAAAAATGTTGCCAAACTTTTGCAAATGCTCCCCTGAAAGGTTTCGCGGTCGAAACAGAAGGCTTTTTATCACAGGAAAGGAAATCAGCCCTCGACAACTTCACCGGCAGAAAAAGATTTTTTTGAAAAAATCCTAAGCCCCGGGGTCACAATTTCTTAAAAAACTGACTTTCGGCAATTCACTCAAAAATGGTGCCAAACGGTTGCAAATGCTCCCCTGAGAGGTTTGGCGGTCAAAACAGAAGGATTTAAATCACAGGAAAAGAAATCAGCCCTCGACAACTGAACCGGCAGAAAAAGATTTTTTTTGAAAAAATCCTAAGCCCCGGGGGGTCATAATTTCATAAAAAATCTGACTTTCGGCAATTCTCTCAAAAATGGTGCCTAACTTTTGCAAATGCTCCCCTGAAAGGTTTCGCGGTCGAAACAGAAGGTTTTTTATTACAGGAAAAGAAATCAGCCCTCGACAACTAAACCGGTAGAAAATTTTTTTTTTGAAAAAATCCTAAGCCCCAGGGTCACAATTTCATAAAAAATCTGACTTTCGGCAATTCACTCAAAAATGGTGCCAAACGGTTGCAAATGCTCCCTTGAGAGGTTTGGCGATCGAAACAGAAGGATTTTAATCACAGGAAAAGAAATCAGCCCTCGACAACTTCACCGGCAGAAAAAATTTTTTTGAAAAAATCCTAAGCCCCGGGGTCACAATTTCATAAAAAATCTGACTTTCGGCAATTCACTCAAAAATGGTGCCAAACTTTTGCAAATGCTCCCCTGAAAGGTTTCGCGGTCGAAACAGAAGGCTTTTTATCACAGGAAAGGAAATCAGCCCTCGACAACTTCACCGGCAGAAAAAGATTTTTTTGAAAAAATCCTAAGCCCCGGGGTCACAATTTCATAACAAATCTGACTTTCGGCAATTCACTCAAAAATGGTGCCAAACGGTTGCAAATGCTCCCCTGAGAGGTTTGGCGGTCAAAACAGAAGGATTTAAATCACAGGAAAAGAAATCAGCCCTCGACAAATGAACCGGCAGAAAAAGATTTTTTTTGAAAAAATCCTAAGCCCCGGGGTCATAATTTCATAAAAAATCTGATTTTCGGCAATTCACTCAAAAATGGTGCCAAACTTTTGCAAATGCTCCCCTGAAAGGTTTCGCGGTCAAAACAGAAGGCTTTTTATCACAGGAAAGGAAATCAGCCCTCAACAACTTCACCAGCAGAAAAAGATTTTTTTGAAAAAATCCTAAGCGCCGGGGTCACAATTTCATAAAAAATCTGACTTTCGGCAATTCACTCAAAAATGGTGCCAATCGGTTGGAAATGCTCCCCTGAGAGGTTTGGCGGTCAAAACAGAAGGATTTTAATCACAGGAAAAGCAATCAGCCCTCGACAACTGAACCGGCAGGAAAAGATTTTTTTGAAAAAATCCTAAACCCCGGGGTCTCAATTTCATAAAAAATCTGACTTTCTGCATTTCACTCAAAAATGGTGCCTAACTTTTGCAAATGCTCCCCTGAAAGGTTTGGCGATCGAAACAGAAGGATTTTAATCACAGGAAAAGAAATCAGCCCTCGACAACTTCACCAGCAGAAAAAGATTTTTTTGAAAAAATCCTAAGCCCCGGGGTCACAATTTCATAAAAAATCTGACTTTCGGCAATTCACTCAAAAATGGTGCCAAACTTTTGCAAATGCTCCCCTGAAAGGTTTGGCGATCGAAACAGAAGGCATTTAATCACAGGAAAAGAAATCAGCCCCCGACAACTTCACCGGAAGAAAAAGATTTTTTTTGAAAAAATCCTAAGCCCCGGGGTCACAATTTCATAAAAAATCTGACTTTCGGCAATTCACTCAAAAATGGTGTCAAACGGTTGCAAATGCTCCCCTGAAAGGTGTGGCGATCGAAACAGAAGGATTTTAATCACAGGAAAAGAAATCAGCCCTCAACAACTTCACCAGCAGAAAAAGATTTTTTTGAAAAAATCCTAAGCCCCGGGGTCACAATTTCATAAAAAATCTGACTTTCGGCAATTCACTCAAAAATGGTGCCAAACTTTTGCAAATGCTCCCCTGAAAGGTTTCGCGGTCGAAACAGAAGGCTTTTTATCACAGGAAAGGAAATCAGCCCTCGACAACTTCACCGGCAGAAAAAGATTTTTTTGAAAAATTCCTAATCCCCGGGGTCACAATTTCATAAAAAATCTGACTTTCGGCAATTCACTCAAAAATGGTGCCAAACGGTTGCAAATGCTCCCCTGAGAGGTTTGGCGGTCGAAACAGAAGGATTTTAATCACAGGAAAAGAAATCAGCCCTCGACAACTTCACCGGCAGAAAAAGATTTTTTGGAAAAAATCCTAAGCCCCGGGGTCACAATTTCATAAAAAATCTGACTTTCGGCAATTCACTCAAAAATGGTGCCAAACCTTTGCAAATGCTCCCCTGAGAGGTTTGGCGGTCAAAACAGAAGGATTTTAATCACAGGAAAAGCAATCAGCCCTCGACAACTGAACTGGCAGGAAAAGATTTTTTTGAAAAAATCCTAAGCCCCGGGGTCACAATTTCATAAAAAATCTGACTTTCGGCAATTCACTCAAAAATGGTGCCAAACAGTTGCAAATGCTCCCCTGAGAGGTTTGGCGGTCAAAACAGAAGGATTTTAATCACAGGAAAAGCAATCAGCCCTCGACAACTGAACCGGCAGGAAAAGATTTTTGTGAAAAAATCCTAAACCCCGGGGTCTCAATTTCATAAAAAATCTGACTTTCGGCAATTCACTCAAAAATGGTGCCAAATGGTTGCAAATGCTCCCCTGAAAGGTGTGGCGATCGAAACAGAAGGCATTTAATCACAGGAAAAGAAATCAGCCCCCGACAACTTCACCGGCAGAAAAAAATTTTTTTGAAAAAATCCTAAGCCCCGGGGTCACAATTTCATAAAAAATCTGACTTTCGGCAATTCACTCAAAAATGGTGCCAAACTTTTGCAAATGCTCCCCTGAAAGCTTTGGCGATCGAAACAGAAGGCATTTAATCACGGGAAAAGAAATCAGCCCCCGACAACTTCACCGGCAGAAAAAGATTTTTTTGAAAAAATCCTAAGCCCCGGGGTCACAATTTCATAAAAAATCTGACTTTCGGCAATTCACTCAAAAATGGTGTCAAACGGTTGCAAATGCTCCCCTGAAAGGTTTGGCGATCGAAACAGAAGGATTTTAATCACAGGAAAAGAAATCAGCCCTCGACAACTTCACCAGCAGAAAAAGATTTTTTTGAAAAAATCCTAAGCCCCGGGGTCACAATTTCATAAAAAATCTGACTTTCGGCAATTCACTCAAAAATGGTGCCAAACTTTTGCAAATGCTCCCCTGAAAGGTTTGGCGATCGAAACAGAAGGCATTTAATCACAGGAAAAGAAATCAGCCCCCGACAACTTCACCGGCAGAAAAAGATTTTTTTTGAAAAAATCCTAAGCCCCGGGGTCACAATTTCATAAAAAATCTGACTTTCGGCAATTCACTCAAAAATGGTGCCAAACGGTTGCAAATGCTCCCCTGAGAGGTTTGGCGGTCGAAACAGAAGGATTTTAATCACAGGAAAAGAAAACAGCCCTCGACAACTAAACCGGCAGAAAAAGATTTTTTTGAAAAAATACTAAGCCCCGGGGTCACAATTTCATAAAAAATCTGACTTTCGGCAATTCACTCAAAAATGGTGCCAAACTTTTGCAAATGCTCCCCTGAAAGGTTTGGCGATCGAAACAGAAGGATTTTAATCACAGGAAAAGAAATCAGCCCTCGACAACTTCACAAGCAGAAAAAGATTTTTTTGAAAAAATCCTAAGCCCCGGAGTCACAATTTCATAAAAAATCTGACTTTCGGCAATTCACTCAAAAATGGTGCCAAACTTTTGCAAATGCTCCCCTGAAAGGTTTCGCGGTCGAAACAGAAGGCTTTTTATCACAGGAAAAGAAATCAGCCTTCGACAACTTCACCGGCAGAAAAAGATTTTTTTGAAAAAAACCCTAAGCCCCGGGGTCACAATTTCATAAAAAATCTGACTTTCGGCAATTAACTCAAAAATGGTGCCAAACGGTTGCAAATGCTCCCCTGAAAGGTGTGGCGATCGAAACAGAAGGCATTTAATCACAGGAAAAGAAATCAGCCCCCGACAACTTCACCGGCAGAAAAAGATTTTTTTGAAAAAATCCTAAGCCCCGGGGTCACAATTTCATAAAAAATCTGACTTTCGGCAATTCACTCAAAAATGTTGCCAAACGGTTGCAAATGCTCCCCTGAGAGGTTTGGCGGTCGAAACAGAAGGCATTTAATCACGGGAAAAGAAATCAGCCCCCGACAACTGAACCGGCAGAAAAAGATTTTTTTGAAAAAATCCTAAGCCCCAGGGTCACAATTTCATAAAAAATCTGACTATCGGCAATTCACTCAAAAATGGTGCCAAACGGTTGCAAATGCTCCCCTGAGAGGTTTGGCGGTCGAAACAGAAGGATTTTAATCACAGGAAAAGAAATCAGCCCTCGACAACTTCACCAGCATAAAAATATTTTTTTGAAAAAATCCTAAGCCCCGGGGTCACAATTTCATAAAAAATCTGACTTTCGGCAATTCACTCAAAAATGGTGCCAAACTTTTGCAAATGCTCCCCATAAAGGTTTGGCGGTCGAAACAGAAGGCTTTTTATCACAGGAAAAGAAATCTGCCCTCGACAACTTCACCAGCAGGAAAAGATTTTTTTGAAAAAATCCTAAGCCCCGGGGTCACAATTTCATAAAAAATCTGACTTTCAGCAATTCACTCAAAAATGGTGTCAAACGGTTGCAAATGCTCCCCTGAAAGGTTTGGCGATCGAAACAGAAGGCATTTAATCACAGGAAAAGAAATCAGCCCTCGACAACTGAACCGGCAGAAAAAGATTTTTTTGAAAAAATCCTAAGCCCCAGGGTCACAATTTCATAAAAAATCTGACTATCGGCAATTCACTCAAAAATGGTGCCAAACGGTTGCAAATGCTCCCCTGAGAGGTTTGGCGGTCGAAACAGAAGGATTTTAATCACAGGAAAAGAAATCAGCCCTCGACAACTTCACCAGCATAAAAATATTTTTTTGAAAAAAATCCTAAGCCCCGGGGTCACAATTTCATAAAAAATCTGACTTTCGGCAATTCACTCAAAAATGGTGCCAAACGGTTGCAAATGCTCCCCATAAAGGTTTGGCGGTCGA
The DNA here is from genome assembly GCF_964188315.1 of Podarcis muralis. Taxonomy (NCBI): domain Eukaryota; kingdom Metazoa; phylum Chordata; class Lepidosauria; order Squamata; family Lacertidae; genus Podarcis; species Podarcis muralis. The sequence goes on from NC_135662.1 coordinate 79,776,160, forward strand.
AACAGAAGGCTTTTTATCACAGGAAAAGAAATCTGCCCTCGACAACTTCACCAGCAGAAAAAGATTTTTTTGAAAAAATCCTAAGCCCCGGGGTCACAATTTCATAAAAAATCTGACTTTCGGCAATTCACTCAAAAATGGTGCCAAACGGTTGCAAATGCTCCCCTGAAAGGTTGTGCAGTCGAAACAAAAGGATTTTAATCACAGGAAAAGAAATCAGCCCTCGACAACTTAACCGGCAGAAAAGTATTTTTTTGAAAAAATCCTAAGCCCCGGGGTCACAATTTCATAAAAAATCTGACTTTCGGCAATTCACTCAAAAATGGTGCCAAACTTTTGCAAATGCTCCCCTGAACAGTTTGGAGGTCGAAACAGAAGGCTTTTTATCACAGGAAAAGAAATCTGCCCTCGACAACTTCACCGGCAGAAAAAGATTTTTTTGAAAAAATACTAAGCCCCGGGGTCACAATTTCATAAAAAATCTGACTTTCGGCAATTCACTCAAAAATGGTGCCAAACTTTTGCAAATGCTCCCCTGAAAGGTTTGGCGGTCGAAACAGAAGGCTTTTTATAACAGGGAAAGAAATCAGCCCTCAACAACTTCACCGGCAGAAAAAGATTTTTTTGAAAAAATCCTAAGCCCCGGGGTCACAATTTCATAAAAAATCTGACTTTCGGCAATTCACTCAAAAATGGTGCCAAACGGTTGCAAATGCTCCCCTGAGAGGTTTGGCGGTCGAAACAGAAGGATTTTAATCACAGGAAAAGAAATCAGCCCTCGACAACTTAACCGGCACACAAAGATTTTTTTGAAAAAATCTTAAGCCCCGGGGTCACAATTTCATAAAAAATCTGACTTTCGGCAATTCACTCAAAAATGGTGTCAAACGGTTGCAAATGCTCCCCTGAAAGGTTTGGCGATCGAAACAGAAGGCATTTAATCACAGGAAAAGAAATCAGCCCTCGACAACTGAACCGGCAGAAAAAGATTTTTTTGAAAAAATCCTAAGCCCCAGGGTCACAATTTCATAAAAAATCTAACTATCGGCAATTCACTCAAAAATGGTGCCAAACGGTTGCAAATGCTCCCCTGAGAGGTTTGGCGGTCGAAACAGAAGGATTTTAATCACAGGAAAAGAAATCAGCCCTCGACAACTTCACCAGCATAAAAATATTTTTTTGAAAAAAATCCTAAGCCCCGGGGTCACAATTTAATAAAAAATCTGACTTTCGGCAATTCACTCAAAAATGGTGCCAAACGGTTGCAAATGCTCCCCATAAAGGTTTGGCGGTCGAAACAGAAGGCTTTTTATCACAGGAAAAGAAATCTGCCCTCGACAACTTCACCAGCAGAAAAAGATTTTTTTGAAAAAATCCTAAGCCCCGGGGTCACAATTTCATAAAAAATCTGACTTTCGGCAATTCACTCAAAAATGGTGCCAAACGGTTGCAAATGCTCCCCTGAAAGGTTGCGCAGTCGAAACAAAAGGATTTTAATCACAGGAAAAGAAATCAGCCCTCGACAACTTAACCGGCAGAAAAGTATTTTTTTGAAAAAATCCTAAGCCCCGGGGTCACAATTTCATAAAAAATCTGACTTTCGGCAATTCACTCAAAAATGGTGCCAAACTTTTGCAAATGCTCCCCTGAACGGTTTGGAGGTCGAAACAGAAGGCTTTTTATCACAGGAAAAGAAATCTGCCCTCGACAACTTCACCGGCAGAAAAAGATTTTTTTGAAAAAATACTAAGCCCCGGGGTCACAATTTCATAAAAAATCTGACTTTCGGCAATTCACTCAAAAATGGTGCCAAACTTTTGCAAATGCTCCCCTGAAAGGTTTGGCGGTTGAAACAGAAGGCTTTTTATAACAGGGAAAGAAATCAGCCCTCAACAACTTCACCGGCAGAAAAAGATTTTTTTGAAAAAATCCTAAGCCCCGGGGTCACAATTTCATAAAAAATCTGACTTTCGGCAATTCACTCAAAAATGGTGCCAAACGGTTGCAAATGCTCCCCTGAGAGGTTTGGCGGTCGAAACAGAAGGATTTTAATCACAGGAAAAGAAATCAGCCCTCGACAACTTAACCGGCACAAAAAGATTTATTTGAAAAAATCTTAAGCCCCGGGGTCACAATTTCATAAAAAATCTGACTTTCGGCAATTCACTCAAAAATGGTGCCAAACGGTTGCAAATGCTCCCCTGAACGGTTTGGAGGTCGAAACAGAAGGCTTTTTATCACAGGAAAAGAAATCTGCCCTCGACAACTTCACCGGCAGAAAAAGATTTTTTTGAAAAAATCCTAAGCCCCGGGGTCACAATTTCATAAAAAATCTGACTTTCGGCAATTCACTCAAAAATGGTGCCAAACGGTTGCAAATGCTCCCCTGAGAGGTTTGGCGGTCGAAACAGAAGGATTTTAATCACAGGAAAAGAAATCTGCCCTCGACAACTTCACCAGCAGAAAAAGATTTTTTTGAAAAAATCCTAAGCCCCGGGGTCACAATTTCATAAAAAATCTGACTTTCAGCAATTCACTCAAAAATGGTGTCAAACGGTTGCAAATGCTCCCCTGAAAGGTTTGGCGATCGAAACAGAAGGCATTTAATCACAGGAAAAGAAATCAGCCCTCGACAACTGAACCGGCAGAAAAAGATTTTTTTGAAAAAATCTTAAGCCCCGGGGTCACAATTTCATAAAAAATCTGACTTTCGGCAATTCACTCAAAAATGGTGCCAAACGGTTGCAAATGCTCCCCTGAACGGTTTGGAAGTCGAAACAGAAGGCTTTTTATCACAGGAAAAGAAATCTGCCCTCGACAACTTCACCGGCAGAAAAAGATTTTTTTGAAAAAATCCTAAGCCCCGGGGTCACAATTTCATAAAAAATCTGACTATCGGCAATTCACTCAAAAATGGTGCCAAACGGTTGCAAATGCTCCCCTGAGAGGTTTGGCGGTCGAAACAGAAGGATTTTAATCACAGGAAAAGAAATCAGCCCTCGACAACTTCACCAGCATAAAAATATTTTTTTGAAAAAATCCTAAGCCCCGGGGTCACAATTTCATAAAAAATCTGACTTTCGGCAATTCACTCAAAAATGGTGCCAAACTTTTGCAAATGCTCCCCATAAAGGTTTGGCGGTCGAAACAGAAGGCTTTTTATCACAGGAAAAGAAATCTGCCCTCGACAACTTCACCAGCAGGAAAAGATTTTTTTGAAAAAATCCTAAGCCCCGGGGTCACAATTTCATAAAAAATCTGACTTTCGGCAATTCACTCAAAAATGGTGTCAAACGGTTGCAAATGCTCCCCTGAAAGGTTTGGCGATCGAAACAGAAGGCATTTAATCACAGGAAAAGAAATCAGCCCTCGACAACTGAACCGGCAGAAAAAGATTTTTTTGAAAAAATCCCAAGCTCCGGGGTCACAATTTCATAAAAAATCTGACTATCGGCAATTCACTCAAAAATGGTGCCAAACGGTTGCAAATGCTCCCCTGAGAGGTTTGGCGGTCGAAACAGAAGGATTTTAATCACAGGAAAAGAAATCAGCCCTCGACAACTTCACCAGCATAAAAATATTTTTTTGAAAAAATCCTAAGCCCCGGGTTCACAATTTCATAAAAAATCTGACTTTCGGCAATTCACTCAAAAATGGTGCCAAACTTTTGCAAATGCTCCCCATAAAGGTTTCGCGTTCGAAACAGAAGGCTTTTTATCACAGGAAAAGAAATCTGCCCTCGACAACTTCACCAGCAGAAAAAGATTTTTTTGAAAAAATCCTAAGCCCCGGGGTCACAATTTCATAAAAAATCTGACTTTCGGCAATTCACTCAAAAATGGTGTCAAACGGTTGCAAATGCTCCCCTGAAAGGTTTGGCGATCGAAACAGAAGGCATTTAATCACAGGAAAAGAAATCAGCCCTCGACAACTGAACCGGCAGAAAAAGATTTTTTTGAAAAAATCCTAAGCCCCGGGGTCACAATTTCATAAAAAATCTGACTTTCGGCAATTCACTCAAAAATGGTGCCAAACGGTTGCAAATGCTCCCCTGAAAGGTTGCGCAGTCGAAACAAAAGGATTTTAATCACAGGAAAAGAAATCAGCCCTCGACAACTTAACCGGCAGAAAAGTATTTTTTTGAAAAAATCCTAAGCCCCGGGGTCACAATTTCATAAAAAATCTGACTTTCGGCAATTTACTCAAAAATGGTGCCAAACTTTTGCAAATGCTCCCCTGAACGGTTTGGAGGTCGAAACAGAAGGCTTTTTATCACAGGAAAAGAAATCTGCCCTCGACAACTTCACCGGCAGAAAAAGATTTTTTTGAAAAAATACTAAGCCCCGGGGTCACAATTTCATAAAAAATCTGACTTTCGGCAATTCACTCAAAAATGGTGCCAAACTTTTGCAAATGCTCCCCTGAAAGGTTTGGCGGTCGAAACAGAAGGCTTTTTATCACAGGGAAAGAAATCAGCCCTCAACAACTTCACCGGCAGAAAAAGATTTTTTTGAAAAAATCCTAAGCCCCGGGGTCACAATTTCATAAAAAATCTGACTTTCGGCAATTCACTCAAAAATGGTGCCAAACGGTTGCAAATGCTCCCCTGAGAGGTTTGGCGGTCGAAACAGAAGGATTTTAATCACAGGAAAAGAAATCAGCCCTCGACAACTTAACCGGCACAAAAGGATTTTTTTGAAAAAATCTTAAGCCCCGGGGTCACAATTTCATAAAAAATCTGACTTTCGGCAATTCACTCAAAAATGGTGCCAAACGGTTGCAAATGCTCCCCCGAAAGGTTTCGCGGTCGAAACAGAAGGATTTTAATCACAGGAAAAGAAATCAGCCCTCGACAACTGAACCGGCAGAAAAAGATTTTTTTGGGTCACAATTTCATAAAAAATCTGACTTTCGGCAATTCACTCAAAAATGTTGCCAAACGGTTGCAAATGCTCCCCTGAAAGGTTTGGCGATCAAAACAGAAGGCATTTAATCACAGGAAAAGAAATCAGCCCTCGACAACTGAATCGGCAGAAAAAGATTTTTTTGAAAAAATCCTAAGCCCCGGGGTCACAATTTCATAACAAATCTGACTTTCGGCAATTCACTCAAAAATGGTGCCAAACGGTTGCAAATACTCCCCTGAGAGGTTTGGCGGTCAAAACAGAAGGATTTTAATCACAGGAAAAGAAATCAGCCCTCGACAACTTAACCGGCACAAAAAGATTTTTTTGAAAAAATCTTAAGCCCCGGGGTCACAATTGCATAAAAAATCTGACTTTTGGCAATTCACTCAAAAATGGTGCTAAACGGTTGCAAATGCTCCCCTGAGACGTTTGGCGGTCGAAACAGAAGGCTTTTTATCACAGGAAAAGAAATCAGCCTTCGACAACTTCACCGGCAGAAAAAGATTTTTTTGAAAAAATCCTAAGCCCCGGGGTCACAATTTCATAAAAAATCTGACTTTCGGCAATTCACTCAAAAATGGTGCCAACCTTTTGCAAATGCTCCCCTGAAAGGTTTCGAAGTCGAAACAGAAGGTTTTTTATTACAGGAAAAGAAATCAGCCCTCGACAACTGAACCGGTAGAAAAAATTTTTTTTGAAAAAATCCTAAGCCCCGGGGTCACAATTTCATAAAAAATCTGACTATCGGCAATTCACTCAAAAATGGTGCCAAACGGTTGCAAATGCTCCCCTGAAAGGTTTGGCGATCGAAACAGAAGGCATTTAATCACGGGAAAAGAAATCAGCCCCCGACAACTGAACCGGCAGAAAAAGATTTTTTTGAAAAAATCCTAAGCCCCAGGGTCACAATTTCATAAAAAATCTGACTATCGGCAATTCACTCAAAAATGGTGCCAAACGGTTGCAAATGCTCCCCTGAGAGGTTTGGCGGTCGAAACAGAAGGCATTTAATCACGGGAAAAGAAATCAGCCCCCGACAACTGAACCGGCAGAAAAAGATTTTTTTGAAAAAATCCTAAGCCCCGGGGTCACAATTTCATAAAAAATCTGACTTTCGGCAATTCACTCAAAAATGGTGCCAAACTTTTGCAAATGCTCCCCTGATCGGTTTGGAGGTCGAAACAGAAGGCTTTTTATCACAGGAAAAGAAATCTGCCCTCGACAACTTCACCGGCAGAAAAAGATTTTTTTGAAAAAATACTAAGCCCCGGGGTCACAATTTCATAAAAAATCTGACTTTCGGCAATTCACTCAAAAATGGTGCCAAACTTTTGCAAATGCTCCCCTGAAAGGTTTGGCGGTCGAAACAGAAGGCTTTTTATCACAGGGAAAGAAATCAGCCCTCAACAACTTCACCGGCAGAAAAAGATTTTTTTGAAAAAATCCTAAGCCCCGGGGTCACAATTTCATAAAAAATCTGACTTTCGGCAATTCACTCAAAAATGGTGCCAAACGGTTGCAAATGCTCCCCTGAGAGGTTTGGCGGTCGAAACAGAAGGATTTTAATCACAGGAAAAGAAATCAGCCCTCGACAACTTAACCGGCACAAAAGGATTTTTTTGAAAAAATCTTAAGCCCCGGGGTCACAATTTCATAAAAAATCTGACTTTCGGCAATTCACTCAAAAATGGTGCCAAACGGTTGCAAATGCTCCCCTGAACGGTTTGGAGGTCGAAACAGAAGGCTTTTTATCACAGGAAAAGAAATCAGCCTTCGACAACTTCACCGGCAGAAAAAGATTTTTTTGAAAAAATCCTAAGCCCCGGGGTCACAATTTCATAAAAAATCTGACTTTCGGCAATTCACTCAAAAATGGTGCCAAACTTTTGCAAATGCTCCCCTGAAAGGTTTCGCAGTCGAAACAAAAGGCATTTAATCACAGGAAAAGAAATCAGCCCCCGACAACTTCACCGGCAGAAAAAGATTTTTTTGAAAAAATCCTAAGCCCCGGGGTCACAATTTCATAAAAAATCTGACTTTCGGCAATTCACTCAAAAATGGTGCCAAACTTTTGCAAATGCTCCCCCGAAAGGTTTCGCGGTCGAAACAGAAGGATTTTAATCACAGGAAAAGAAATCAGCCCTCGACAACTGAACCGGCAGAAAAAGATTTTTTTGAAAAAATCCTAAGCCCCGGGGTCACAATTTCATAAAAAATCTGACTTTCGGCAATTCACTCAAAAATGGTGCCAAACGGTTGCAAATGCTCCCCTGAACGGTTTGGAGGTCGAAACAGAAGGCTTTTTATCACAGGAAAAGAAATCTGCCCTCAACAACTTCACCGGCAGAAAAAGATTTTTTTGAAAAAATCCTAAGCCCCGGGGTCACAATTTCATAAAAAATCTGACTTTCGGCAATTCACTCAAAAATGGTGCCAAACTTTTGCAAATGCTCCACTGAAAGGTTTCGCAGTCGAAACAAAAGGCATTTAATCACAGGAAAAGAAATCAGCCCTCGACAACTTCACCGACAGAAAAAGATTTTTTTGAAAAAATCCTAAGCCCCGGAGTCACAATTTCATAACAAATCTGACTTTCGGCAATTCACTCAAAATTGGTGCCAAACGGTTGCAAATGCTCCCCTGAGAGGTTTGGCGGTCAAAACAGAAGGATTTTAATCACAGGAAAAGCAATCAGCCCTCGACAACTGAACCGGCAGAAAAAGATTTTTTTGAAAAAATCCTAACCCCCGGGGTCTCAATTTCATAAAAAATCTGACTTTCTGCATTTCACTCAAAAATGGTGCCAAACTTTTGCAAATGCTCCCCTGAAAGGTTTGGCGGTCGAAACAGAAGGCTTTTTATCACAGGAAAAGAAATCAGCCCTCGACAACTTCACCGGCAGAAAAAGATTTTTTTGAAAAAATCCTAAGCCCCAGGGTCACAATTTCATAACAAATCTGACTTTTGGCAATTCACTCAAAAATGGTGCCAAACGGTTGCAAATGCTCCCCTGAGAGGTTTGGCGGTCGAAACAGAAGGATTTTAATCACAGGAAAAGCAATCAGCCCTCGACAACTTCACCGGCAGAAAAAGATTTTTTTGAAAAAATCCTAAGCCCCGGGGTCACAATTTCATAAAAAATCTGACTTTCGGCAATTCACTCAAAAATGGTGTCAAACGGTTGCAAATGCTCCCCTGAGAGGTTTGGCGGTCGAAACAGAAGGCTTTTTATCACAGGAAAAGAAATCAGCCCTCGACAACTTCACCGGCAGAAAAAGATTTTTTTGAAAAAATCCTAAGCCCCGGGGTCACAATTTCATAAAACATCTGACTTTCGGCAATTCACTCAAAAATGGTGCCAAACTTTTGCAAATGCTCCCTTGAAAGGTTTGGCGGTCGAAACAGAAGGCTTTTTATCACAGGAAAAGAAATCAGCCCTCGACAACTGAACCGGCAGAAAAAGATTTTTTTGAAAAAATCCTAAGCCCCGGGGTCACAATTTCATAAAAAATCTGACTTTCGGCAATTCACTCAAAAATGGTATCAAACGGTTGCAAATGCTCCCCTGAAAGGTTTGGGGTTCGAAACAGAAGGCATTTAATCACGGGGAAAAAAATCAGCCCCCGATAAATGAACCGGCAGAAAAAGATTGTTTTGAAAAAATCCTAAGCCCCGGGGTCACAATTTCATAAAAAATCTGACTTTCGGCAATTCACTCAAAAATGGTTCGAAATGGTTGCAAATGCTCCCCTGAGAGGTTTGGCGGTAGAAACAGACGGATTTTAATCACAGGAAAAGAAATCAGCCCTCGACAACTTCACCAGCAGAAAAAGATTTTTTTGAAAAAATCCTAAGCCCCGGGGTCACAATTTCATAAAAAATCTGACTTTCGGCAATTCACTCAAAAATGGTGCCAAACTTTTGCAAATGCTCCCCTGAAAGGTTTGGCGGACGAAACAGAAGGCTTTTTATCACAGGAAAAGAAATCAGCCCTCGACAACTTCACCGACAGAAAAAGATTTTTTTGAAAAAATCCTAAGACCCGGGGTCACAATTTCATAACAAATCTGACTTTTGGCAATTCACTCAAAAATGGTGCCAAACGGTTGCAAATGCTCCCCTGAGAGGTTTGGCGGTCAAAACAGAAGGATTTTAATCACAGGAAAAGCAATCAGCCCTCGACAACTGAACCGGCAGAAAAAGATTTTTTTGAAAAAATCCTAAGCCCCGGGGTCTCAATTTCATAAAAAATCTGACTTTCTGCATTTCACTCAAAAATGGTGCCAAACTTTTGCAAATGCTCCCCTGAAAGGTTTGGCGGTCGAAACAGAAGGCTTTTTATCACAGGAAAAGAAATCAGCCCTCGACAACTTCACCGGCAGAAAAAGATTTTTTTGAAAAAATCCTAAGCCCCGGGGTCACAATTTCATAACAAATCTGACTTTCGGCATTTCACTCAAAATTGGTGCCAAACGGTTGCAAATGCTCCCCTGAGAGGTTTGGCGGTCAAAACAGAAGGCTTTTTATCACAGGAAAAGAAATCAGCCCTCGACAACTAAACCGGCACAAAAAGATTTTTTTGAAAAAATCCTAATCCCCGGGGTCACAATTTCATAAAAAATCTGACTTTCGGCAATTCACTCAAAAATGTTGCCAA